>NW_005357076.1:5420913-5430628 GCF_000412655.1 Myotis brandtii
AAAAGAATAAGAACTTCCAGAGAAGAAAAAAAAAAAAGATCAAGAATTAAAACTGCACTTAATTTATGGAGACCAACACTGGAAACTAGAAAACAGTGGTATAGTGTGTTAAAAATCCTCAAGGAAAATTGTTTCTAATTTAGAGTTCTATACATAGTCATCAATTAAGCATCCAGCTGGACTAAAGACAATTTCAGACATATAAAATCTCAGAAAGTTTGCATTTTTTCTTAGGAGGCTAACACCAGAAAGAAAGAATAAACCCAAAATATGAAATGCTCATTGAAAAAAAGAGTCTAGGAACTAGGAGATCCACCATAGGAGAGAGGTAAACAGGATTTCCAAATTGATAATGTAGACAAGTTCATGGATGACAGCTGTACAGGATTAAAACGATACAAAAGGTAGAGAGACTGGTGTTTCAAGAGGCACAAAAATGGGAAATAATTGCTTTTCTGCCCTGACCGGTTTGGCTCAGTGGACAGAGCATCAGCCTGCGAACTGAAGGGTCCCAGGTTCGATTCTGGTCAAGGGCATGTACCTTGGTTGCAGGCACATCCCCAGTAGGAAGTGTGCAGGAGGCAGCTGATCAATGTTTCTCTCTCATCAATGTTTCTAACTCTCTATTCCTCTCCCTTCCTCTCTGTAAGAAATCAATAAAATATATTTTAAAAAATAATTGCTTTTCTGATGGGTTTCAACATTTTAAGATATTCATTCACAATAAGTATTTATTAAGTGACCACCTTGAGCCACCAACTATTCTCATGGAGTTTTCATTCTAGTGGAGGGCAGAAGGTAATAAACATAATAAACACATAAATTCTATATTAGAAGGCAATAAGAGCTATATAAAAAAGAAAAAAGTAAAGGAGAATAAGGAAGATTAAAGTTGCTCTAGGTAGGGAGGGGGATAAGATGTATATTACAATTTAAAATAGGATGGTCAGGACAGAGTTCATTGTAAAGTGACAGTTTATCCAAGACCCGGGGAAATTAGGGAATTAGTCATGTGGCTATCTGGCAGAAGAAATTTCCAGGCCGAGGGAACTGCCAGTGGGGGAGGAGAAATGTGAGAGGGAGAGAATGCAGGAGCAGCAGTAGAAAATGAGGTCAGAGCGGTACAGGCTGGGGCATATGTCATGCAGGGCCTTGTAGATCACTGTAATAGCTGTCGTTTCTTTGAGGGAAAGGGAGACCCACGGGAGGAGTGAAATGATTGGTTTACATTTTATGTATTTATTTTTAAAGCACACATGGAGCTTTATTTTTTTTTTGTCTTTTCACACCTTTATTTGTAATTTCCTCAAGCATGACATCTCTTACTATAGTGTTTTTTAATATTATCTATAAATTACAGTTGGCATTCAATATTATTTTATACTAGTTTCAACTGTACAGCATAGTGGTTAGACATTTATATAATTTACAAAGTAATCCCCTGGATAATCCTAATACCCACTGGGCACCATACATAGTTATTATAATATAACTTACTGTATTCCCTAGGCTGTACTTTACATTCATAACTATTTTGTAACTACATTGGTTTACATTTTTAAAATTAAAATTTATTGGGGTGACATCTTAAAAGGGTAACTCTGGCTGCCATGTGAGAAGAGACTCTGGGTAGATAAGGATGGGAACAGGGAGATAATGAGGAGGCAACTAGATTGCCTAATAATTGCCTAATAAGGAGACAATTGCCCCATAATTCAGGCAAGGATATTGATAGCATAGACTACAGTGGAACATCTGTTGAAGGGTTGAAAGAGGAATTAGTGCCGTAGCCGGTTTGGCTCAGTGGTTAGTTTGAGCATCAGCCCGAGGACTGAAGGGTTGTGGGTTCGATTCCAGGCAAGGACACTTACCTCTGCTGGAGGCTCTATCCCCAGTGCCTGTCAGGGCACATGTGAGAGGCCACCACTTGATGTGTCTCTCTCACATCCATGTTTCTCTTTTTGTCCCTCCCCCTCCCTTCCACTCTCTCTAAAAACCAATGGAAAAAGTATCCTCTGGCGAGGATTAACATAAAAAGAAAAAGAAAGAGGAATTAGTGAAAGACACACAGAAAACTGAGTAAAGTTTAAAAATGAGCCAATTATTAACTATAGGAAAAACAGAAATGGTATAATTAATAAAAGGTAATTATAGTAGTTCATGTGACTTAGTTGTGGATAATGTTTCTATAGTCATAATCAGATAAACACAAAATGTTAATTTATCCAAATATTATCATATGCTATCTTGGGAGGGTATATGATGAGAGTATGGTTAATTTCCCTAACATTGAGAGTTCCTACATATCACTGAAAAAAAAAAATCAACCCAATAAGAAAATGTACAAAGGATATAAACAGACAGTTGAAGGGGGAAGGAGGATGGGGTGGGAAAATGGGTCTTAAACTTAGAAAAACAAGTTCCAGTTCCCTCAAAATAAAAGAAAGGAAAATTGAAACTACACTACGATGTCACTTTTCTCCTAATCAGTGGCTAAGACCCAGACATTCCTCTTCAAAGGTCTTGCTGCTCCAGCTGCTGGAAGTTCTGTCAGCAGACAATCTTCAACTGCCAGCCCTTTCAAGTTTGTCTCAGCTGAAAAGAGTTGCCTCACCTAAGGTCAATGCCGTCCTGGGGCTGCCCATATCCACTGACTGATGGAGGAGGGGGTATAAAGGCCCAGCCATTTCCATCCAATGTGGGCTGATTCTGATAGGTCCTTTAAGCTCCTCAGCTTCCCTATTACATTGGCTGAGGCTTCACCGGGCCCCTCAAAGCTCAGCTTCTTCTTCTGCTCAATCTCACTTCCTCCTTCTTCTTTCCACAGCTGTTGAACCCAAGGGCATGCCCTAATAAACATCCTGAACTCTAAATTCTGTCCCTGAATCCACTTCCCAAAAAACCTATCCTATGAAACTTTCAACCCACAACTCCATTTCTAGGAATTTACTCTACAGATTACTTACACAAGCAAAATGATATATATTTACAGCAGATTATTTGCAAAAGCAAATGTTGGAAACATCCTAAATGTCTGATTAGATAAATTAAGTATTCCATTGAATAGACATGACCAATTAAATAAAGGAATACCATGAAGCTATACAAAAAATTTGAGGAAGCCCTTTATTTAATGATATGAAAAGATCTTCAAAGTGTGTGTGTGTGTGTGTGTGTGTGTGTGTGTGTGTGTATGAGGGAGGCATAAAGACTAAATTAATGTCATTTGTTGCCTTTAGATTTAGGTGCCTCAGGGGCAAAGATACTAGTAGAAGGCAGATTTTTCATAGTATAAATCTTTGTACTTTTCCCATTTTAAACCAGATGGATGTGCTACATAATGATTAGAAACAATTTTGACTTATTGAATTATTTGACTTTTAAAACTACATGTAAAACACTACATATAAAAAACAACATATGCACAACTTTGATAAGATAAAAATTAATTTTAAAAAGCCTTCTCTGTTAAATAAGAAGTAAAAGAACAAATTGTGCAGAATGATTCCCATTTTAAAAAACTGTACACACATACAGGTAGACACATTGGTACAGCATGGAAAAAGTCTAGAAGGATACAAAACGTAACAGTGGTTATCTTTGTGGAAAACAGAGTGGAGAGGAGAACTTATTTTTTTTGTTTATTTCACATGCTTCTCAATTGTTTGAATTTAAAGGCATGCATATCTTTGTAATTAGAAAATAATGTTTAAAAATTGTGAGAAACTAAAACAATCAAACAAAGAAAAACCTCAGACTTAACCAATTATTTATGAGCATTTTAGATAATGCTAAGAGAAAGTAGAAAAGCTAATTATCTAAATAATTCAAGGAAATGAACAAGTCTACTTACTTTGCTTTTTCCCCCCTTGTTTAACCTTGATTCATCTGAATCACCGGCTCAATTAGCCAATTTCTTAAAACATCTAGAACTGAATAGTGAGAAAAGATGGAAAGAATCTGGGTCAGTGAACAGGATTTTGTGGTTAACCAGGTGAAAGATAGCAGCAGTAGTATAGAAGTGAGATTGAAATAAATAGATACATTTTTAAAATGTAAGAAGAAATAATCAACAGGACTTCTTTATTTGATAGTGTGAATGGTTACGAGGAAGGGAAGAGAGTCAGATGACCCTCAACTTTCCACCTTGTAGGACTGAATGAATTGTGATGTTATTCCCTGAGAGGAGGGACACCTTAGATTACCTTGTTAGTTATATTAAAACAGTGATTTTACACACAGGAAATAAAAACATACATCTAGAATCAGATTTTAGTTGCAAAAAAAGTTCTTGCAATTGGGATTAGGAAATTTTCTTGCCTTTTGTAAATCCAGTTTTTTTTCTTCTTATTGATAGCATATAATAAACTCAACTCATAAAAGATAACTAAGACCTGACTAATAATAATAGTGGAAATAAAATATATTAAAAGGTTCCTAATGAATGTTCTAGCCCAATTTGGAATGAAGTCTGAGAGAGAGAAATTGGAGAGTCCTTAACTTAAAACACACACACACAATTTTAAATTATAGAAGTATTGCAAGATAAGGATAGAGAACTCCTGAACATCATTTATTCAAGTTCACCAATTTTTAGCATCTTGCTGCTAAAAATTGCTTCATCATACTCTCTCTCTCTCTCTCTCTCTCGATATTTTGATTTGTTTTTCTGAATCATTTGAGAATTGATTGCATTCATCATGTCCCTTTACCTCTTCATACATTAGGGTATATGTACTGAGAAAAAAGATATCCCTTTATTTTTTTATTTTTTATCTCATCATTCTCTGGGTAGAACGCTCCCTAAAATTTCTATCTTTTTCTATTTATTGATTTTTAAAGAGAAAGAGGGAGAGAAAGGGGGGGGGGGAGAGAGATCGATCAATTTGTTGTTCCACTAATTTATACACTCACTGGTTGATTCTTGTATGTGCCCTGACCAGTCAAACCCACAACCCTGGCATATGGGACAACGCTCTAACCAACTGATCTACCCAGCCAGGGAAAAAATATTCCTTTATATAATCATCACACAGTTATCAAATGTGGGGGCTATTTTATCTAATCTATGGTCCATATTCTAATTTTGTCAATTGTTCCAACAAATCTCTTACAGCATCCCCCTCTCTCATACAAGTTCCAGTTTATAATCATGTATCAACTGTATTTTTCAAGTCTTTTTAGTCCCTTTTAATATTGAACTTCCTCAGCCCCCCCCCCTTTTTGGGTCTTTCATGATAGTTAATAGTGTGAAAGGCCACAGCCAGCGTGGCTTTCGGGTTCAAAGGCTTGGAGAAAGAGCTGACGCACAAATTGACACACAAGACAAGAAATATTAATTTTGAAATTATGGGGGAAAGCCAGGGGAAGACTCGACTGCAGTAGTCAAGTTCCACTGAGTCTCCATTCCCGTCTGCTTGCTTCCTTCCTTCCTTCCTTCCTTCCTTCCTTCCTTCCTTTCTTTCTTCCTTTCTTTCTTTTTAAATTTTGTTTTATTGCTTAAAGTATTGCTTTTATTTACTAGAATACACAATTGCCTTTTAGGAATGCAAACAGACACACCAATGGTAATGTTTAGTAAACAGTAAGATTATCAGATTTTGGGGGAGTTTGCTTTAGCCATTGAGTCAGCAGTAGGTAATAAAATGCAAATTCACCCTGTGAATATCAAAGCCCAAACTCAGCCTTCTGGTGGACTTCTCGAATTTATATTAATTACTGTTGATCTTGGTTTCCAGCATAATAGAATGTTCTCAATGTGGGTTTGGTTGATATTTCTTCATGTTAGATTCAAGTTATGTTAGGTCATCTTGTATCTTCCTACCCTAGTCTTGAAATCAGCTGTTTCTCCAATAATCTCAGATTCCTTTCATGGGGAAAAGTATTTAGAAATAAAGATCTGGGCAGGGAGTCTTTTGTTTTTTTAATTTGTCTTTATTGCTGAAAGTATTACAGATGTCTTCTTTTTTCAAAACCACCATTGACCCCCTCCACCCTGCACTCTCCCCACTCCACAGTCCTTCACTGCATTATTGTCTGTGTCCGTTGGTTATGCATATAAGTTCTTTGGTTAATCTCTTCCCACCACCTCTCTCCCACCTTCCCTCTGAAACTCGTCAGGCTATTCCATGCATCCAAGATCTGGGCAGGGAATCTTTAATTTTGAAGGTGCTTTCAATACAAAAATCAAGAGAAATATACACCAATTTTTAAAAATCATCATATTTATGGCTGATTTAGCTATTTCCGTTTATCCCCTTATGTTAAGAAAAAAGGAAATTTTAAGCTTTTTTTTCTTATTTACTTGAATATAATTAATAATGGCTACAATTGCCCAGCCGGCATGGCTCAGTGGTTGAGCATCAACCTATGAACCAGGAGGTCACAGTTTGATTCCTGGTCAGGGTATATGTCCGGGTTGCAGGCTCGATCCCCAGTGTGGGGCATCCAGGAGGCAGCTGATCAATGATTCTCTCATCATTGACATTTCTCTCTCTCTCTCCCTCTCCCTTCCTCACTGAAATAAATAAAAATATATTTTAAAAAACAATGTCTACAATTATTAGCAAAGAACAACCTCTGCAATATCACTGGATCATAAGTCTCTAGGTTGCTACTCCTCATATAACATATCCTCCAAAGAAATTTGTAATGGAAGACTCCATGGGTTTTGAAATACTATAACATAATCTGTGGAACCCTGAAGATAAATGTAATGAAACACAGAGCATCTCATTGAATTCATTTTAAAGAAATTGAATCAAAGCTCTATAAAATAACACTCTTGCAGTCAATGCTTGTTGAAAAAGATGTTTTGCTTTTTCCAGTAGTGTAGTGTATTAGAAACTGCTGTGGTAACATCTTGCATTATTTTTTTAATGTGATAAAGGCAGATGAACTATAAAATGTTTGAAATACAAACACCAGTTTCTATTTTAGCTGAATGAAATTAACTATGTACTCTTTCTCCTGATAACACAGATTTTCCAACAATGATATATCTTTGAAATACTCAAGATGAAATAAAGAAATCATGTTTTATGTGTGATAGTACTATGAGCAAAGACCAAATCCATTTCTTTGTTGCATGTGGTTAGTATTCATCCCCAAACCTATCATTACATGGGAATCACCTGGGTCACTTTTAAAAATCCAAATGTCGATAGGTAAACACCGCAGACTGCTGCCGCAAACAACCACTTCAAAAATACAACTAAAAGACGGAACGGACATCACCCAGAACCGCAGGAAGGCTGGCTGAGGAGAGACTCTTCAACTAGAAGGAAAAATAACAGCACACCGAGGCTCAGAGGAGGCGCAGTGTGGAAAAAACTCAGGTGCGGAGGTGCGCGCGCAAAGCGGGCTGGTGGCTGAGAGCGCGGTTGTCGTTTTCGGTCAGGGGGGAGTCTCAGACTCTGAGCTCCAGATACGGGCGAATCGCTGGGGACTCGGACCCAAACGGGAGAAGCGGGAGTGTCTGGCATCAGTTGGAAGGCAGCTTTCCCTCCGAGGTTTGCAGCGGTTCCGGGGGTTCTGAGAAGCAGAGCCTCTGGGAACAGGACTGAGGGCACCATAACGGCTCCCTCCGCCCGCCCTGTTGAGCCCGCCCCGCCCAAGCCCTGCGCAGAGCCATTTGCCAGATCGCCTCAGGCAAAGGCTAGATTAGCACCTCCCCAGAGGACAGAAGTTTTCCGCGGCAGACACAGCTGATTCACACAGCCAGTCGGCCTGGTGGTCAAATCCCTCTAGTATTAACTACAACAATCAAGGCTCAACTAGAACAAGACTGCGCACAAAGACCACTAGGGGGTGCACCAAGAAAGCATAAAAAATGCGGAGACAAAAAAACATGACAGAAATGGAGGATATAGAGCTAAAAATCGCAATTTTGAGGGCTTGCAAAAATGTGCTAGAAGCTGTCAATAAACTTGAGGAGAGAGTCACGAAAACTAATGAGACCCTCGATGCTATGATAAAGAACCAACTAGAAATTAAGCATACACGGACTGAAATAAAGAATATTATACAGACACCCAATAGCAGACCAGAGGAGCGCAAGAATCAAGTCAAAGATTTGAAATGCGAAGAAGCAAAAAACACCCAACCGGAAAAGCAAAATGAAAAAAGAATCCGAAAATACGAAGATAGTGTAAGGAGCCTCTGGGACAGCTTCAAGCGTACCAACATCAGAATAATAGGGGTGCCAGAAGATGAGAGACAGCAAGATATTGAAAACCTATTTGAAGAAATAATGGCAGAAAACTTCCCCCACCTGGTGAAAGAAATGGACTTACAGGTCCAAGAAGCGCAGAGAACCCCAAACAAAAGGAATCCAAAGAGGACCACACCAAGACACATCATAATTAAAATGCCAAGAGCAAAAGACAAAGAGAGAATCTTAAAAGCAGCAAGAGAAAGAGACTCAATTACCTACAAGGGAATACCCATACGACTGTCAGCTGATTTCTCAACAGAAACTTGGCAGGCCAGAAGGGAATGGCAAAAAATATTCAAAGTGCTGAATACCAAGAACCTACAACCAAGAATACTTTATCCAGCAAAGCTATCATTCAGAATTGAAGGTCAGATAAAGAGCTTCACAGATAAGGAAAAGCTAAAGGAGTTCATCACCACTAAACCAGTATTATACGAAATGCTGAAAGGTATCCTTTAAGAGGAGGAAGAAGAAAAAGGTAAAGATACAAATTGTGAACAACAAACATGCATCTATCAACAAGTGAATCTAAGAATCAAGTGAATAAATAATCTGATGTACAGAATGAACTGGTGATTATAATGAATCAGGGACATAGAAAGGGAATGGACTGACTATTCTTGGGGGGGAAAGGGGAAATAAAAAAATAAAAAAAATAAAAATCCAAATGTCTGAGCACCACCCTGGTCCACTTAAACAGCATATCTCATGGTCCAGAGATCTGTATTTTTTCCATCTCCCCAGGTAATTCTGAGACATTGGAGCATCAAACTAATTTGGGAATTATTGAACATGGCAAAAAATACATTTATACCAGAATGTAAGTCTCTTTACATATATAAGTTGCTCAAGGGCAGGAACTGTGCTTATAAATTTTTATAAGCCCAGCACCTATTATGAGCCTTGCATATAGTGAGCACTGAATACATTCATACTTATGAAAAGAATTTTTACTTCAAATTTAATTTGGAGTTTTAATATTTTACAGGGGATATAAACCCACTTTAGTGTTATTATATATTCATGTGACAGGACCCACCTTGTACAGCAGCCTGAAAGACAAACATAATTGAATTGGTGGACTGATTTCTAATGCAGAATGTAGATGTGTTCAGTTATGACCCTGAATTCTGCTAACTTACTCTATGCTCCTGAAAAATAAAAAATACTCACTCATATTTATAAGATTGGTCTAGTCTGTAAATTGTCTCTGTCTTGTTCCACTTTCTACTAAATGCTCTACTTGATGCCAAAATGGTTAGACAAAGAATCCCATAGTAAGTAATGTTTGTATGGTTTAAGGCAGTGGTTCTTAACGTGTGGTCTAAGGCAGTGGTCGGCAAACTCATTAGTCAACAGAGCCAAATATCAACAGTACAACGACTGAAATTTCTTTTGAGAGCCGAATTTTTTAAATTTAAACTATATAGGTAGGTACATTGTTATTAACTTAATTAGGGTACTCCTAAGCTGGCCTTTGCTAAAAACGTCCTCAATCTG
>NW_005357076.1:5430725-5432837 GCF_000412655.1 Myotis brandtii
GGCCACTAAGTTTCAATCGCACTGTACGTGCACGCCTGCACTTGGTATTTTGTGGAAGAGCCACACTCAAGGGGCCAAAGAGCCGCATGTGGCTCGCGAGCTGCGGTTTGCCGACCCCTGGTCTAAGGACTCCTGGGGGTTCCTGAAACACTTTCCAGTGATCCATAGGTCAAGACCTTTTTCCTACTAAGAATAAGCTGTTATTTGCCTTTATCACTCCCATTCTTTGCGTGTAGAGTGGAGTTTTCCAAGGCTACCTGATGTGTGATATTGAAACAAACTAAGAAGAAAAGATGTAAGAATCAGCTGTTTTCTATGAATAGACATTAAAGAAATTTATAAGAATGTAAAACCATGATGTTCTTCTATTTTTAAATATAGTTATTATTCATAAAAATATGTTATTTGTATTTATTATTTTCAAATGACTAAATAAAATTTTATTGAATTAAAAAATGTTGTAATTTCTAATATAATAAGTATTTATATGTATAGCACACATAAACAAAAGTTGTCTGGAGTAGTCCTCAATAACTTTTTTTAACCCTCATCTAAGGATATTTTTCCATTGATTTTCAGACAGAGTGGAAGTGAATGGGGTCGGGAGGGAGAGAAACGTGAGAGACACATCGATTGGTTGTCTCCCCCACGTGCCTTGACCGGAGCTGGGGATCGAACCTGCAACCAAGGTATGTGCCCTTGACTGGGAATTAAACTCACGACCCTTCAGTCTGTGAGCTGATGCTCTAACCACTGAGCAAATCATCCAGGGCCTCAATAATTTTTAAAGGGCTACTGAGACCAAAAAGTATGAGAACCACAGATTTACATTTTTACATATTTAATAATTTGCTCAAATGGTTATTTAGTTTTATATAGACAAATATTGCCTAAAATCAAGATTGAATTGCACCAATTCTTAAAAATTGATTTTTTTCAAAACTTATATATTGATCATTTCTTTTTTCCTTGTTCTGAGAAACAGTTGACTCAACTACTAGCTAAGGTTCCACGAGTCTCCAAAGTGTTCCACAGTAATCTAGGACACCATTTGAAATTCCCATCCTCAGGTAATGAGCATGCTGCCTGGGAAGGATACCATGCCAAGTGCCTACTAATAAATGGGGAAGGATTTCTTTAACCGATTTCTCATTTAATAGAGAACAGGCTCTAAATGGAAAGACATATAGAATAGGTACATTTTGATAGCTAAGAAGCAAGTCAGGAGAGATTTTCAACTCCTGAGGCAGGTAGATCCCGAGGACAACAGATCAAAGAATACTGCTTAAGGGTACGGACCAGGTCTGTGTCCCAGCCACATGCAGCATTTACGCATTATTGGGGTCTGAGCCTGCTTCCCCACCTGCACTTAAATAAAAACAGTCTCCATTCATAGGGTAGTTGTAAGCAAACACTGGGTTGGATGTAAAGGGCTAGCACAGTGAACACAATGATTTGTTCGATTATTGGGGAGGGATGGTCCTCTGAGGAGAAATGGGGAAAATAGTTGTTTTGCTTACTTCACAATTTAACTCAATTACAGTTCTGTTGCCTTTGTTTCCAATCTTGTAGCCTTTTCTGCAGCTCTGCTAAAGAAATTCTTCAGGATTCCTTAATTTGGAAGTTCTCTCCTATCATAATAAAAATATTTTGGTTCTGTTTCCATAGCCAGAGGATCCCTCTCCATCCTCACGTCTCATAGCAACAACAGAGAAAAACATATTAGTAGCTTAGGGCCTGGCCAGCGTGGCTCAGTGGATGAGCGTCGACCTGTGAGCCAGGAGGTCACAGTTCGATTCCCAGTCGGGGCACATGCCTGGGTGGTGGGCAGGGACTAAGCGCTCCAATACATTAGTTTGCAAAGAGAACACTTGAAAGAACCATACAGTAGAGGAAATGATGAGGTTTCTAAACTGAAAAAAGTTTCAAGGTCAGGAAATGAGGACATTTTTACCAGAAGCCTAAAACCTAAATGCAGTTCAAAAGGAACAATTCTCAACTCACTGTGGTCAGTTTTCTTTTCACGGACTCCTTTTCCCTTAGTCAAACGGTACCGACGAGGTGACAGAGGGCACAGTACAACTCAGATTTCTATGAAGTGTGTGTGTGTGT
>NW_005357076.1:5433023-5434970 GCF_000412655.1 Myotis brandtii
TTTCCGTGTCCCTCGCCTCCCCACCCCTTTCCTCCGTGCCCCGCCCACACGCATTTCGCCACTATCCCGACAGGCCCAGCGGCTAGAGGAGTCACCTGGAGGTGGGCGGTGATGGAGGCTGGTCTCGGCTGCCTCTTCGTCTCTATGGTTTTCTGAGGTGGGAGGACTTGACGCAGAAGCAACTGGCGCTTCAGCGGGGACGGGTGAGTGCTGAACTCTGAAGGGGGTGAGGAGACAGACATTCTTTATGGCAGGCAAAATGGAAGGGGGTGCAAGACGGCGTTAGCGACCTGATCTCCTGGGCCGGCCGTTTGTCCGCTCTGGGCTCAGGCGGCTTCTCAGATCGGGCGGGGGTCGCTGTCTCTCCCCGAGGCGCCTGTTCGTTCGGGGGCTGGAGAGGAGTCCTTCGTCTTTCCTGCTGCGCGTCGCCCGCTTTTCTTGACTTCAGCCGCCCCTCCCTCTGTCCCGGGAGAAGTTCTCCGGGTGCCGCCGGGTTCACTTGGGCGCCGGCGTCCGTCTCCCCGCGGGCGCCTGGAGGCACAGGCAGATTCGATAGGTTCCTCGGGTATTTGTGGGTGTGGTTGGAAGGCGGGGGGAGTTTACAGTTAGATCTCCGATGGGGAGAAGGATCAGCCGTTGAAACGAAACAAGTGGAAAGTCAGTGGGGACCCGAAGGGGCAAAACAAAGCGCAGGCTTCGGGGACGGTTCAGTGTTTATGTTTCCAGTGGCTTCCCGCTCTCGCCCTCTCCACCCTGTCCGCACCCACCGCGCGAGGCTGCGCGAGTGAGCCAGGCGGCGTGGACTCTGTGGGAACGCTGGCAGAAGAGTTAAAAACGGACCGTTAAGTTGCTGTCTCTGTGATCTTAGTGTTTACGGGTTCTTTACCTTCTCTTTCAGGTGCCTAAAATATATTGTAGGTATTAGAAATATTAGCAGAATAACCATTTTATAGCTAAGGGACTAGAGTGAGCTGTTTTATTCTCCCGGTGGTACCTGGAAAGACCCATTTTCTTACTATTATGTTATAAATAGGGGTGTCTATCACAGTGTTTTGGGGTGGGTTCTTGGGTTACCTTTGTCTATGTGAAAGCACCCCTGTGGGCCATGTGTGCAAGCGATTTTAGTAGAAGAAAGGAGTTTGCAGGTCAAGTGAAGCGGTTTTGAGTTGACAGCAGTAGGAGGCTCTAGATTTCATGGAAACCATATGGCAAGTTAGTGAAATGTCAGCATCTTAAAACATAGATGTTGACCAGGATGACCAACCTGCTGTCTTTCTGGTGTTGGACAAGGAAGTGAGCTTGTTTGTTATCACCTTATCTCAGGAACTTTGTGGAACCTTCTACCTCTTGTGTGAGGGAAGGTGGTTCTGGCCTCCAGCTGCTCTCTGTTGTCACCCTTCTTAGGTCCCTGATTTCCTCTTCCACTTATGCACATCACTCTGGCTACCTAATTATGGCAAGAAAGTGTCATCAACACCTTCTAAGTGTCCTTAATTACTGAGGATTGTAACACACAGAGTAATTCTGGCAATAAGCATAGGTTCAGGAGTGGGTTGTATGCCTTGGGAGAAAGAGAAATAATTAGTTATTAATAAAAACTAATAAGCAAGAGGACAACAGTGTGTATTGCTGTCTTTATAATCTATAGAATATTTACTATATTTAGTAAGTACACTTTTTACATTTTCAAGGGGTTCTGTTGACACCAACTTTCCTATAATATTTAAGAATAAAACAATAGTATGTAATGTCTCCCATAATGCAATATTATGCAAAATAATTATAACGGAAAGATTTAATTGACCCTCCAGACTTTATATTATTTAACATTATGGGACTAAAGTAATTGATAGTTATTAAAACTACTGTGGCCACTCTTAATCTTTAGTTTTACCTCTCCTTTAAAAAATTATCTTTATTGTTGCAAGTATTATAGATGCCTCCCCC
>NW_005357076.1:5435554-5451695 GCF_000412655.1 Myotis brandtii
CAGGGTGTACCACCGCTTTTTTATCCACTCATCTACTGATGGGCACTTGGGCTGTTTCCAGATCTTAGCTATTGTAAATAATGTTACTATGAACATAGAAGTGCATATATTTTTTCTGATTGGTGTTTCAGGTTTCTGATTGGTGTTTGAGGCATATAATTCTTCAAAGTGGGCTCACTAGGTCAAATGGCAGTTCCATATTCAATTTTTTAAAAATATATTTTATTGATTTTTTACAGAGAGGAAGGGGGAGAGAGAGAGAGTTAGAAACATCGATGAGGGAGAAACATCGATCACATCCTCCTATTGGGGATGTGCCCACAACCAAGGTACATGCCCTTGACCGGAATCGAACCTGGGACCCCTGAGTCCCCAGGCCTACGCTCTATCCACTGAGCCAAACCGGCCAGGGCCCATATTCAATTTTTTGAGGAAACTCCATAGTGTTTTCCATAGTGGCTGCACCAATCTTCATTCCCACTAACAGTGTACTAGGGTTCCCTTTTTCCACATCCTCACCAGCACTTTCATGTGCTGATTTGTTGATGGTAGCCATTCTGACAGAGAGATTTGCATCTCTCAGATGATTAGTGATTTTGAGCATTTTTTCATATGTCTCTTGACCAATCTGTATGTGTCCTTTGGAGAAATGTCTATTTAGGTCCTTTGCCTATTTTTAATTGGATTGTCTTCCTTTTGTTAAGTTGTATGAGTTCCTTATATATTTTGGATATTAACCCCTTATTAGATGGATGGTTTCTTTTGCTGTGCAGAAGCTTTTTATTTTGATGTAGTCCCATTTGTTTATTTTTTCCTTTGTTTCTCTTGCCCTAGGAGATGTATTGGCAAACATATTGCTATGAGAGATGTCTGAGATTTTGCTGCCTATGGTTTCTTCTAGTTTCTTTAATTTTACCTTTTGAGCAATTTTTACAATGGCTATAGCACTTGCTGAACATTAGTCATTTCTTCCCCATATAGAGTTGTTTAATATATTTCTTTTAAAAAGAGAAACAGTTTTTAAAAAGTTTACTCACCACTTTTTCCCCCCTCAGAATAAGAATAGTTTGCTTTTGTGCCAAGGGGAAAAGTTAATTCTTTTAAAATAGATGTTCTACACACTTTGGTAAATTATGAGAAAATTGTTAATGCTTTTAAGGTGTTAAATATTGATATCTGAGCATATATGAGAGGAAAACACATGGGCATATTTCCCATGTTCCATACTTCCTTTTATAAAAGTAACTAGGAGCCCAGTGTGCGATTTGAAATTGCGCGGCACTGCCCACCCTCGAGTCGCTGGTCCGGCCCTGCCTCTCTCCCCGGGCCCGCAGCAGCCCTGTCCGCTACCTGTCCAGCCCTGCCTCCCTCTCCGGCCCTTGAAGCCACCAGGGCCGCTGCTGATCTGGCCCTCCCCCAGCGCAGGTGCCCAGAGGCCCCTGCCGCCCCACCCCTGCCACCGCGCGCAACCTCCTCCTGTCCTGTTGACCCGGTACAGTGTCCTGGTTAATTAACATATTTCTCATACACACACACACACACATATATATATATATAGAGAGAGAGGTGTTTATTTTGGAAAATGGAAGTTATAGAAAATATAACATTGAAAGTTAAAATCCTAATTTATCTTTTCCTCTGCCACAGGTAACCACTAATTCCTTGCATGTTTGGGAATCAGTGTGGAAAAGTAAAGAGTGTGAAGTCAGACTCTGTGGGGAAGATGGTACTAATAGCACTAGCCTTACTTCCTCTAACCTTAGAAACCCCAGAAGAGAAAGAACTTTCCTTTCTCTAGTGTATGGGAGGGAGTCTCATTGGCTTGACTTGGGTCATTGCCCATCCTAGAGGCAATCTCTGTAGCTAGAGTGATAGAATGCCTTGTATGGCCAGGATTGGCTCTTGTTCCTACCCTGGAGTGGGTTGTAGGGGGTATACAGTTTCAAACCACATGAATTAAGGGTAGGAGGCATATACTAGTAAATTGCTAAAGGAAAATTGAGGTGTTATTTCCCAGAGATGGGAGAATTGATGGATAGGCAAAAATAACAGATGTTCACTAAAATAATTTTTATGTATTTGTTTTTTAATTAAGAGAACTTGCTTTCCTTTCCCAGTATAAATTAAATTATACTTTACAGTGTATATGTTGATTCCCCCCCTTTTTTTAAATCCTTGCCCACGGATATGTTTTTATTGATTTTTAGAAAGAGGAAGGGAGAGATAAACATTAATGTGAAAGAAAAACATAGATCAGTTGTCTCCTGTATGTGCCCCGACTGGGGATCAAACCCTCAACCTAGATATGTGCCCTCACTGGGAATAGAACCCACAATCTTTTAGTGTAGGGGACAAAGCTCCAGCTGACTGAGCCACACAGCCAGGATGACTTTTCCTTTTTTAATATCTGTTATTTTATTAATTTATAGAACTTAAACTCTTCAAGTGCCTGGGTTGGGGGCTCAATCCCCAGTGTGAGGCATGGTGATAGATGATTCTCTCATCATTGATGTTTCTATCTCTTTCTCCCTCTCCCTTTCACTCTGAAATCAATAAAAACATATTTAAAAAATAAATAAGTAAACTCTTCAAGTGCATATATTTGTACTGTTATCCTTACTCTGGAGTATTCACATTTTCTAACTTTAATATTATGCTTATTTGACCAGTTTGTTAAAATTGATTTTTGATAAATATTTTTACTACAGTGGATTAATTTGATTAACAAACTGCGGTTTATAAATAGTAAATTAAAATGTTTTAAATATTTAAGTATATGTAGGTAATATGATTAAATGCTTGACTCTCTGTAATTATTTCATGTTTATTTTTTTAAAATATATTTTTATTTATTTCAGAGAAGAAGGAAGAGGGAGAGAGAGATAGAAACATCAATGATGAGAGAGAATCATTGACCGGCTGCCTCCTGCACGCCCCCTACTGGGGATCGAGCCCACAACCTGGGCATGTACCCTTGACCAGAATTGAACCTGGGACCCTTAAGTCTGCAGGCTGATGCCAAACCGGCTAGGGCAATTATTTAATGTTTTAAAAAGTATAGAAACCACTCACTTGTGTATTATATAAAAAATACCTACACTAATAAAAGAGAAAGTGGCAACTTGACCATACCTTCGCAACACCCACCAGCCAATCAGGAGCGAGTATACAAATTAACCCAACAAAGATGGCGGGTTAGTTTGCATACGCAGATGCTGAGTGGCCAGGGGCAGGGTGGCCGCTTGCATGTGCGCTGGCACCAAGCAGCCTGGGTCCTTAGGACCTAGGCCGCTCTGAGCCTGTTGGCCCGTGCATAGGCCCGGAGCCGCCAGGGTCCCAGAACAACCTCCAGCCACTCCAGGCCGATCCTGCTTCCCCCGCCGCTCTACTCACGCAGGCGCCGAGTGGCCTGGGTCCTGGGGATGCCACTGGAGTGTCTGGTCCTGTCAGCCTGGCCTGGGGGCAGATGAAGTTCACAGTCCTTTCGTTTCAGCAGCCCCTGGACCAGAGCAAAACCAAGAGCGCAGGGAGCACCAGGAATGCTGGGAATCATAGTTCTGGTAGCAGACGTGTTGTGGGATCTCCTAGACCAGTGATCGGCAAACTGTGGCTCGCGAGCCACATGCGGCTCTTTGGCCCCTTGAGTGTGGCTCTTCCACAAAATACCGGCTCTTCCACAAATACCGACTTCTGCGCATGGGCCACGAAGTTTCAATTGCACTGTACATGCACGCCCGCATGTAGTATTTTGTGGAAGAGCCACACTCAAGGGGCCAAAGAGCTGCATGTGGCTCACGAGCCGCAGTTTGCCGACCACTGTCCTAGACACTAGAGCAAAGTGAGCCTGGAGCAAGTTATTGTTGCGGGTGGGAGATGGAGGGAGAGCAAAGGTGAGAGACATAAGTAAAGTCAGAGTGTCAAGGAAAAATTAAAAGGAAGATATCCTGCAACTTCTAGGAAATCTCCACCAATCGAGCAAAGAAAAAAAAAAAAGCCTCTATTATTCTGTGAGCAACAAACCAAACTGGGTTTGGGTCTCAGACAATTCGCTCATATGATTGCAAAGACAGACAGAAACTTCCGGATTGGAGAGGGTTCCCCTGAGGGCTCCCAGACTGGAGAGGGTGTAGGTCGGGCTGAGGGAACCAGCCCCCGTGCATGAATCTTTGTGCACTGGTCCCCTAGTATCACTATAATTGTAACTAATTGCTGTCACTGGGTATTAACTTTAAAACTGTAGTTAAGCCCTGTCCAGGTGACTGGGTTGGTTGTATCATCGTCCTGGTTCCAGTCAGGATACATACCCAGATTGTGGGTTGGATCCCCAGTCAGGGAATGTGCGGGAGGCAACCAATTGATGTTTCTCTGCCACATCTCTCTCTCTCTCTCTCTCTCTCTCTCTCTCTCATCTATTTTTTTTAAAAAAAACCTGTAGTTAACATTAATGTCTGGCCTTGTATCTTTATGTGTTATTCTGATGATGCATTGTATTTTTAGAGAAAATATAATTGAAGCAACATTGTTTACTGTCTTGTCTTCGTTGGAAAGAAATGTTAATGGTTATTTCAATGAACATTGGAACTTCAATTGCTAACATTGGTGGCACATGCTTTAGTTTAGACAGATCTGTATTCTAAAACCCAACTCCATCACTCTGGGTGTTGTGAAAATCACTCAATTTCTCTGAACTTGAGTTTATTCCATTTGCAAAATTGAAATGATAATACCTATCTCTGGGGTTCTTGCCATGATTAACTTAATTAATGTTTGCCAAGTGTCTTGGATATAGTAGGTTCTCATTAAATGTAACTTAATAATAACAATAACAAAAAGTAATGTCTAAAAAGATGTTATTTTCCCAATTTCAGCATGTTTAACTGTGGGGAAAGTAAATTATACAGGTATTTGAGGAATTAACTATATTGTTCTTCATTCAGTTTGTCTTGATATTGGCAGGTGTTTACATTACATATTGCATATACAGTATAGCAATAGGCTAGAAAACTTTGAACAAAATACGGTAATTATTAGTGTACTGCCAAAGTATTTGAAGATTGCCTAATTTAAGTATGGTAACTTTCATGCTAGGGGAATGTATTGAGAGAATTTTACACAAACTCTGAGCTCAGTAAAGTTTAGTATTAAGTGGAAGATACACTATAGGACAGGGGTGGGCAAACTTTTTGACTCGAGGGCCACAATGGGTTCTTAAACTGGACCGGAGGGCCGGAACAAAAGCATGGATGGAGTGTTTGTGTGAACTAATATAAATTCAAAGTAAACATCATTACATAAAAGGGTACGGTCTTTTTTTTTTTTAGTTTTATTCATTTCAAACGGGCCGGATCCGGCCTGCGGGCCATAGTTTGCCCACGGCTGCTATAGGAGGATAACTATGTGTTGGACATCTCAGGAATTCAGATTAGAATTTATGGTGACTTTTGGTAATAGAAATGATAAAAATGGATTTGCTTTTATTTTTAAGGATAAGTTCAGTGTTGAACTCCTGTGAAGAAGTAATGCTTTGAGAATATGATATGTTAGATACCTGCAGGTGAAAGAGATAACAGTTTAGAACAGCCGTGGGCAAACTACGGCCCGCTGGCCGGGTCCGGCCCGTTTGAAATGAATAAAACTAAAAAAAAAAAAAGACCGTACCCTTTTATGTAATGATGTTTACTTTGAATTTATATTAGTTCACACAAACACTCCATCCATGCTTTTGTTCCGGCCCTCCGGTCCAGTTTAAGAACCCATTGTGGCCCTCGAGTCAAAAAGTTTGCCCACCCCTGGTTTAGAATGTTTCATGAAAAACCAAAAAAAAAAAAAGAAAAAGCAACTGTGTAATTGAAAAACTTGTGAGAAGTGATTGACACTAAATATAATTAATGATCTGGCATTGGGAAGTTAAATATTGCTGCATTAGGATGAGAGGTGTTTTAGCCCTTTTTATGAGAAAAGAAACAACTAGAAATGGGTTAATCTTTATTTCCCCAAACTAAGAGTAATCAGGGTTGGGTTTTTTTGTTTTCTTTTTTGCAAATTGTAAACATTTCCCAGGCTAACTTCAAGGTTGGTTTTACTGACTGTGAGAAAGTTGAAACTTTAGTATAATATTTGAGAAATAGATCCTCATCATTCATGTTAGCTACACAAATAATAGTTGCATTTCTCTTCAAAGTGATTTAATGGTGGTTATTAAACTTAAAATGCCTATCCTGATAGCATTGCTTATTCAGACTTGAACAGTTACTTAATGTCTATTTCTTTTTTTCTTTTTTTTTTTGGACATGGAGGTGGAGGGAGCCATGAAGGCCATTCCTCCCATTTTTTCTTTTCTTTTTAAACATATTTTATTGATCTTTTACAGAGAGGAAGGGAGAGAGAGATAGAGAATGATCTGGCATTGGGAAGTTAAATATTGCTGCATTAGGATGAGAGGTGTTTTAGCCCTTTTTATGAGAAAAGAAACAACTAGAAATGGGTTAATCTTTATTTCCCCAAACTAAGAGTAATCAGGGTTGGGTTTTTTTGTTTTCTTTTTTGCAAATTGTAAACATTTCCCAGGCTAACTTCAAGGTTGGTTTTACTGACTGTGAGAAAGTTGAAACTTTAGTATAATATTTGAGAAATAGATCCTCATCATTCATGTTAGCTACACAAATAATAGTTGCATTTCTCTTCAAGGTGATTTAATGGTGGTTATTAAACTTAAAATGCCTATCCTGATAGCATTGCTTATTCAGACTTGAACAGTTACTTAATGTCTATTTCTTTTTTTCTTTTTTTTTTTGGACATGGAGGTGGAGGGAGCCATGAAGGCCATTCCTCCCATTTTTTCTTTTCTTTTTAAACATATTTTATTGATCTTTTACAGAGAGGAAGGGAGAGAGATAGAAAGTTAGAAACATCGATCAGCTGCCTCTTGCACACTCCCTACTGGAGATGTGCCCGCACCCAAGGTACATGCCCTTGCCCAGAATCGAACCTGGGACCTTTCAGTCTGCAGGCCAACGCTCTATCCACCGAGCCAAACCGGCTAGGGCACTTAATGTCTATTTCTAATCCCCAAGTTCTCAAGTATAATTTAAGATTTGCTTTTTAAAGTTTGTATCTCGAGTATTGGAATTAAATCAGCAAGCTATTTTTTTCCTTTAAAAATAATCATTACTTTGATTGTCTACTATCCTATTAGGATTAAGTGAGCATTTTATACCACAGCATAGAGAGGGCTTCAGAATCTAAGCTGTAATACATCTTTCTAATGTAGCTTTTATGTCTCTACCTTCCCTTCCTATTCCTTCCCCCATGTTCTAGTCACAGTGAACTACTTTTTGCTCCCCCTACAAACCATGTCTTTTGTGTCTTTATACTTTTGCATAGGCTGTTTGTTGTACTTTGAACGCCTCTCCACCATCCTGACATCCTCCAAGTGGTGAGCTATTATTCATCTTTAAACTAGGTTAATGAGTTCTCCAATTCATAAAACTTCCCTCCACTTGATAGTGGTTATTTTCCTTTGTGGTTCCCATAATAATTATTTTTACCTTTAAAAACTATTCTTTATCTTTTGTGGAGCAATTGTGTGTATTTTCTATGAGACTGAGTGTGTCTTGATTCCAGGAACTGAGTCTTATTCACCATCATATCCTGAGCACCTGTCATACAGACAAGCTCAGTACATGTTTAGTGAACAAATGAGTAAATAAGATATTTTATCTGCTTTAAAAATCAGAGTAGAAACAGGATATAATCCAGTAGATTAAGACTGCACTCTGTAACCTTTATCAATCTGAGACATTTAGATAACTTACTTGGACACATCTAGAAAATTCCATCTACACATTCTACCACACATCAATAAACATGTTTTATCTGTACCAAGGCTCTGGAGAGAGAGAGGAAAAATCATATTCCATTCCTCAAGGAGCTCATAGTCTAATGGTGGAGGCAGACAGATAAATTGGTAATTACAATTAAATTTATGCTAAGTAAAATTTAAAATTAAGTTTATCAGTTTCACTAGACATATTCCAGGTGCTCAGTAACCACATATAGCTAGTGGTCACTGTATTGAACAGTGCAGATATAAAACCTTCTGTCATTGCAGCACATTCTACTTGACAGAAGTGTTGTAGAACATTATAAATAGGCTTGAGTCTATATTCTCTAGTTTCACATGATACTAGAGATTTTCAACCACATTCCTTTCTTGTTAAAATAAAACTTGCTTTTAGATTTGGAAATTATCAAGTAGATTATGTTGTAATTCAAATAAAGCAGCATTGCTAATTTTTTCAGGTTTTTTATTTGTAATAGCATTTAAATTAAGTGGTTTTAGAATTTGATTTTCAACTTCAGTATTGATATCATCTAACTTTCCATCCTAATAATTCCAGAGATGGTAATGAAACATAATGGTTAGAGCAATGACTTTGGGATTGTAGAAATTTTCCTCTGCCATCTGCAGGCTATGACCTCTGGCAGATTTCTTAGAAGCATTGAGCTTTGGTGTCCTTCTCAGTTATATTGGAGTAATAATAATACTTACCTCAAGGGTCATTGAGGATTAAATAAGATAATGGATATCAGGCACTTGACATAGTACCCCTCACAGATTAGTGTTAATTAAATGCTAGTATTAAAGAGAACTTGAACAACCAGTTGTATAAATGAAAAACCATTTTCTAGAAAGTTGGGGAGATTGGAATATGGACTGCATATTAGATCATATCAAGAAATATTATTAAATTTGTTTAGTGTAACAGTGACATGATTATGTAGAAAGAAAGTCCAGATTTTGGAGACATACTAAATAGTAAAATATATAGCTGTGAAATGATATGATGTCTGAGGGTTGCTTCAAAATAATTCACAAAGACAAAGAGGAATAAAAGGGAGGCCAAGGCAGCTGGAGTTTTCAATGCAGAATCCTCGAGATTAGAGAGCTGAAAGGAGGGAGAACTCCTGAGATCTGCAAAGGCTTCCTTCCCCTCAAATAGTCACGTCTGATCAGTGCATACATGTGAGGAAACTACCTGAGGCTAGAAAAAGAACCAGTTAAAAAGATTAGAGACAACTGTACTCAGAGTTCTTGTAGAGGCAGGAATAGTGTTGTTTTTTCCAATCAACCAGAGTGGAAAATGTCTTAACAGGTCATCATGTAGAGTATTCAGAAGGGTTTTTCCTTAGTAGTGCCATAAATTAACCTTAAACTGTATGCTGCTCTGGCCCAGCCTGAAAAGCTTAAAAGCAAGACCTGAAAGTGTCAAACTGTTTCCAGGTTACTGAATTGTGTCCTAGAACTAAGCTCAAGAATAGTTACAGGAAAACAAAAATATTCAGCACTCAACAAAGTAAAATTCACAGTGTCTGGCATCCAACCAGAAATTACTAGACATGCAAAGGAGCTGTAAAATATGACCCATAATCATGAGGGGGGGAAAAATCAATCAAAACTGAAACAGAATAGAATTAGTAGAAAGAAATGTTAAAACATTTTTATAGCCCTAGCTGGTTTGGCTCAGTGGGTAGAGTGTTAGCCTGCGGACTGAAGGGTCCCAGGTTCAATTGTGGTCAAGGGCACATGCCCCAGTTGTGGGCTCAATCCCCAGTAGGGGGCGTGTAGGAGGCAGCCAATCAGTGGTTCTCTGTCTTCAGTGATATTTCTATCTCTCCCTCTCCCTTCCTCTCTGAGATCAATAAAAATATATTTAAAAAACCATTTTCATAATTAATGGCATATTCCATATGCTCAGAAAATAGAAGAAAGATTGAATATGTTAAATAGAAACATGGAAGATCTTTAAAAAAGACCCAAATTGAACTGAACCTCCACAGATGGAAACTACAATGTCTGAGACTTAAAAAAACAAAAGCAAAACATTGATGAGATTAATAGCAAATTAGACATTGAAGAAAAAGACAAACCAAGGCTCATGAAATAATCTATGAAGAGTTCTTGCTAAAAGTACTTAATTTGACTCCAATCAAGCTTTTAAATATCACTTCCAGATTACAGGAAATGAACGGATTAGAGAAACAATTTAAACCATGCTACAAGGAAGCAATTAGATAATTTAGAATTTGAGAAATGCTGTAATACATTGTTGCTTTGTCTTTTCAAAAATTAGGGTTGTGCTGTGATTGTGTGGTGAATAGACTAAATGTAAACTGAATTGTATGCTTAAAGATGGTTAAAATGGTAAATTTTATGTATATTAACCATAATTTTAAAAAATAACTATTTCTACCATTTTTAAGTGTACACTTACGAGGCATTAAGTACATCTGTGTTGTACAACCATTACCACCATTCATTTTCAGAACTTTTATTTCATTTTCAAACAGAAAATTCTATACCCATTAAACAATAATTCCTCCTCCCAATCCTACTTTCTGTTTCTATGAATTTCACTACTGTAAGTACCTCATATGAGTCGAATCATAAAATAT
Organism: Myotis brandtii; assembly: GCF_000412655.1. NCBI lineage: Eukaryota > Metazoa > Chordata > Mammalia > Chiroptera > Vespertilionidae > Myotis > Myotis brandtii. Next base: position 5,446,010 of record NW_005357076.1, read on the forward strand.
TTGTCTTTGTACCTGGCTTATTTTACTTCACATAATGTCTTTAAAGTTCATCCATTTTGTTGGATATATCAGAATTAATTTTTTTTCAAATTTTTATTATGCTAGAATACAAATAATATAAAACTTAACATCTTAACCATTTTAAAGTGTATAGTTCAGTAGTGTTAAGTACATTCAGATTCTTGTAAAGTCATCACCATCATTCATCTCTAGAACTCTTTTTTATTGGGCAGAAGTGAAATTCTACATCCATTAAACAACAACTCTCCATTACCCTTTCCCCCCAGTTCCTGGCAACTGCAATTCTACTTTCTGTCTTTATGATTTTGATGTGCTCTAGGCACCTCATATAAGTAGAATCATATAGTTTGCCTTTTTGTGATTGACTTATTTCACTTAGCATATTGTCCTCAAGATTAATCCATGGTGTAGCATGTCTCCGAATTTCTTTCCTATTTATAGCTGAATAATATTTCTTTGTATGTATAAACCACATTTTAAAAATTAATTCATCTGTTGGCAGACACTTGGGTTGCTTCCACCTTTTGGCTATTGTGAATAACACTGCTATGAGCATGTGTTTTAAAATATGTTTGCTAGTTAAGATTCTTGGACTAGATAGTTTTTTTAATTATAGTAAAATACACATAACAAATTTTGCCATTTTAATTACTTTTAAGTGTACCATTCCATGGTATTAAATACTTTCACATTGTTGTGCAACCATTCTTAGAACTTTTTCATCATGCCAAACAGAAACTCTGTACCCATTGAACAATACTTTTTAAAAAAAAATGTTTGGTTTGGATCAACAACTATGCATTTTTAAATTTATTTTTAAAGAGAGGAAGGGAGAGAGAGAAACATCGATGTGAGAAACATCGATCCGTTACCTCCCACATATGCCCTGACTGAGGATCAAACCCGAAACCTGGGTGTGTGTCCTGACCGGAATCGAACCCGCCACCTTTTGGTGTAAGGGAGGATGCTTCAACTAACTAAGCCACACTAGCCAAGGCAAACAATAACTTCTTGTTCTCTCCTCTCTTCAGCCCCTGGTTCCCTGTTAACCTCTATTCTATTTTCTATCTCAAAAACTTTGCCTATTTAAACACCTCCTATAAGTAGAATCATACAATTTTGTTCTATTGTATCTGGTTTATTTCACTTAGCATATTGTCTTCAAGCTTCATCCTTGTTGTAAGATGTATCAGAATTTCATTTCTTTTTAAAATCTGGGCACCTTATTTTTAGTATTTTTTATTTTCTATTAAATTTATTTAGATGACATTGGTTAATAAACTTACTTATTTCATTTAGCATGATATTCTCAAGCTCCATTCATGTTGTCGAAAATGGCAGTTATTTCATCTTTTCTTATGGCTGGATAGTATGCCATTGAATATAGGTACCACATCTTCTTTATCCAGTCATCTATCAAAGGACACTTGTTGTTGTCTTGGATACCATGAATAATACTGCAATGAAATAAAGGTGCAAATATCTTTGTGAATAAATGTTTTTCAATTTTTTGGTAAGTACCTAGAAGAGGGATTGCTGGGTCATATGGTAGGTAACTATTTTCTATGATATATAATTTGTATATTGCATTGTGTGCCCACCACCCAAAGTTAAATCTTCTGTCACCGTATATTTGGCCCCCTTTATGCTTCTCTAGCCCTAACCCCCCTTCCTTCTGGTAACTACCATACTGTTGTCAGTGTCTATGAGTTTTTGCTTGTTTTTCTTATTTGTTCATTTGTTACTTTCAATTTTATATTCCACATATGAATGAAATCATATGGTTCTTAACCTTTTCTGACTGACTTATTTCACTTAGCATGATATTCTCAGGCTCCATTCATGTTGTCGAAAATGGCAGTATTTCATCTTTTCTTATGGCTGGATAGTATGCCATTGAATATAGGTACCACATCTTCTTTATCCAATCATCTATCAAAGGACACTTGTTGTTATATTTTGGGTACCATGAATAATACTGCGATGAAATAAAGGTGCAAATATCTTTGTGAATAAATGTTTTTCAATTTTTTGGGTAAGTACCCAGAAGAGGGGTTGCTGGGTCATATGGTAGGTAACTATTCTTAATTTTTTTTAAGGAATCTCCATACTGTTTTCATAGTGGCTGCACCAGTTTACATTCCCACCAGCAGTGAATTTCCTTTTTAAGGCTGAATAATATTCCATTATTATGTATGCACACATTTTTTTATCCACTTCTCTGTTGATGGACATTTCAGCTGTTCCTATTGTGAATAATGCTGCTATGAACACTGGTATATAAGTATCTGCTTGAGTCCCTGCTTTTAATTCTTTTGGATATATACCTAGGAGTGGAATTGTTGGATCCTATGGTAATTCTATGTTTAACTGTTTTCCATAGCAGCTGCACTATTTTACATTCCCACCAGCTGTGCACAAGGGTCTCACATTTTCTCCAACACTTGTTATTTTCTGCTTAAAAAAAAAAAAAAGCCATCCTAATGGGTGTGAAGTGGTATCTAATTGTGGTTTTGATTTGCATTTCCCTAATGTTGAGCATCTTTTCTTGTATTTATTTGTATATCTTCCTTGGAGAAATGTCTAATCAAGTCTTTTGCCCATTTTAATTGTATTTTTTGTTGTTGTTGGACTAGATAGCTTTTAAATAAAAATATAAGATTTCTTAAAAATGGCAAATTGATTCCATGGATTTGAAATGCAATTTGGTTAGAAGAAAAGGAACAAAAATGTCCATTTCCTTGATTAGAATGGCAAGGATAGATAAGAGATATGTTTATGATTAGAGTATTAGTTTGCTTTTTAATTAAATGTTTGCAATAAAAGGAAGCATTTAAACATTTTATATTTATGTAATATTTTAGTAAAATATATATTATATTGTACAGTTTTTATTTGAATTATCACAATCAGCAGCATCCTCTTATATTACCTCCCCAGCAAACATTTATTCATAATTTATTGTGTGTAGGCACTGTGCTCAGGATTTTACAAGCATTTTCTTATTTAATTTTCTTCATAGTCATTTGCAGTGTTATTATTCCTGTTTTATGGAAGCTCTAAGTTGCCAAGTCTGGAATCACAGGTTTGACTGACTTCAGAATTAATAGCCACTAACGTCAAGTTAGTAAGGTCTGGTATCTAGATTAATTAACTAGATTATCTTGAATAAGACACTTAACTTTCTGGGCCTCAGTTTAATAAAACAAAATAAAATGTACAATAATATAAACTTATCTACGTGTTTAGTACCACTTTAATTTGTGATGTTCTAATTTGGGCTTTAATTAAATACTAAAGTTTAAAATATCTTTATGTAAGCAAGGGAAATCTTTTTAAAAACTACCTAGAAAAATAGAGAACAGACTGACAGCTGTCAGAGATAAAGGGGTTTGTGGGGGCTGGGTGAAAAGGTGAAGGGATTAAGCAAAAAAAAACCCCACAAAAACACACACAACAAATTCATAGGCACAGACAACAGTGTGGTGATTACCAGAGGGAAAGGGGGATGGGGAAAGGTAGAAGAGGATATAGAGAGGATAAATGGTGATGAAAGGAGATTTGACTTAGAGTGGTGAACGCACAATGCGATGTACAAATGATGTATTATAGAATTGTACACCTGAAACCTATATAATTTTATTAACTAACTAGAGGCCCAGTGCATGAAATTTGTGCACAGAGGGAGGGGTGGGTCCCTCAGCCCCCGCTGCCGAGGTTTCATCCAGAAGAATGTCCCGAATGACGTCTGGAAGGTCATTAGGCTGTCCAGTCTAATTAGCATATTACACTTTTATTATTATAGATGTCACCCCAATAAATTCACTAAATAAATAAATAATCAACTGGGTGGACGAACAAGTCTCCTTAACCCTCCCTTGGTCCTTTAACCAACTGGATCTCTAATTGGGGAGTTTTATAAAGTGTGGGGGAATGTTTAGGCTGCTCCTCATGTCCACCCCACAGGATCGTTTGTGTCCTCTATCTATGCTGAAAGAGAAATGGAAAAGGAGAACCTTGCAGTACCCTCCCCCACCCCCAGCTTAATCACTCACCAGCTTGTCTGGTCTGTTAAGAGGCAAACAGATCTCATCCCTGTCTCCACTCTGACCCTTCCTGGACCCTGAAGCTCTGGGTGTCCCTTCCAATTCTCTTTTCCCAGTGCAATGAGGAGGCCCTGGTTGGGCATGAGAGAAAGTCCCCGACTCTGAGTCCGGTCCTCTCTCCTACTCCTTTGGAGGAAGCAGCCTCCTCACTGGAGCCCACAGATTTCGCTCCTGAAGAATCCAGAAGTGGCTCTGATCCAACACCGGCTTCAGTCAGTGCCTCCGTGGCTGCCTCTCCCTGCCATGGAAGCTTAAGCTATGGGGGAGCAGAAACAGGGGACTCAGGATGGGAGGGACAGGAAGGGCGAGATAGTGGAGCCACATGGAGAAGGATGGAGCGACCCTACCCGCCTTTGCGTTCTCCAAGACTTCCTGTTCGCTTCCACCCCTTCCCCCTGTGAAGGAGTTTCAGTTCTTTTCAGGTCCTTGGCCCGCAATGAGGGACTTGCTCTCACAAATCTGGGCAGGCAGGCTGGGATGGGAAAAAAAGCTGATAATATTCCAGTAGCATCTGGTCCCATTGCATATTTTTGGACAAATCTGTAGGGAACATTAGAAACTAATAAAATGGGCCAAGTATTAATTATATAAAAATACATATGAAAACACAAAAATTGGGGTAATTAACTTCCTCTTGTTCATTACAGGGGACAAAAGTAGGATCTACACAAATACAAAACAACGAACTTTGGAAGAAGCTGAATGTCCAGTATTCAGGCCGACTTGTTTGATGGCCTCTGAACAAATCTGCATCCTGAACTGCCATTTCCACCCAAGTCCCCAGGAGAGCAGAGCGCGCTGAGGTGAGGTCCACCTGAGCTTGAGAAGACCGGGTATTCTGCAGCTGCCGAAGGCCAGGCCAGCGTTTCCTATCCACCTCTCTGTGTTCCTGCAGATCACCAGGAGGCTGTGGGTCTAGACTGCACCTGGAAAAGCCTGCTCTCCACAAGTCTGAAACTTAGAGAAAGAACTGTGGTCATGGTTCCCTAATCTTCCATATGGCGGGTGAGAGAGATCCTACCCAGTGTAGATGAAATACCTCGAACAAAGCAAAAATTTAAAGACCCCAAACAAATTTTTAAAAACAAAACATCAGTTTATCATCATTGGTTTTCTCTGTAAGAACACAGATAACTGCTTTCTTTGGTGAATTTACATGTTATTTGATATGTAGGTAACAGCCCCAAACAGGTTGTGCTTGGCAAAGGGATAAAGGGGGGTGATTATAATTCTCACAAGTCCCCTGCCTCAGTGTGCTCACTGGTGTGGACTCAGGGCCTCCCCCAGGCCTGGCCAGGCGGGACAGGGGTGTATCACGGGGGCACTTGACTTTCCTTTCCCATGGCCGGTTTGCACAGGTCACTTTGAGAGCCTAAAACAGGAAATTTGTTAAAGAGTTAACAATGGTTATCTCTGGGTGGAGTTTTAAGTGACTTTTTTTTCTGCTTTAAACATTCCTTTATATTCCCTAGTGGGCCTTCATAGCTTTTGTTGTGGGTTTTTTTTTTTTTCCTGTGTGTGGGTTTGTTTTTTTTTCCTGTTTTGTTTTAAAAAAAATA
>NW_005357076.1:5452133-5454046 GCF_000412655.1 Myotis brandtii
CAGGTCTAATATATGAGGCTGGTAAAATTATGGATTTATTTTCTTTTCATTTTTCAAACTTTAGATAACATTAAAAGAAAAGGCCTCTGTAAGAAAGAGCTGACCAGCAGCCTGCCTTGGAGCCTAGAGGCAACCCAGGGTTTTGACCTTTGGGACTTTGAACCCCTAGAATAGCCAGAGCAATTAGGCAAGAAAAAGAAATAAAAGGCATCCAAATTGGAAATAAAGATGTAAAACTACCACTGTTTGCAAATGACATGATATTATATATAGAAAACCCTAAAGAACACCAATAAACAGAACTAATAAATTCAGCAAAGTTTCAGGATATAAAATCAATGTACACAAATCTGTTGCATTTCTCTACACTAATAAACTATCATAAAGAGAAATTAGAAAATAATGTAATTTAGAGTTGCATCAAAAATAATAAAATAGCTAGGATTAAATTTCACCAAGGAGGTGAAAGACCTGTACACTAAAAACTGTAAGACATTGATGAAAGTAATTGAAGAAGACACAAATAAATGGAAAGATATTTTTTGCTCTTGGTTTGGAAGAATTAATATCATTAAAATGTCTATTCTACCCGAATATAGCAGATTCAATGCAATCTTTATCAAAAGTTCAATGGCATTTTTCACTAAGATAGAACAAATAGTCCTAAAATTTATATAGAACCATAAAAGACCTTGAAAGACAAAGCAATCCTGAGAAAGAAAAAAGAATCCAGAGGCATCATGCTTTCTGATTTCATACTATATTACAAAGCTCTAGTACTCAAACAGTGTGCTATTGATAAAAAACAGACACAGATCAATGGAACAGAATAGAGAGCGCAGAAATCAACCCATCCATATATGGTCAATTAATTTATGACAAAGGAACCAAGAATACACAAAGGGGGAAAGAACAGTCTCTTTAATAAATTGTGTTGGGGAAACTGGATAGCCATATGCAAAAGAATGAAATTGGAACACTATCTTACACCATACACAAAAAATAACTTACAAATGGATTAAAGCCCTGGTAGGTGTTGCTCAGTGATTGGAGTGACATCCACACACTGAAGGGTCGTGGGTTCCATTCCAGGTCAAGGGCGCATACCTGGGTTGCAAGTTTCATTCCAGCCTCCAGGTCAGGGGTGTTTGGGAGACAACTGATTGATATGTCTCTCTCACATGTCTGTCTGTCTGTCTGTCTGTCTCTCTCTCTCTTTCTCTTCCCTTTTTCCCCTTCCTCCCTCCCCTCCCTTCCAGTCTCTCTAAAAATCAATGGAGCCCTGGCTGGTTTGGCTTGTCCCCCTACTCCCTTCCCTCCCTTCCAGTCTCTCTAAAAATCAGTGGAAAAAATATCCTCAAGTGAGGATTAACCTCAAAAAATGGATTAAAGAATTGAACATAGACCTAAACAATAAAACTCCTAAAAGAAAAACATATGGAGTAAGCTATTTGACATATTTCTTGGTAAGATCAATAAAATGTTAAAAAAAATAAAATAAAATAAAAATAAAAATAAATGGAAAAAATATCCTCAAGTGAGGATTAACCCCAAAAAATGGATTAAAAACTTGAACATAGACCTAAACAATAAAACTCCTAAAAGAAAAACATATGGAGTAAGCTATTTGACATATTTCTTGGTAAGAATTTTTTTAATCTGACTCTAAAAGCAAAGGTAATAGCAGCAAATATAAGTGTTTGAATTAGTTTTATCATTAACTAGAGCAGGGGTCCTCAAACTTTTTAAACAGGGGGCCAGTTCACTGTCCCTCAGACAGTTGGAGGGCTGGACTATAGTTTTAAAAAAAACTATGAACAAATTCCTATGCACACTGCACATATCTTATTTTGAAGTAAAAAAACAAAACGGGAACAAATACAATATTTGTATTTGCATGTGGCCCACGGGCC
>NW_005357076.1:5454160-5458964 GCF_000412655.1 Myotis brandtii
CGATGTTTCTCTCTCATTGATGTTTCTAACTCTCTATCTCTCTCCCTTCCTCTCTGTAAAAGATCAATAAAATATGTTAAAAAAAATAAAATAAAATAAAAATAAAAATAAATGGAAAAAATATCCTCAAGTGAGGATTAACCCCAAAAAATGGATTAAAAACTTGAACATAGACCTAAACAATAAAACTCCTAAAAGAAAAACATATGGAGTAAGCTATTTGACATATTTCTTGGTAAGAATTTTTTTAATCTGACTCTAAAAGCAAAGGTAATAGCAGCAAATATAAGTGTTTGAATTAGTTTTATCATTAACTAGAGCAGGGGTCCTCAAACTTTTTAAACAGGGGGCCAGTTCACTGTCCCTCAGACAGTTGGAGGGCTGGACTATAGTTTTAAAAAAAACTATGAACAAATTCCTATGCACACTGCACATATCTTATTTTGAAGTAAAAAAATAAAACGGGAACAAATACAATATTTGTATTTGCATGTGGCCCGCAGACCGTAGTTTGAGGACCCCTGAACTAGAGGCTCGATGCATGAAATTTGTGCAAGAGTAGGCCTTCCTTCCCCTGGCTGCCTGCACCAGCTTCCCTCTGGCACCTGGGACCCAGGCTTCCCTTGCAGCCTCAGCTTCGTCCAGAAGGTCGTCTGGAAGGACATCTGGTCTAATTAGCATATTATGCTTTTATTATTATAGATTATTTAAGGCATTGGTTCTCAACCTAGCTCATTGTATCCCCTATGGACATTTGTTAATGTCTGAAGACAGATTAGGTCAGCGGTTCTCAACCTGTGGGTCACAATCCTTTCACAGGGGTCGCCTAAATACATCCTGCATATCAGATATTTACATTTCGATTCATAACAGTAGCAAAATTACAGTTATGAAGTAGCAACAAAAATAATTTTATTGTTGGGGGACTGTATTAAAGGAGGAACTGTATTAAAGGGTCGCAGCATAAGGAAGGTTGAGAACCTCTGGTTTAGGTGGTCATAACTGGGTGAGGAATGTGTTACTGGCATCTAGAGTGTAAAAGCCAGAGATGCTGTTAAACATCCTACAATGCATGGGACAGCCTCCCCAAACCAAGAATTATGTCCCCCAAATATTAATTGAGCCATGATTTGGGAAACTATGTTCTTTCCAGGTATTATATCATTTTCAAATACTAATAATTTGACTTCTCTACCAATTCTTTTGTGTAGTTACATTTTCTTATCTAATTGCACTAACCAATTTCTACTGTACTGTGTTGAATAGTATGGATATTCTTACATTGTTCCTATTCTTAGTGGAAATACCTCTGGTATTTTCCCATTAGAGAAGATGCTGACTTTAGGATTGAAGCATATATATTTTATTATATTATTAAAAAGGTGCCAATTTATATTCTCTTTTGGTGTGTGTGTGTGTGTGTGTGTTTTAACCAACTGAGGTACAGGTGCCCTTGACTGGAACCTAACCCGTAACACTTCAGTATGAGGGCCTGGGGGAGGGGTCTTTTTTAAATGGTTCAGTAATGACTTTCTCTATGTAAATTTGCCTGTTTAAGCTTTATTATCCTAATGATGTCAATTTTGTTCAACTTTGTTTTCCCTAGGTAATTTCTACTTTACCAAGGTTTTCAAATTTATGTGCAGAGAAATCTGCAAAGTAGTCTCATGATATTTAAAATTTCTTTTGTTTCAAAGGTTATTTCCCTATTTGTATATTTGTGTCTCCACCCCCCACTTTTTCTTTAGCTAGCTAATTGTTTGTTTATTTTATTATTTTTTAAACACGCAGTTTATTAACCAGAATTACTGCTTTTCTCTTATTTACCTCACTTATATGGGCTTTTATCTTTATTTCTTTTTTATTCATCTTTTGCCTTTTTTATTGTTCTTTATGTTTTTTTAGCTTTAAAATTAATTCATTTATTTTCTTTCAGTTCTAACTGATAAAAACATTAAATTCTGTGCATTTTTTTCTTTTTTTTTTTAATTAAATCTTTATTGTTCAGATTACATTTGTTCCTCTTTTTTTTTCCCCCATAACTCCCCTCCTCCCAGTTCCCGCCCCACCCTCCGCCCTCACTCCCCACCCACTGTCCTCATCCATAGGTGCACGATTTTTGTCCAGTTTCTTCCCGCATCTCCCATTCCCCTTTCCCCCCCAAGAATAGTCAGTCCATTCCCTTTCTATGTCCCTGATTCATTATAATCACCAGTTCATTCTGTACATCAGATTATTTATTCACTTGGTTCTTAGATTCACTTGTTGATAGATGCATGTTTGTTGTTCACAATTTGTATCTTTACCTTTTTCTTCTTCCTCTTCTTAAAGGATACCTTTCAGCATTTCGTATAATACTGGTTTAGTGGTGATGAACTCCTTTAGCTTTTCCTTATCTGTGAAGCTCTTTATCTGACCTTCAATTCTGAATGATAGCTTTGCTGGATAAAGTATTCTTGGTTGTAGGTTCTTGGTATTCAGCACTTTGAATATTTCTTGCCATTCCCTTCTGGCCTGCAAAGTTTCTGTTGAGAAATCAGCTGACAGTCGTATGGGTATTCCCTTGTAGGTAATTGAGTCTCTTTCTCTTGCTGCTTTTAAGATTCTCTCTTTGTCTTTTGCTCTTGGCATTTTAATTATGATGTGTCTTGGTGTGGTCCTCTTTGGATTCCTTTTGTTTGGGGTTCTCTGCGCTTCTTGGACCTGTAAGTCCATTTCTTTCACCAGGTGGGGGAAGTTTTCTGCCATTATTTCTTCAAATAGGTTTTCAATATCTTGCTGTCTCTCATCTTCTGGCACCCCTATTATTCTGATGTTGGTACGCTTGAAGCTGTCCCAGAGGCTCCTTACACTATCTTCGTATTTTCGGATTCTTTTTTCATTTTGCTTTTCCGGTTGGGTGTTTTTTGCTTCTTCGCATTTCAAATCTTTGACTTGATTCTTGCGCTCCTCTGGTCTGCTATTGGGTGTCTGTATAATATTCTTTATTTCAGTCCGTGTATGCTTAATTTCTAGTTGGTTCTTTATCATAGCATCGAGGGTCTCATTAGTTTTCGTGACTCTCTCCTCAAGTTTATTGACAGCTTCTAGCACATTTTTGCAAGCCCTCAAAATTGCGATTTTTAGCTCTATATCCTCCATTTCTGTCATGTTTTTTTGTCTCCGCATTTTTTATGCTTTCTTGGTGCACCCCCTAGTGGTCTTTGTGCGCAGTCTTGTTCTAGTTGAGCCTTGATTGTTGTAGTTAATACTAGAGGGATTTGACCACCAGGCCGACTGGCTGTGTGAATCAGCTGTGTCTGCCGCGGAAAACTTCTGTCCTCTGGGGAGGTGCTAATCTAGCCTTTGCCTGAGGCTATCCGGCAAATGGCTCTGCGCAGGGCTTGGGCGGGGCGGGCTCAACAGGGCGGGCGGAGGGAGCCGTTATGGTGCCCTCAGTCCTGTTCCCAGAGGCTCTGCTTCTCAGAACCCCCGGAACCGCTGCAAACCTCGGAGGGAAAGCTGCCTTCCAACTGATGCCAGACACTCCCGCTTCTCCCGTTTGGGTCCGAGTCCCCAGCGATTCGCCCGTATCTGGAGCTCAGAGTCTGAGACTCCCCCCTGACCGAAAACGACAACCGCGCTCTCAGCCACCAGCCCGCTTTGCGCGCGCACCTCCGCACCTGAGTTTTTTCCACACTGCGCCTCCTCTGAGCCTCGGTGTGCTGTTATTTTTCCTTCTAGTTGAAGAGTCTCTCCTCAGCCAGCCTTCCTGTGGTTCTGGGTGATGTCTGTTCCGTCTTTTAGTTGTATTTTTGAAGTGGTTGTTTGCGGCAGCAGTCTCCGGTGTTTACCTATGCCGCCATCTTGCCTCTGTCTCCTGCATTTTTTTTCTGACCATTGTTTTACATGTATCAAGTGGATCCTGATAGTGTATTCATTATCATTTTTAAAGTAAATTCTTTTTAAAATTGAGATATAATTGACATAACATTATATTCATTTTAGGTGCACAACATAATGATTTGATATTTGTATATATTGAAAAATGATCACCGTAAGTCTAGTTAACATCCATCAGCACACATAGTTACTAACTTTTTTCTTGTGATGAGAACTTTTGGATTGACTCTCTTGCCCTCGCCGGATTTGCTTAGTGAATAGGGTATTGCCAAGTGGACTGAAGGGTTCCAGGTTTGATTCCGGTCAAGGACATGTACCTTAGTTGCAGGCTCAATACCAGCCCTGGTGGGGGTGCATGCAGGAGGCAACCAATAGATGTGTCTCTCTCACATCAATATTTCTCTCTCTGTGTTTCTCTCCATCCCTTCCACTCTCTCTAAGAATCAATGGAAAAATAGCCTCACATGAGGATTAAAAAAAAAAGATCGACTCTCTTAGCAACTTTCAAATATACAATATAGTATTATTAACTATGTTGCACATTACATCCCCAGGACTTGCTTATTTTAAGACTGAAAATTTGCACCTTTTGGTCATCTTCACCTATTTTGCCCACACCTCATATCCCACCTCTGGCAACTACCAATCTGTTTTCTTGAGCTTTCTTTTTTTTTTCTTTTTATTTTTTTCGATTTTACATAGAAGTGAATCTTATACTTTGTGATATTTGTCTCTCAGTGTGACTTAATTCAGTTAGCATAATGGCCTCAAGGCCCATCCATGTTGTTGCAAATGACAAGATCCCCTTCTTTTTTATGGCCAAATAACAATCCATTCTATCTACCAATAAAAATATACCACATTTTCTTATCCATTCATCTGTTGATAGACATGTAGGTTATTGACATGACTTGACTATCTT
>NW_005357076.1:5459884-5467263 GCF_000412655.1 Myotis brandtii
CCGAGTGCACAAATTTTTGTGCACCAGGCCTCTAGTTTATAATAATAAAAGGGTAATATGCTAATTAGACCAGACATCTTCTGCACGTCCTTCCTGACGAAGCCGGGCCAGAGGGAAGTCAGCCCGTGTCCCAGGTGCCGGAGGGAAGCCAGTGCCGGCAGCCGGGGGAAGGAAGGTCTACTCTTGCACGAATTTTCGTGCATCAGGCCTCTAGTTGGAAATAATGCTGCAATGAAAATGCAGGTACCAATATCTCTTTGAAATAGTGATTTTGTTTCTTTTGGATAAATCCCCAGAAGTGAAATTGCTGATCTCAACGCATTAGCTCATCCTAAAGGTTTTAGAAAATTTATATTAGTCATCATTGTTTCTGTAGTTTCCTGGGTTGTTTGTGTGTTTTTTAAATAGACTGTTTCTTTGGTTGATTTTCCCCCCCGCCCCCTCCTTCTCCTCACTTTGTTTTTCAGTGCAGTATTCGGGAAAGGAAATTGCCACTCTTCATTTCTTCCTTCACCAGCCATAAGTTTCAGGTTTTATTATTGCAGTAAAAAGGCTGTGTGTGTGTGTGTGTGTGTGTGTGTGTTTGAGAAGTTGAGCCATGGTGGTATCAGAAAGTTGAGTCCTGCCCTAACTGGTTTGGCTCAGTGGATAGAGCGTCGGCCTGTGGACTGAAAGGTCCCAGGTTCGATTCCTGTCAAGGGCATGTACCTTGGTTGCGGGCACATCCCCAGTAGGAGGTATGCAGGAGGCGGCTGATCGATGTTTCTCTCTCATCGATGTTTCTAACTCTCTGTCCTTCTCCCTTCCTCTCTGTAAAAAATCAATAAAATATATTTTTTTTTAAAAAAAGAAAGTTGAATCCTGTAGGATATTGACATTTTCCATAGCCTATTCATTTAGCACAAATATGTACAAAAGTTCTGTGTCAAGCCCAACATTCTATGAGATGATTCTTGTTCCTACAGTAATTTTTTTTACTGTTAAAGACTTATATGACTTAAAATAACTTTACATTCTCACCCAGATTATTTTAAAAAGTTCTGAACAGAGTTAGCTAAAGTGTGAGTTTTCCTCATTTGTTCCATCAGTAATGTCACTTTGAGGTATGAAAATGCATCTTTTCTAGATGTGAACATTAATCTTTACTGTATTTTGGCAGTCATCCTGGTGTCTTCAATGCAGAACTTTCAATCTGATTAATTTCATCTAAAAGAAATGTATAGGATGTTTTAAAAATTACTTGGCATAATTAAAGCTTAAGATATTTCTAGTAGCTTCATTCCTCAGAAAAAAATGACAAAGCAAAAAAAATGGCAAACTCTTCTAAGATAATGTGTTCAGCCAAACTCGTTTGTGAAGAATGCTTAGCTTTTTCCTATCCTGAGTAAATCTTCTTCCTTGGTGTTTTTCTTGAGCCCTTTCCAACTTTCTAACCTAATGTAATAGTTCTTTTCTTTGAATTCCTGTCAATATGTTCTTGTAGCTCTTATCTTTTCCCCTGCCTTCCCTTATTGTTATTTGAATAGCTGTTTTGTGTTCAAATTATAAGGTGTTTGTAGGTCTGTGTCTTGCTCATTTTTGTGCCTCTTGCAATGTCCTCACAATACCTTGCTCAATAAATAGCTAATTAATGACTTGAATGAAATAATGGCCGTTGTACATTTTGGATTATGTGCAGTTTGCTTAAACTAGTGAGGCTAATGTAGCATGCTATCTCATTATAAGCATTTGGGATGACTTTCTTCTAACAAAAAATGCAAAATACTTTTACATTTTGTTTTTTCTGAAATGAACTCTTAAGGTCAGAAAGGACTTAGACATAAGTACACTTGTGCTTTGTATCTGCCAGAATAGTCTTAGGTAAGGCTTTTACTGGTTACATAGTTGGCTAGTAGTGGAGCTAGAAAAAGAACCTAAGTTTTTTTGTATCTGCTCTAGTGTAATTGAACAGTAATATTTGTTATTGCTATTAGTAATAATTTCAAATTCATTAATTGGCACTGAGGAGATTAAGAAGCCTAAAGCATACTTCTTATTTTTCCATTTGTGATCTCCTTGGCAAGTTGACATATTAATTGGCACTGAGGAGACTAAGAAGCCTAAAGCATACTTATTTTTCCATTTGTGATCTCCTTGGCAAGTTGACAGGTATACATTAAAACTATTTAATAAAAAGGTACCATAGTAGTGGCTCAAAATGCTAATTCTGTAGGAATTCCGAAGAAGAAATTAAGAGTAATGATGACTTTATCTAACTCATACGGATGAGTTGGAATTTCATTTGAGCCTTAAGGAAGGCTCAGTTTGAGGAATAGTACAGTATTTATCATGCTAAGACACTTCAAAACAATGATAAACCCAGGAGAGAAACTTTACTGTATTTATTTCTAGTGTAATAACCTATCTATATTATATAGTCATTTATTTATAATTATTTAGCATTATTCAACTTATGATATACTATTTAAATCAATAAACATTTGAATGTGTTTAATGGCCAAAGTATTGTGTTAGGCTTTGTATATTGTATTAGACTCAGTACTCATGTTTCAGCGTTCAGGCAGATACTAGTACATAAGCCCAGTTTAGTGAGCCTATGGGGTTTATAAACTATGAATATGAATTATGTCAATGTGTTAATTATAATAATTCTTATAGTCTGCACAAGGAATAACTTGGCCAGCTAATCTACAGCTACTTAAACCTGCTCTCAGAAGTCCATATATCTTAAATACAGCAATAGCAGGTGCTCATTTTTTTCTATTCTCCTATGTTCTGGAAACTATTGTTTTCATACATTGCACACATTTGGGAGACAACTCACACCCTTTGCAAAGAAGCATTGCAAATATTGTGAAATAAATACACTGGTTTATGTTTGCATTACTGCCTACTGTGTACTTAATAAGTTGTTCTAGGTTGTAGCCTTGGTAAAATAGATTAAGAAAAAAGTATATTCATCTGTGTTGTGGAACACTGACATAATTATGTCACTATACTGCAGTTGAATTGGGCATACTGTAATTTTTTCATATGGATTTTTGACATGATTACCATTATAACTTATTCAGAATTTCAAGGTTTTGGGGTTGTTTTTTTTTCTGTTTTCAGAAGGGGAAATATGATGGCAGAATGACATGTAATCTTGTTTTCCAGTAGTGTGTGAAGATGAAACACTTCTGGGATATTTTTGAGAACTTTGTTGCTTTTTAGATTAAATCATTCTTTTCAGTAATATAATGAATGAATAATCTATTCAAGTCATTAGAAAGCAAAACATTGGATAAAAAACAAACACAAAAAACCTCTTCTTAGTCATCCCAGATAGAGCTCAGTCAAATTGAATTGGAAAAGTATTGAAATGGTTCAGATTGAGAAAGTTTTAGACTTTTTAAAATAAAAATGACATTCTACTAAAAAATAACACTGGATAGACTAGTGTTAAAATTACATCTGACCCTGTTTGTTTCAGTGCATTAGACAGAACTGCTACTTCCCCTGGTCTTGGTAGAGTGGCCTTATGTAGTAGTCATCCTATAGGGCTCAGTGTCACCTGTTCCAGGTGCTCTAGGTGTGTCCCTTCCACGCCCCCACCCATGTGTGTACTATCCTGTTGTGTATATTATCCTGTTGTAGTTGAGCCTTGTTGCTATTGGCAAGTCACTGGGCGGGATTGACTCCCAGGTCAATTGGCTGCGAGGACCACCAGCAACTGCAGTGGAAGAGCTGCTGTACTGGGGCTAACCCCACAGAGCAGGACTCACATTAGTGAGGCTTTGGTGCCCACTAAGCCTGCCCTTTGAGTCACTTGTAGAAGTAGTTGGATTGTAATCTGACATGGTCTGAAGCACTATGTGCACCAAGTGCTCTGATTCTGGGGTCTTCTGGGAAGTGCAAGGTCAATCACTGCCTATGGCCTTCTTGGGGGCCACCCAGCATGAGCTAGAGCAGGGGTGGGCAAACTTTTTGACTCAAGGGCCACAATGGGTTCTTAAACTGGACCGGAGGGCCGGAACAAAAGCATGGATGGAGTGTTTGTGTGAACTAAAATAAATTCAAAGTAAACATCATTACATAAAAGGGTACGGTCTTTTTTTTTTTTTTAGTTTTATTCATTTCAAACGGGCCGGATCCGGCCCGCGGGCCGTAGTTTGCCCACGGCTGAGCTAGAGTGATCTGCAGATGGTTGCTACTTGTGCTGGGATAGGAGTTTCCCTGGAGAGGCCAAGCTGCAAACAGAGGGTGGCTGCCCCTAGTGCCAGGCTTGGGGCCACTTAGCAAAAGGTACAGGGTATGCAGAGGCCAGATGCTGCCTTTTTTAAAAAAAATTTATTTTAGAGAGGGAAGCAGGGAGAGAGAGCGAGCGAGAGAGAGAAGCCTCCTGAACGCAACCCGAATAGAAATTAAACCTACAATCCTAGGTATGTGCTCTTACCTGCTACCTTTGTTGCATGGGATGACCCTCCAAACAACTGAGCCGTACCAGCTAGAGCCAGGTGCTGCTTTTTAGAGAGATTTTAGGAAATTTTCAAGTATGAGCTGAAAAAGGCCATTTGTATGGAAAGCCACTGGCAATGTCTTGGGTGGGCTTGCAACTTGGATGGGGTGGAGTCTCACTAGGAAGTCACCAGGGCAAGGTGAACAGTGTAAGCCTTGTTGATGGAGACTCAGATATGGTGCCTGCCTGCCTACTGACTGACTCTGTGGGAGTCTGTGGGGGAGGGTTCAGCAAAGGAATAATGGCCTCTGCCAGCATTTCTGCCTGAGAGAAAGTTGCCCCTCCAGCTCTGTTCAGAGGTCAGATAATTCAGTTCTTCCCCATGTATTCATGGTGCCTTTCATGTTGCTACCCTAGTGCTGGAGCTCAAAGGGAGTGAGTTCAGTACATGGGCCCTTTAAGAGGAACTGGTTGGGATTCCAGCAGCCCTCTGTCTTAGCCACATTTCCCACTAGTTTTCACAGCCAGAATGTTTGGGGACTTCTCTTCTTGGCACTGGAATCTTGGGCTGGGATTTCTGGTGTGGAGCTGGGAACCCTTCTACTCACCTTCATGTGGCTTCTTCTTTATATACTTACTTATAGGACTTCTAGTCAGCTAGACTTCTGGAGGATTCTCAATGATGGTTGTTCTGTAATTTAGTTGTAATTTTGATGTGGTTGTGGGAGATTTTGAGTACCCCATTTACCTATACCTCCATCTTGACAGGAACTCCAGGTTCACTTCTAATTCTAGTTCTTGTGCTGTTTCCACCACATCTGCTGTTACTTCCTGCACTGAAGTCTTTGACCCCTCAAAGTCATTATTGAGGATTGGAATAAGCTTTGTCCAAATTCCTGTTAATGTTGCTGTTTTGACCTTTTCCATGAGTCATGAATGTTCTTAATGGCATAGATGGTGAATCCTTTCCAGAAGGTTTTTAATTTCCTTTGCCCAGATCCATCCGAGGCAGCTATATTTCTATGAAATGAATTCTTAAATAAAAGACTTGAAATTCAAAATTACTCCTTGATTCATGGGCTACAGAATGGGTGTTGTGTTAGCAGGATAAAAACAACATTAATCTCATTGTACATCTCCATAAGAGATCTTGATGACCAGGTGCATTGTCAATGAGAAGTGATATTTTGAATGGAATCTTTTTTTCTGATCAGTAGACTCAACAGTGGCCTGCAAATATTTAATAAAACATTTTGTAAACAGATGTGCTCTTGTTTTCATTTGTAGAGCACAAACAGAATAGAGTTAGCATTCTCATAATGGCAAATGAGCATTGGCTTCAACTTTAAAATTACCAGCTACATTAGTCCCTAACAAGAGAGTCAGCCTATCCTTCGAAACTTTGAAACTTTGACTTCTTCTCGCTAGCTATAAAAGTCCTAGATGGCATCATTTTCCAATATCAGGCTGTTTCTTCTACATTGAAAAATCTTTTGTTTAGTGTAGCCACCCACCTTTATTAATTATCTCAGCTAGATATTCTGGAAAACTTGCTGCAGCTTCTACATCAGCACTTACTGCTTCACCTTGCACTTTTATGTTATGTTATGAAGATGTCTTCTTTCCTTAAACCTCGTGAACCAACCTCTGCATCAAATGTTTCTGCTGCAGCTTTCATAGAATTGAAGAGAGTTAGAGTCTTGCTCTGGATTAGGCTTTGGCTTTAAGGGGATGTTGTGGCTGGTTTATTCTTTTATTTAGGCCACTAAAACTCATCACTATCAGTAATAGGCTGTCTTTCTTTCTTCTCATTCATCCTTTCTTATCATTAATGTGTTCACTGAAGTAGCACTTTTAATTTACTTCAAGAACTTTTTCTTTGCATTCACAAGTTAGCTTAGCTTTCAGCCTATTTTGGCTTTTGACATGCCTTCCTCACTAAGCATAATCATTTCTAGCTTTTGAATTAAAGTGAGAGCTGTGCCACTCTTCCTTTCACTTGAACCCTTAGAGGCTATTGTAAGGCTATTAATTGGCCTAATTTTAATATTGTTTGTCTCAGGAGAGTAGTGAGGTCCAAGGAGATGGAGAGAGATGGGGGAATGGACAGTTGGTGGGGCAGGCAGACACATGCAACATTCATTGATTAGGTTTGCTGTCTTCAATGGGCATGGTTTGTGATGTCCCCAATTACAATGGTAACATCAAGGATCATTGATCACAGATCACCATAACTAATATAATAATAATGAAAAAATTTGAGATATTGTGAGGATTACCAAAATGTGATACAGAAACATGAAGTGGGAAAATGCTGTTGGAAAAATTCTACTGAGACACTTGCTCAACACTGGGTTACCACAAACCTTCAGTTCTGTAAAATCTAAATATCTGAGAAGTGTGAAAAAGCAAAGCACAAGAAAAGGAGTTATGCCTGTATTTAATGGCTGAGGCTCTGAAGGTCTGCTGAATTTAATTCTATGGTTTGTATATAGCTGCCACTGGGATGAATGGAGTAAACTTTGTGGGCAGCCCAGATTGTGCTGATTTTGCAGTATTGTTCTTAGAGAGCAACCATATTTGCAGGTTCATAGGATGCATTGAACCGTCATCTACATATACTCGCTATGCCAGGTGCTGTATTGTATTCTGGAAATTCAGATGTAAAGGACACTGAGTTCTTGTTTTCTAAAGCTCTTAGTTCATGTAAATTATAAACACTTTGGAACTTTGAAGTTCCGTTTAAATTGAAGCCTAACTTTTGTTGGTGGCCAAGTTTGGGTAGATCTCAGAAATTTATTTTGGCCTCAGAATTAGCAGATGTTGCTTTTAACAATAGTGCTGGGTAATAGTTGGTAATTGTTCAACAGAGGTTTATTTAGACTAGTGGAAGGATTGGCAGAACCAAGCAGTCCTTTTTTATTATTTAAAAATATTTTTT
>NW_005357076.1:5467361-5475037 GCF_000412655.1 Myotis brandtii
GAGCCCACAACCTGGGCATGTGCCCTGACTGGGAATTGAGCCAGTGACCTTTTGGTGCATGGGATGATGCTCAACCAACTGAGCCACACCAGCCAGGGCAGCAGTCCTTTAAATGTGCAATTGTCAAAGGTAAAAAATACAAGGGGGTAAATCTCAGAAAAGTGCAAACAGATATTTTAAGTCAGGATCAGGATAAGGTCTGGAGTTTTAATAGTTTGGTAAGTTGATTCCAGATGTGCCAATAATCAAGAGTTTTGGGATATGAATTTGATTTTTAAGTAAGGAACTTTGTCATGATATGGATTGATTGCTGAAATATTATTGGGCCTGAACCCACTATTATGGCTGGTAAATGACAGTTTCTGGCAGAGGAGAATGAAACATCAACTTCTGGGCCTGCCTTTATTTTTCTTTAAATGAAGAAGTCTAAATAAACTATTTCTGGGAGATCATTAAATTTATTTCCATCACCTACATTTTTTATAAATTAAAAGTGCATATATATTTTACATTAATTTGATTGCCATGCACATATTACCTTGCATTCTACCTTTAAACTTCAGTGAAAACGCTTATATGAAACTAGAGGCCCGATGCACGAAATACATGCAAGAGTAGGCCTTCCTTCCCCCGGCTGCCAGCACCAGCTTCCCTCTGGCACCTGGGACCCAGGCTTCCCTTGCAGTGCCGGCTTTCATCTGAAAGGTCGTCCGGAAGGACGTCTGGTCTAATTAGCATATTATGCCTTTATTATTACAGCTACTGTATATTTGTTTGCATGGATAGTTTTAAAACTCAAATAGTATATTGTAAATATTTCTGTCTCTTATCATCTCCCATCCCAACCAGCACCATTGCTAGTACATTTTTGTGTTCTCCTACAGTTACTTAATAAGAAAATACAAATATGCATTCTTATTTCTCCTTTTTACATAAGGTAGCACACTATATATGCTATTCCACACCTTGCTACATTTAGATAATAGTATCTCTTGAAACTCTTCAAATATATACATGCTATTCCACACCTTGCTACATTTAGATAATAGTATCTCTTGAAACTCTTCAAATCTATACATGCTATTGATACATGGTATTGCCTTGTATATATTTATCATTTAACCAGTCCTCTCTTGATGAACATTGGAGTTGGGTGTTTTTTTTAGTTTTTTGCTGTTACAAACCATGATGCAATGAATAACTGTGGCATGTGTATAATTTCACAGGTGTGCAGATATATCAGCAGGCTATTTTATCAGAAGTGGAATTTCTGGGTCAATGTATGCAGTTTGTATGGGTGATTTTGGTGGATGTTGCCAACTTATCCCCCATAGAGTATACCAATTTACACATTCCTCAGCAGTGGCATTTCTACAGCATTACCAACAAGTATGTTTTCAAACTTTAGGATTTTTGCCAGCTTGATGAGTGGAAGGCAGTATCTCAGTATAGTTTTAATTTGTACTATCTTATTATGAGTGAGATTAAGTATCTTTTCATAGTTTTTAGAGCCATTCTTACTTATTTTTCCAACTTTTTTATATCTTTGTGCCAACTTTCTGTTTGTGAAATAATATTTTAATAATATTTTATGAATATCATTTTTCATATTTATCTCACATTGGATTATATTATTATACCATTCTTTATCTTTCTGTAATTGGGCATTTCATCTCCTTTTGAAGTGTGCCTATTACATTTATTTTGCTGAGAAGGTTATTAAAATTTTTCCCCTTTAGGTTATTTATTTGGAAATCAGGAATTCTAAGATCGATTGTACGTTTTTGAATTAATTAGCTATGAGTAAACCACATAACTTATCTGGATCTCAGTTCCTTCATCTGTAAAATAAGGATGTTGAATTAAATGATTTCCTATTTCTGTGACCCTTTGAAATTTACCAAAAGCAATACATCAAATTTAATAGTCCTAAAATAGTAGATACAGAAACAGGGCAGTAATATACTATTGCAGGTTTCAAAAAACTTATTATAGATAATGCTCTGCTTTAGTAACAAAACTATCTTTCACTTGCCTCCTTGACATTTCTTGGTTAGAAATACCTCTTCATCATTTTCAGCTCACATCAAAGCTATTTTTTAGAGGCATTTCTCTCTGTGTGTGTGTGTGTGTGTGTGTGTGTGTGTGTGTGTGTGTGCTGTTAGGGAAGAAAAATACACTGCTTTTGATTTAATTTAATCTACGTCATAAATTTGCATGTTAATCTTCATTATTGCATAACTGCTGCCAATTCACCCATTCAATTTTCTAGATTCAGTTGGAAAGCTTATCATAAATCTGTTTAAGTGGTTTCTCATAAAAGATTAACACATTGAACTACTTACACTATTTCTTCACTACAAAGTTAGGGATTAAATTATAATAGAACCTGTTCTCAGTGGGGTTTTTCTCTCTATTTACTTGGCATCTATAAAAATGGCACTAGAGAAGGTGAATAGAAATAGCTTTTAATGTGTACTTTGGGGAATGAGATTAGAACTATTGAAGAAATGACATGTATAATGTAATGTAACAGGCCTTGTGCTAGACTATGGTTTAGAAAGAGGAAAAGCCATATTTTTAACCTTAAAGGAAGCTCAGAGCCAAGTAGGGGAGGAAAACTTAAACAAATATGTTAACTACCATAAAGATCCCTACTAAGTGCAAGATAATTTAAATTAGGAAGCAGTGAATTATGCTTTGAGAAAATCAAATGGGAGGAACATGGATACTTTGATTTGAAAGTCATGTAACCAGAAAAAAAAAATCCCCTTTCTCGTTCAGTCTGCCTGGTGGAATAAGAGAATTAGGGACTTTATCCTGGCCTCAATATCCTTCTATTAATTCTCTGGACTGAGATACCAGAGATGATCCTAAGTCTTTTGGGATGCCCCTGACATTTCTATCAACTTGATCAAAATTCTATACCATTTTGAGGCTCAATACTAAACAAAAGCCTTTGCTGACTGACCCAGTCTTATGCTGGTCTTTCTTTGTTTTTTAATTCTCTAATATCTATATCCAAGCCTATCTAATAAAGAGGGAATATGCAAATTGACCATCACACCATCACAAAGATGGCGGCGCCCATAGCCACAAGATGGCGGCACCCAGTCTCCTCAGCCCCACCGGAGTCCCACAGTCCTTTCAGCCCAGCTGGGAGGTGGCAGGCATGCAGTGGACGGGTCCGGCCACTCCTTGCGCCTGCCGCCGAAGTCCCACAGTCCTTTCAGCCCAGCCGGGGGGGCGGCAGGCACACAGTGCGGCTGGACCCACCCTCAGTCCCCCAGCCACCCAGGGCCCGCCCAATGGTGCAGGCAAGCCTTGGATGTCAGTTGCCCAGCAGCCAGGGCCGCCCGAGGCTCAGGTAACCAGGGCCGGCCGAGGCTTGAGCTGCCGGCAGTGGCAGCAGCAGAGGTGTGATGGGGGCGTCACCTTCCCCTGATCGCCGGGTCGCCTCCTGCCCCTGAGGGCTCCCCAACTGTGAGAGGGGCAGGCCGGGCTGAGGGACCCCCCTCCAGTGCATGAATTTTCATGCACCAGGCCTCTAGTATGTTTATATGTATTCAGGATGGAAATGTACCATTTCAAAAATGTTTAATGTGAATCTTGTCCAATTAAAATATAAAAATTTGGGGGCCTTTTAGGTATCACATAGGGCTGAATAGTATGAACTTAATTTTTTTGTGTTAGAACTTCCCAGTACTTCTCTTAGATGCTGAATTCGTCAGCTTTTGCTGTGGTAGCAGACAACCCCCAAATTTTCAGGGCTTACAATAACATTTATTTCTCACCAGCATTTTGTAGGTTGGCACCAGCTCAGCTTGTCCTGATGCTGCCTGCCTCTCTGCTGAGATCTGTTCATTATGGAACCAAGGTTGAAGGATTAATGTCTTCCTGGGGCATAATCTCTTGGTTAGAGTGCAGGGCACAAGAAGGCTAACAGAAATAGCTCTTAAAAGAACTTCATGACACTGGGCCACATTTCAATGGTCATAGCAAGGCATTTTGCAAGATACACACCCAAAACGAAAAGAGTGGGGAAGTATTATTTACCTACGGGATGGAAGAGTGAATGTTTATTGAACAGTATGACCCAATATAGATATTTCTGAATTAAAACAAAAAGTTAAAGGAACAGGTGAAGTTATAAGTATGAAACAAAAGAACCTAGTGGGGAGGAGGGCTTCCAAGGCTCTAGGAGTGGGAAAAGATTTACTGTAATTAAAACTTAAATTACTTTAACAGAAGTAATATTAACATTACAGGTGGGGGCAGCAAAGTGTCCTAGTTAAAATCCGGGCTCTGGAGTCAGTCCACTCTTGGTTCAGATTCTGGATCTACCAATTCTAGCTGTAGTGACTAGTCTTCAGCAAGTCACTGTATCTCAATATTCACATCTGTAAAATGGATGTGCCACTTACCAAACTGTTGGTTTTCAGCTCTAAACCCATCTTCCATTGTCTTATTTGTGATATTGGACATTTCTTCCTTTCCAGCTTTTGTTAAGCTCTGTCAGTAGAGGAACTAGAGGGAGACTGGAGAAGGAAGGGGTGCTATTCTCTGATTCTGGTGTGCTCCTTGTATGCTGCAGTGGCCAGCAGCATGTGGGACACCCAGTGGCACTCAGTTCCTAGGGACTTTTAGTGGCAACACTTCTACATGCCGTTTCCAAGTGAATTTCATACGATGACATCGCCTCCCCATGGACACTTTCCCAGGTTCTACTGATCCGAGTTTTCCTAGTAGATGGCTTTACTGTAAGTTCTGTTGATGTGGCACTTTAGTAAATTTCGTGGACATCAGTGGCTGTGTCCTCACCACAGGTCTGGAACTCCACCCTGTTAGGAGTAGCCTTTTTATATATTTACTAAAGTCCCGGTGCATGGATTCGTGCACCGGTGGGGTCCCTTGGCCTGGCCTGCACCCTCTCGCAACCCAGGACCCCTCAGGGGATGTTGGACTGCTTGTTTCTGCTCAGTCCCTGCAGGCCAGGCTGAGGGACCCCACCGGTGCACGAATCCGTGCCCCAGGCCTCTAATATGCATATAAGATTTTTGGTTAATCTCTTCCCGCCCTCCACCTCCCCTCTTTTCTCTGAGATTCATCAGTCTGTTCCATGTTCTGGAGTCAGTCCACTCTTGGTTCAGATTCTGGATCTACTACTGTGCATTGAACGTCTGCCCCCTGGTGGTCAGTGCACATCATAGCTACCAGTTGAAAGGTCGAACAGTCGAACGGTCACTTAGGCTTTTATACATATAGATTTTCTTGTTGGTCTGCATTGGCCCTTGAAGTAGTGGCTGCCCTCTTTATCTGCTGTCTCTTTACCCTTTACTACTTAGTCTCCTGTTGTAATTAATAATGCTTTATATTAAATTTTCTGTTTCTTGTCTTCTAATTGTATCTTGACTGATATATCAGGTTTATAAATTGTACTTTTCTATACAATTGTTCTGAGGATTAAATGAGATAATGTGTGGTATTGCAAAGTGTTTAGAATGGTGTCTACCACTAAATACTTATATTTGTTTGTGGAATTGATGTAATCATCATCACCATCACCACCACTAGTTAGAAGTAACATTTCTACTTTTTGTTCACAGGATGTTTCGTCTTAAGTCACTTTATGCATTGGCAGAACTGGCCCTGGGCTCTCGATGGTACCATGGAGGATCACAGCCCACCCAGGTCAGGCGTCGACTAATGGTAGTGGCTTTTCTGGGAGCATCTGCAGTAACTGCAAGTACTGGTCTTTTGTGGAAGAGGTAAGTGTTAGCTGCGCATCCTGTTCTTACATGTACTTTCATTCTTCCAATTCTAAAAAGAATTGATTTCTGGCTTACCTTTGTGTCAAAATTTCTTGCACAAATAATTTGGCATTGATAATATTTATCTATGAAATAAGATGTTTCAGAGAATTCTGCTATCATTTCAAAGCAACCAATAGGAAGTATTCTGCTTTAGTATCTGCCTGTCTCCTTGCTGAACATTTTTAACTAATTTACCAATTTAATAACTTTAATACACTTATAATAATTAAGATAATATAATAAATTTAATAATCTAACAATTTAACATGTAAAATTAAGTGTTTTTAAGTATATTCCCAAAGATGTGCAGCCATCACCACTATCTAATTCCCAAAAATTTTCATCACTTCATAAGAAACTCCATACCATTTAGCAATCACCTTCCACTTTCTCCATATTCTCTGGCCCACACAACCACTAACCTACTTTCTGTCTATAGATTTGCCTATTCTGGACATTTCATATGAATGCAGTCTTATCATCTGTGGTCTTTTGTGATAGGCTTCATTCACTTAGCATAATGGTTTCAAGGTTCACCTATGTGGTACTATGAACCACTACTTCATTTCTTTTTATGGTCAAATCATATTCTGTTGTACGGAGTATATACCACATTTTATTTATTCACATCCCTGTTGATGGCTATTTAAGTTGTTTCTAATTTTTAGCTATTATGAGTAATACTGCTGTGACCATTTGTGTACAATTTTGGGGGTAGAGTATGTTTTCATTTCTGATGGGTATTTACCTAGGAGTGAAATTTCTGGATCATATGGTAGCTCTGTGTTTAGCTATTTGAGGAACTGATGGGCTTTTTTCTAGTCTCACTAGTGATGTGAGTGTGCACTTGTGAGTGTGCATGTATGTGCTTAGATTTCCTCGTATGTAAAATGGGGATAGGATAACCTGGTGAAGGAAGTAGACATACAAGTCCAGGAAGCACAGAGTCCCAAAAGGATGAAGTTAAAGAGGCCTACACCAAACCACATCATAATTAAAATGCCAAAGGTTAAGAAAGAAAGAATCTTAAAAGCAGCAAGAGAAAAGTAGTTAGTTACCTACAGCTCCCATAACACTGTCAGCTGATTTCTCAACAGAAGCATTTTAGGCCAGAGGGATTGGCATGAAATATTCAAAGTGATCTACAACCAAGATTACTCTACCCAGCAAAGCTATTATTTAGAATTAAAGAACAAATAAAGAACTTTTCAGACAGAAAAACCTAAGGGAGTTCATCACCGTCAAACCAATATTACAAGAAATGTTAAAGGGTCCTCTTTAAGAAGGAAATGAAAAGTATGAATAATAAAAAAGCAATAAGTACATATCTATCAACAATTACTTTAATTTTTTATTGAGTTTATTGGGGTGACATTGGTTAATAAAATTATATAGGTTTGAGGTATATAATTCAACAATACATTATCTAAAAATTGTGTTGTATATTTACCACCCCAAGTCAAGCAATCAATAATTACATTATACACTGAGTGGCCAGATTATTATGACCACCTGACATTTGTAGGCAAATTAGCCGTACACTGCATCATATGGGATATGGAAGCCGAAGGCCTGTTTGAACACCTTTGCTGTCTGCAGTTACCAAGATATAATGTCTCCAGTTCGCACAGGAACACAATGATTGAACAGTCGAGCATTGAAAAAAAGTCATGTGATCCGATGAGTCACATTTCCAGTTGCATCATGCAGATGGCAGAGTGAAAATTTGGCAGAAACAGCATGAAAGCATGCACCCCACATGCATGAGTACAACCCTTCAAGCTGGTGGGGGCAGTGTTATGGTTTGGGGCATGTTTTCCTGGCATGATTTGGGCCCTTTAATTCATGTGGAACAACGTCTGA
>NW_005357076.1:5475244-5485073 GCF_000412655.1 Myotis brandtii
GGACAAAGTTAAAAGAGCCATCAGGCAGCTGGTTCCACAACCATCAAATCTCACAGAACTGGACAGTGCTATTCATCAGGCATGGTGTCAGATTCCTCGCATCACCTTTCAACATCTTGTGGAGTCAATGCCAAGAAGAATCGCCGCGGTATTGAAGGCAAAAGGTGGCCCAACGAAGTACTGATGGAGTGGTCATAATAATCTGGCCGCTCAGTGTATATGTCGGCCAATAGTGTATCTTCTTTTGAGAAATGTCTATTAGTTCCTTTGCTCATTTTTAATGGGTTATTTGTTTTTTTGTAATTATGTTGTAAAAGTTCCCTGTATATTTTTAATATTAACCCTTTATTATAAAACATATGGTTTGCAAATACTTTCTTCCATTTCGGGTATTGCCTTTTCATTTTGTTGATTGTTTCCTCTGCTGTGCTGAAGCGTTTTCGTTTCACATAGTCCTGCTTGTCTATTTTTGCTTCCATTCCAGGTGTTGCCTGTGCTTTTGGTGTCATATCCTTTACTTTTAAGGCTGAATATTCTCTGTATATACCACATTTTCTTTATCCATTCATCTATCAGTAGACATTTGGGTTGCTTCCACATTTTAGATATTGTGAGTAATGCTGCTATTAACATGAGTGTGAAAAAAATCTCCTTATTACACTGCTTTCAGTTCTTTTGAATATATAACCAGATTGAGATTTCTGAATCATATGGTAGTTCTATTTTTAATATTTTGAGGAATTTCTTCATGTAAACTTTTTACAAATTCCATTGCTGTTGCTCCTTCTAAGCTGTATCTGAAAATCTTTATTTGGTTAATATGATGGACCTTCATGATTAATGTGTGAGTGTGTGTATTTACTTATTTATTTATTTATTTATTTATTTATTTATTTATTTAATCAATCTAGAGCCCTTGCAGAATCTCCACCATCTGTAAAAAAGAGTGAAGTTGGTGATAAAGGAAAGAATAAAGATGAAGGGGAAGTTTGTAACCATGAGAAAAAGGCTGATGATACTTGTCCTGAGCTTCATCCAGAAGAGAAAAAGAAGAAGCGTTCTGGATTCAGAGATAGAAAAGTATGGAACACAGTTATATAAATTAATCAGAACTATAGTTAATCCAAGATTATAATAATGCAGTTCAGTTTCTTTTATGATGTATTGCATATGGTTCATATTCACTCTGAAGTTATTCACCTCTTCACTATTTTCCATCATGTTCTAAGGTAAACATACTCTTAGAATGTAAAGTTAATGGAGTTAGGAAAAGGACCTAAAATTACTAATCAGGATTAGCATATATTTTCCTCATTCTTTTAATTTAGCTACCTAACATTGATCTTGCTTTCTGATCTTTCTGATGTTGAACATTCTCATATTTGTTAATTGAGTCCTTGTGGTAATAAAGATTTATGATGTCAAGTTGTAAAGGTAGAATAAAATATCTTGGGAAATAAACAGATATTTCCAGAAAATCAAATAAATTTGAGGACAGCATGAACTTCAAAGGACTTCAACATTCTATATGTTTAACACGACCTGTTGTTCTATGCTTTTTCTCAAAAAAGTTTCAGTTTCACTATAACAATGCCTATGATATTAGGCATTTGAATTCAGCAGACATGAGTGATGAAAAGTCAGAAGGGTGAATTTATTAGATATTTTGCATGTTAACATTAAAATTCAGGAAATTGCCTTCACTTGCTAAAATATACCTAATCAATGCAAGAAGATAATTTGACTTATTTCTGTATTGTGTGTGTGTGTGTGTGTGTGTGTGTGTGTGTGTGTGGTACATATTTGCAAGAAGAATTTCTTTGAGAAATTTGGATTTTCTGTTTGTCTGTTTGGATGAAGTTATTAAGTCTTTTCATTTCCTAAATTCATTTCTTACTGAGGTGAATTTGAACAAAAGCTATGTATCACAAGTTAATTGTCAACTATCCCAGTGTTTCCACGATACATTTATTTAAATCTTTTGCCCTGAGTGAATTCAAGGAAATTTCAAATTTTTCTTACTCCAGTAGTTTCATTTAGAGTTAAACTTTTACAAAGTAGAGCTAAAATGACCCATATAAACATTTATTTTGAACCTTCCACTTTCTACTCCCGCTGTCTGTTCAACAGATGACCATATCTCATAAGTTAGAAAAAAATGAAAGCTGTCAATGTAATTAATTTTTAACTCCATAGCTATAAAAACCTTTCTTGTCTCTGTTTGAAATAATTCTTTTTTTTTAAAGATTTTTACAGAGAAGAAGGGAGAGGGATAGAGAGTTAGAAACATCCATGAGAGAGATCGATCAGCTGCCTCCTGCACGCCCCCCAGTGGGGATGTGCCCGCAACCAAGGTACATGCCCTTGACCGGAATCGAACCTGGGACCCTTCAGTCCGCAGGCCGACGCGCTATCTATTGAGCCAAACCGGTTCGGCTTGAAATAATTCTTTTTTTTCTTTCACTAAAGTCTCAGTGGAAGAGCTGTTTTTTCTGTTTGAGCATAATCATTCCACATGTTATCCTGTCTTACCAAGAACTTTTCTCAACACTTATTCTTTCTTTATGCTGTTGTTTGTCAGTTACTGTTTGTTTTTGTGTTTGTTTTTACATAGTCTACCTATGTAGTCACATTAAAGATTCTTCTATCTTTAATTAAATAATAAACTGCACTTATGATCAGTTTTTTTCTAGCTACGTCCCATTTACATTCTTTTCCTGTAATACCAAATTGCTCCAGTATCTACATGCAATTTTGACATTCTCAGTTTTCTTTTAAACTTTTTACTTTTGTTCCTTTATGTTTTCTTGATTTTCATGTAATACGTCAAATATCCAAGAAAATAAAGACTACTAAAATGAACATACATGTACCCAATACTTGTTTTGTCATTTTAACATTCTCCTATATTTGCTTCAGTTGTTGTTTTTAATACTCACCTAAGGAAGTGTTTTTATTGATTTTTGAGAGAGAGGAAGAGGGAGAGAAAAAAACATTGATGATAGAGAAACATCGATTGGTGGCCTCCTGCACGCACCCACTGGGACTCAAACCCACAATATAGGTATGTGCCCTGACTGGGAATCGAACCCACAACATTTTGGTGTACAAGATGATGCTCCAACCAACTGAAACACCTAGCCAGGGATTCAGTTTTGTTTTTTTGTTTTTTGTTCTTTAAAGAAACGAAATGAATATAAAATACACATGGCTATATACTCTTGTCAGTCCCATTTTTCTCTCTTCCACGTCAGAGCCAAACCAGTGTCCTGAATTTACTATTTATTCCCATGCATGGCCTGGTTGTTTTATGTGTTTTATATTTTAAAAATTCCAGGTGCAAAGAGTTACGAAAATCTTTGTGGATGCAGTTTTTGTTGCTTTGTACATGCTTCTCTCATTTTGTTTTGTTATTTTTAAAATTGTTTGTCCCTTCTGAAACCTCAAGTCCTCAATTCTGAACAATTCTCAGACATCACCTCAATATTGCTTCACTGTCATTTCTTTCTTTTGGAACTCCACTTGGATTTAAAAGAACCTATCCTTTGTATCTTTTAATTGCTCTTTTATATTTTTTCTCATTAGTTGTTTTCCCACTCCTCCAGGGTCTCTCTTTTCTTTCAATTTTTTTTATTGTGATAAAATACATATAACATGGTATTTACCATCTTAACTGTTCTTAAGTGTACAGTTCAGTGGTATTCAGTACATATTGAAAAGAGTATATAGCAATGTACAACCATTACCAGCATTCATCTCTATAACTGTTTTCATATTATAAAACTGAAAATATAGCCAGAACTGGTTTGGCTCAGTGGATAGAGCATCGGCCTGCGGACTCAAGGGTCCCGGGTTCGATTCCGGTCAAGGGCATATACCTTGGTTGCGAGCACATCCCCAGTAGGGGGCGTGCAGGAGGCAGCTGATCAATGTTTCTCTCTCATCAGTGTTTCTGGCTCTCTATCCCTCTCCCTTCCTCTCTATGAAAAATCAATAAAATATATTTTTAAAAAAAACTGAAAATATAAACCTGTTAAATAATAACTCCTTACTGCCCCTTTCCCCTAGCCCTGGCAACCACCATTTTACTTCCTGTCACTATGATTTTGAATACTAAAAGAATGTCATACAAATGGAAGCATACAGTATTTTCATTTTTTTGTGACTGGCTTATTGTGCTTAGTATAATGTTTTCAAGGTTGTTCATGTTGTAGCATATATCTGAATTTTCTTCCTTTTTTAGGGCTGAATAATATTCTGTTGTATATGTATACTACCTATTGCTCATCCAGTTATCCAGGTAGCTTCCACATTTTAGCTCTTGTCAATAATGCTGCTATGAACATGAGTACATAGATATCTCTTTGATATTCCACTTCCCATTCTTTTGTATATGTACCCAAAAATAAAATTGCTGGGTCATATGGTAATTCTATTTTTGTTTTGTTTTGTTTTGTTTTGTTGTTGTTAATCTTCACCTGAGGATACTTTTTCCATTGATTTTTAGAGGGAGAGTGGATGCTGTATTCTGAACCCTTTATTGTTAGTGCTCCTTTTAATATGACCACTTAAAAAGAGGCAGTTCCATATAAACTGATATGGAATGATCTCCAAGATACATCGCTAAGTGGAAAAACAAAATACATACTATACAGTTTGTCTGTATGAAACTCTACCAATACAGGAATGCAAAAAGTGTATTACTTTCCTTGACCTATTATTTCAAACTAAAACTTATTAATAATATTAAGCAGCATAATTTAGTGATATTGTAACAACCAAGGAGTCTGATTTTCAGTCTGAAAATCATTAACTTTTAAGTTATCTTTCTACCTTTGTATATGATTGACTCAACTATTTTTGGTTCACAAAGCCATCTTTAGCAGTAGCTACAACTTATATCTTAAATGTTACAAACTGATTATTTTTTGTTGTTACTCAGAAGAACAAACATGTAGAGGGCCTAAAGACAGTAGTTTATTCTGTAGCCAGTATTAGCCAGCAGACAGTTGTAGTATAATATAAAATGCCTTTGATTTAAGACTTTTGGCTAAGTCTTAAAGTCACTAAGGGGTCGAAAAGCTCCTTAGTGTGTTTGCCACATGCCAAATCTTTTTATAAAATCTCTGAAGTCAGTATTCAGATTTTTATGAAAATTAGCATTAGGAAGACTCTTGTCATGTATAGTTACAAATTAGCAGTCCTTTCTTAGTTGCTGAAAGCACATCTGGCAGTGGAATTAAGACCATTGTTAAACAGCTGCTGTCAGTGAACTCAAAGTGGCCATCTAGCCAGGACTGACAGTTATAGTAATGGCTGTGTTAATATGGCAAATTAAAAACATTAACAGTGTTTTTCTTAATGTTATATATTGCTTTTTAGACATTGAACTGATGGGATTTTAGATTGTATTGCCTTGACACTTTTTCTAACCAGTTATTTATAAGATACTATTTATTGTTGACTATCTCAACATATAAAATTCAGGTCTGAGAGAAATCTCTTCACCAAAGTACTATGTATTTGATACTTTGATGAAAGAGATTTCTCTCATACCAGAATTTGTAAAAAGAATGCTATGCAGAAGTTATAGTATTTTGTTTGTCCCATGCATAGAATGGGGGCTAGGATCCCAGATAAGGAAATGAGTTTTCATATTAACATTCTGATCTTTTAGCTAAATGTATACCTTATGTGATTTTGTTCCTATTCAAATATTTGCTTGTGCTCTTCCCAAGTCTGCTCCTTTCTAAATATGCTATAATAGAGGATCTCTAGCAGTTTGCTTAATTTTATAGAAAAAGTAGAAGTCTTATTGTTTGAGACCTGTTAATAACTGAGTTTCCATGGTATGTAACTTTATTTTTTGATGCTATCATTTTATGTACTTTGTATTTGAAAGACTATTAGTTGTTCAAAACTATGAAGTCCCAAGTCTGTTTTGTCTTAGGATTCAGGAAATTTCATAGAAGTAAAAACTGTAAAATCTATTCCTTTTTAAAGACTTGGTAATTAAGAACCTGTAGACTACCATATATATGGCATTATCCCCCTGTTACTGAGATGTTTTGAATTCTTGTATGACATTTTTCAATTTTGCTAGTTTTCAATGATTTAAAAAATAAGAAAATTCTTCAAAAATTTCTAAACAGAAGTTACACAAGTATTGCCTCAAATAAGGTATGAAAGGTATATTGGAAGAAAAGTGGTTCAAGATTTTGAAATTCAAGTTTATTTCTAATATTTTAAAAATCTAGTAATAGAAAAAGTTATATAATTTAAAATTCCCTAAAAATAAGATACAAAATGTATGAAAATGAAAATTGCTTAATAATAATACCCCGGATTTCTAATTTTAGGTAATGGAATACGAGAATAGGATTAGAGCATATTCCACACCAGACAAAATCTTCCGATATTTTGCCACCTTGAAAGTAATCAGTGAGCATGGTGAATCTGAAGTGTTTATGACTCCACAAGATTTTGTGCGATCCATAACACCCAATGAAAAACAACCAGAACGTAAGTTGTTAATGTGAAAAATGAGGTTGTTATATTTCTTTTTGTTATATGCTACTTTGTTTCTTTCTGTGTATTGCCTAAACTTTATAGGTCCATGCAATAATTATATTCACTGTGTAGCTACTGTATGTCAGGCATCATGCTAGGCTTTGGGAGTACAGAAGAGGAGCCTATAGTCTAATGTGGCAATCCTCAGCCAGATTAAAGGATTGAGGAAAGTGTACTACTACTCTGGCTGAGGTTCATTGCCTGTAATGAGAACGTTCCTGAAGGCAATGCATTACAATGTGACTGCTATCAAGTTGCTCGTTAGTGAGGGAGACAGAAACAGTTATGAGAAACTTCAAGAATGTAGTGATTTGTTAAAGAACGATGGTGCTGTGGCAGTATAAACAAGGGGCACTTAGTTAAATCTGAAAGGTGGGAGAATGATTTCTAGAGAATGCATCTGAGTTTGGATAAAAGTCTATATAGGCATTGTACTTACTTCACAGAGACATTAAATCAAGTATCTTAAATATGCTCAAAGAGTAGTGGAAAGGATGTCTCATATAGAGGAAACAGCCTAAACAAACAAGGTGTGATGAAAGAAAATAAATGGCTTAACATTTTAAGTTAAATGTAACAATTTACAAATATATATGGGAAACATGGTGGGGAAAATGACAGAGTTGAGAGCTCTGTGAATTCCACTGATGCAACCATTAAGCTGCCAAAAATGGACAGAAGTAACTATAGTGGACCTCTGGAATCTAATAAAAAACTTACAGCAACCAGGGAGTGCTTAATGAAGAAACGCTGCTAAATTTTGGTAGAAAAGTGTTGTGGCCTTTTGCTCCCTGAGGGACTAGCGCAAAGGCTTGCCCTTTCTTTCACTAACCTCAAGCTGGAGTGGTTTCCCACTTGCCATCCACTGAAAAAGTTTAAGACATAGCATGCAGCCAGAACCGGTTTGGCTCAGTGGATGGAGCGTCGGCCTGCGGACTGAAGGGTCCCGGGTTCGATTCCGGTCGGGGGCATGTGCCTGGGTTGCGGGCACATCCCCAGTGTGGGGTGTGCAGGAGGCAGCTGATCGATGTCTCTCTCTCATCGATGTTTCTGGCTCTCTATCTCTCTCCCTTCCTCTCTGTGAAAATCAATAAAATATATTAAAAAAAAAAAAAAAACATAGCATGCATATAAGCATAACCAGTGGACATAAGACACTGGGGGGTAGGGGAGGCCAGGGGATTGTCAAGGGCGGGGGGAAAAAAAGGACACATATGTAATACCCTTTGTAATACTTTAAGCAATAAAAAAATTAAAAAGACATATACTACTTGCAGTTCCCAGGCTAAGAGAAGGCAGATGGGACAAGCAGCAGACAGACTGAACAGCCTAGAAAAGAGGACACTGAGGAGGAAGACATTGCAGGGGAGAAGAGCTTTGAAGGGCTACTGCATAGGGGAATCCAGAGTGCAACATGCGTTCTCAGGGCCAGACACATGCTTGGAAAGACCTGAGTGGGCTTTTTCCTCTTGTTGATTTTTGGGCTCCCTGTAAGGAGGTGAAAATTAAGGTAGAGTTATTAAATTTCTAGCTAAATGTCAAAGGAGAGCCCCACCTCAGAGCCAGTCTGCATATAGTGGAAGAGTTAGGGGGCTTTTTGTTTTGTTTTTTAATTCTTTTTGCCTCCAACATTTAAGGAATTCTCTATCAGGTCACTTACTGACTGCTTAGATAGAAAAGAAACTTCAATGGTGACACATGATAAGGAATGCAGTTTTTGCAAAAATAATTTGCAAAGTGATGGCGTGAGTTACAACACCAAATCCTGGGATTCAGGAAGAATTTTATTTCTTGAATTACCACATTATAATATTAAAAATATCCAATTTTAAATTTTAAAAAATTATATGACAGTCCAGTGATCAGGAATATATGACCCATTACCAGAAAAAAATTTTTTAAAGGAAACATCCCATGAGAAAGCCTAGGTAGGCATTCCACTTACTTTACAAAGACTTTAAATCAGTTATCTTAAATATGCTCAAAGAGCAAGAGAAAACCATAGACAAAGAACTGTAGGAAACAGGGAGATAGTGTATTGATAAAAAGAGACTACCCATAAAGAAATAGAAAATTTTAAAAGGAACTAAATAGAAATTCTTTAGCTAAAAAGTACAGTAGCTGAAATTTAAAAAATCTCTAGAAGAGTTCAACATCAAATATGAGCAGGCAGATAAAAAAATCAGTGAACTTGAAGATACATCAATTCATATTGTCATGTCTGAGGAACAGAAAATAAAAAGTATGAATAAAAATGAACAGAGCCTTGTGGAACACCATCAAGTGTAATAACATATACACACCTTCAAGTGTGACAACATATGCATAATGTTGTTAAGACATTTCCAGATGATCAAAAGCTGAGGAAGTTTGTTATTAATAGACCTTCCCTTCAGGAAATACCAAATGGAATCCTTTAGTCTGAAATGAAAGGATACTAGACAGTAACTCAAAGCCATACAGAGAAATTAAAGGTGTGGTTCCAGTTAAGATAGCAGATTAGGTAAACACTGTGCTCACCTCATCCCACAACCACATCAGAATTATAGCTAAAATATAGAACAAGCATCACTGAGAACCACCTGAAGTCTAGCTGAACAGAATTCCTATAACTAAGGATATACAGAAGAAGCCGTTTCGAAACTGGTAGGAGGGATGGAGATGCAGACCAGGCTGGTGCCACACCCATGTGTGGCTGTTAAAAATTGGGAGAGATATCTTGGCTGCAGAGTTCCACCCTGAGGAGCGAGGGGTCCCAGCCCCACACCATGAAAAGATAAAATGAAGCATGTTCTTTGTTACTGTGTAATCTTTTTGAACATCTGTGAGGTTTCAGGTTAGATTTGTTTTTAAATGTTTCCTGACTTATCTTTTGCAGTCAATGGTTCATTTTGTTATGGTGGGTGTCTAGAAACTGAAGCACATCTACACTAATAAAAGAGAAACATGGTAATTGGCGTACGACCGCTACCCTTCCCATTGGCTAATCAGCATATCCTTATGCAAATTAACTGTCAGCCAAGATGGCAGCCGGCAGCCATGCACTGAAGCGAACAGGGAGGCTGGCTTGCTCCAGTGACTGCGGACTCCAACGTTCCCCGCCTGAGTTGCCGGCCTCTCAGCTGCAACTCTAAGCAACTATGTACTATGTTGCAAATAAGAAGCTAAATCCCCATAAACCAGCTGTCAGTCAGCCAGGTTCAGCCAGCCGGACTGCAACATTGTATCAAATACAGAAGGAAAAACAAAGGCCAGAAAC
>NW_005357076.1:5486118-5506118 GCF_000412655.1 Myotis brandtii
CCCTGCTCTGTGCGTGACAGGGGGTGGCGCCGCAACCTCCCCATCGACCCTGCCTTGAGTGTGACAGGGGGCGGTGCCCCAACCCCCCAATTGGCCCTACCCTGAGCATGACTGAGGGTGGCATCGCAACCTCCCGATCTGCCCTGCTCTGTGCATGACAGGGGGCGGCGCCCCAACTCCCCAATCGGCCCTCCTCTGAGCCCCACCAGGGGCTGCACCTAGGGATTGGGCCTGCCCTCTGCCACCTGGGAGCAGGCCTAAACCAGCAGGTCCTTATCTCCCGAGGGGTCCCAGACTGTGAGAGGGCACAAGCCAGGCTGGGGGACCCCCCTCCCCTCCCGAGTGCACAAATTTTTGTGCACCGGGCCTCTAGTCTATATAATAAAAGTGTAATATGCTAATTAGACCAGACGTCCTTCCAGACAACCTTCCAGACGAAGCCACAGTGGCGGGTGCCGAGACAGAGGTGGCCGCCGTGGCAGGTGGGTGGGAGCAGAGGCAGCCGTGGCAGCGGCAGGGCCAAGTCCCTTGTATAAATTTTGTGCATCGGGCCTCTAGTTTTAGATAAGGAGAATGTATAACCAAGTGTGTGGAAGCGAAAGTACAAAAAGCTTCCTCTGGAAGGGATGATAATCAAATCATTGTTGCACTCTGGACATAGGAAGATAAGGTCTGAGCTAGAATGAATACTGTAAGAACTGAAAGAAAAGAACTAAGTAATTATGCAAGAAAAAGTAAGCATAATTGGGAACTGACTTCTAAACCCTCTAAAAACTTCCACAGCACCCTCTTATTGGGCTAATTTTATGCTCCCTTGTAATGTTAATTATTATGTGCATATGTCTTTCTAAATTTTATATTCATTTGTTAATAGACATTTATTGATCAAGCACTATTCCTGAGATAAAGAAAGAAGTAGGCAAAGACAAAAAAATGCCTGCCCTCAAGGGCACTTAATATATTTACTTACATCTTTCACAGTGCTTAGAATTCAATGCTAGGTATTCCCAGGGTAAATATTTATTATTTAACCCAATTTTAAAAGGTAATATTAAGATGGTCTATTTGTATCTGTTTATATGTGTTACAAAAATTCCTTTTGATATTAAACTTATCTTTCTTTAACTTGATCCAAAAGAAGTATTATGTATTCAGATTAATCTAATGTCTCTCAGTTTATTTAGAGATAATTAGTACTTTGATGTAATGAAAAGAGTACCACCCTGGGAAGAGTCCTGGATTCTAGTTTGGCTCTGCTGTTGAATAGGTTTGCACATGAACCTTTACCCTTTTTATCCTCTCAGAGCCTCAGTTCTCATATGTAAAGTAAAACATTGGTATCTTATAGCAGTTACACTTTGAGTCTGAAAGTGGGACAAAATTTTCATTCTTGTTACCTTGGAATAATATTGTAGCTAAATTATCTAGTACATTTAATTGAATGATTGGAAACAAAACTGAGAGCTGTCATTTCATGTTTCATTTGAGTTGATTGAATTGTTTTTTCTCTTTTACAGACTTGGGCCTGGATCAATATATAATAAAACGCTTTGATGGAAAGGTGAGCAAACTATGGCACATGTATATCCTGTTTACTAATAATATTTTAAAGTTCCTCCAGTATTTGTGAGAGATTTCTGAATACATGTTTATCTTATCAAAAAAGAGTGTTGCTTAGGTTGGGAGGCCTGTAAGTGCCTTCAGATGCTTCTACAGGAAGAGCCAAACAGAAGTTTCTTCTATCTTTATCCACACAGGTAACACTCGTGGACTGCCTGCTGTTTATATTAAGGCCTAATTCAGTGTTTGTTGACATTTGAGCTTTAATTCAAAAGCCACAAAAGTTAACAATCTCCCCAATATTGCATTTGTTTTAGAAACACCTATCTGATTTGACCTTCCTCAAACTATGCTATTATATAGCAGTAACTTAAGAAAATTAGGGAAGTCCTTCCTAGTGCTTTTATAATAGTTATGAAGACCCCAAATTTACATATGTTTGCATTATACTTACTTTTAATTCTTTATTTTATGCCTGGAATAAATCATTCATAATAAATCATTCTTAAGTATAGAAAATGAAACTTTTAATTTTATTATCTCAAAGCAGTTAGTTAAACATGTTTTTCCCTTTCAGGCTGAATTCTACAAAAAGAGAAAGAACGTATTACACAGGGTCAGAAAGAAAAGTAAAAGGTCAATTTTAAAGTGGAGGAAGAAAGAAGAAAGAGCCAGGAGTGGTTCTACAAAGCCTAAAGTGAAGGAAATCAGGAGGCAAATCATGCAGTGGCTGGAAAAGGCAGGATCACAAAAGAGGGTCTAGATGGGTAGAGGTCAGGGTTAGTAGAAACTGATCTTGCAGGAAGGTGTCCATCCTGCTTCATTATGTAAACTCCACATACTGGTAAGGTGAAGATATAAGTGCTAAGGTCTTTTGTGGAAATAATGAGTGGCTGACTTAAGAGTTGAGAGAGCTCAGCCAGTGCTTCCAGCCTAAAAATTACCTTTCCTATTCAGGTGGCACAGTGCCTCCATCTGTGAGTATCTTCTTTTTAAAGTCACATAATCTAAGAGAAACAGTGATTTTAAAAAAGAAAAGGCATTGAACTTGATGTTAGGAGACCTAGGTTCAGAGTCTAGCTCTGCTTTGTGACAGACACATCTTCCCCTGATCCTTGGTGTCTGCTTTATGTATGATAAAGTACCGTATCCATGTTAGCGGTTATTTGCAGACACTGATGTCACGGTCTGATTTCAGAGTCTCTGGCAAGTTGGGCCCCTGGCTTTTCTGTTTTTGTGTCACTCAGAGTCCAACATATGCCTGGCACACAGGAGGTAACCAGTAAATATTTGATGACTTGGGAAAAATCAACTGGTCAATGCATATTTCTTGGAGGTATGACTCACTTAGTCAGTGATATCTTAAAGCAGAATAAAGTTAACAAATCACTCGTTTCATCATTGAAAGAATCCAGAGTAGCATGAGAATTCAATTCTCTATTGTATATATGTAAACCTGAAAACATGCAAAGAAGTTGAATATGTGCAACTTGAACAGTAAATTTATGAATTATCTTTTATTTCAGATGAAGCTAAGAAAATAGCTTTGGTACTGTTTTTAGACTTAATTATAATGAAGAGTGCAAAATTTATTGTTTAATAACTTTAGAGGTTTTTCCAGGGATTTTTGCATGTATAAAACCTTTGCTTAATAACTATAAGGATCAACACTTAGTTAGCTATCAGTCTTCTTATTTATTTTCCTTTGTATCTTCCTGACTCTTTTGTTGT
Source organism: Myotis brandtii (assembly GCF_000412655.1). NCBI lineage: Eukaryota > Metazoa > Chordata > Mammalia > Chiroptera > Vespertilionidae > Myotis > Myotis brandtii. The sequence goes on from NW_005357076.1 coordinate 5,489,410, forward strand.
CTCAATCAGGAAATCTTAATTCTTAAGTAGCAGTTTCTAGAGTATATAAATCATAAAACAATTACTGAATTTTTGAAAAAAAACCCACAAAAAAAACAGATTTGTGTGGTAATTATAGTAAATTTCATACATGATATGGCCAGAAATTTAGTAGAAATCTAACATCCTAGAGGAATTTCCTTTTAAACTTGCTTTGATGTTTAAATGGATCATTTTCTCTCTTTTTTTTATTTTTTAACTTGGAAGATAAACTAATTATGACCTGCTTAGAGAAAGAATATTAACTCTCATTCTCTTATTCCCCATTGTTTTAACTTTTGACCAGTAAGAAGCACTAACTTATTTTATTGCCTTCTAATTGAATTGCACTTTAGCCTTTTTGTCATTGAAAGCAGGCAGATGTAGAAATAGTATTATTTTCCTGGGGTCTTTTCTCGTTTATACTTGAATTTCATACAATTTCCAAAAGCAAAGTAGAAAAGAATGGTTCAACTGATATTGACAAATAATTGGATAGTTATTTCTTTCTTTAATACCTATCCTCTTTTCTCCTATTCTGTTTGACTAAAAGTAAATAGAATTTCCTTAAGGTATAAATAAAACATTCTGATTTCAAATGATAGCCATTGAAAGTGAATTTGATAAAGCGGCTTTTGAATTTTGGGGAGGATTATTTTCCAGAGCCCATCACTACCTTATGTTAATGTACCCTTACTCTAAGGATATTGGCAATTTCCTTTGTACAAAGTCATGAAATACATTATTATTGGCACTTGCATCATTTATGCATTTCAAAACTATCTAACACAGGCTATGTATAAAGAAGCTATAGTCAATGGCCTTTAGTTTTAAGAATATATTTTGTAGATAAGTGATATTTTTTAAATATTCAGACTAGGTTTAAAAGGTTAAAAATCTCAAACCTGGAAAGAGTTCATATTTTATTAAAGGATATTTTAAAATCATTATAAATAGCATATCAACATCATTATGCAGATGGTATACTATAAAATATGGTCTGGCTTTTGTTTTGTTTAGATTTTTTAAAAAACCCTTCTCCCCCAGCAGTGCACAATGTTCATACATTTTACTTTTGTTAATGCAGTTATTTCATGAATTTTGAATTATTTCTTTAATGAAAACTATTTTTTCTGGGTTTAATTTTTATCATCTAATAATTTTGGCCTATGAAACAAAGTATAATTTCTAAATGGAGCCTTTATATTATGTAATTATCAAATAACTCTCATGTAATCATTTAGTAGCTCTTTTATTCGTGTGGCTTATACCCTCCCTTTTCCAGGTTCTCTTACCTCTCCTTTTTTTTCTCAGCATACCAAATATGGAAATTATGTTTTGTATTTTCTGTTTCTATTGCATGTGAAAGATAACTCTCCATATCAGATACCACCATGTTTTTTTTGTTGTTTGTTTTAAGTTACAGTAGGAAACTTCACCATCTAGGCAAAATTGTTTCTTTAGCTAAGAATACCAATATTCCAGGGTTTTAATGTAATCCTCTTCTCTCATCTAAAAACATTAAAGTTCACCCTCTTTTTTTCAGGTAACAAGTAATTGCTCATTGAAACTAATTGCCCATTATCGTTCCACCTTGTATTTCTTTTTCAGAAAGTATATTTTTTATTCTTTCCTCCTTATCAAGTTCCCTTTTACCCCAGCTCTCCTGAACATTGCAGAAATGATGCCTCCAGATTGAGATTATTTAATACTAGAGGCCCGATGCACAAAGATTCATGCAAGAATGGCCTTCCTTCCCCTGGCTGCTGGCACTGCCTTTGCTCCAGTTGGAGCCACCTTTCCACCTTTCACGCTGCCAAGAGGCCCGGAGCAGCTGGGGCGGTGCAGAACACCTGCGTCATCACCATGGTGACGACACAAGCGTCCCACCCTGCCCCCAGCTACTCGGTGCCTGTGTATGCAAATTAACCCACCAACTTTGTTGGGTTAATTTGAATACCCACTCCTGATTGGCTGGTGGGTGTCGCGAAGGTACAGTCAGTTTGCATCTTTCTATTTTATTAGTGTAGATTTATAATTACAGCCCCCTTAGAATCTCTCTAATTTGGAAGAATTAACGAGTGTTTTATTTCTATCTTCTTTGTGATATATACTAGAATATTTGTTCACATGGAACAGAAAAACTCTTTATATCAAATTAAAATAAAAATTGTCCACATTTAGGTAAAAGAAATAAAAGTATGGTTTAAGCCTACAAAGGGAAATACTGATTACAGTGTTTATAACAGAAAAGATAATCAGCAGAAAAAAAGATGGGAGCCATAGTTAAAAATCAAAGTTTTAATATAACTGAATGCTTTTAATTGCTTACTAGGTAAAAGTTATTTTTGAAATGTTAATAAATGAACTTTAAAATGCCGTTCCCTTTAGGGGTAAGTCTTGATTCCCGGAGGGGAGTGTGGGCACACATTTTCCTCTTAGTTCTTTATTCAAGTTGTGATTATTTGCTTCATATCACAGATAAAATATGAGTCTGAAATAAGGTCAAGTATAGTATTACTCCTTGACACATATAGTAAGTTATATAAGGGATTTCCTGTCTTCTAAGAGTGAAAACTATTGCAGATCAAGAAAATTTAAATTAGGAGAGAGTAGACTGAAATTCTCATGAGACAAAATTTGATAAATCTTTACATTTATTTGAACTGCTGCTCAACTTTATATAGCAGGTTATGATGTTCTTACAAATTCTGAAGTGTTAATTAGCGCGCGCTCTCTCTCTCTCTTATCTTCCAGAGACTTTAAATCAGCCAACTCTAAATTCTAGATGAATTGATATATTTTTTCCAGTTTTCCTATTGCTCATTCTGAATAGGCAGAATATTATTGTTTTTGCTCCCATGTTTTTTTGATTCATGTTTTCATTTGCCCATCAATCCCACTCTACTTGTGTTCTCTTTCTTTTATAATAGGGACATTCTTGCTTTTAAAAAAACTGTAACAGATTTCAAGAGAATGGATAAAGTACTTCAATTCCTTGAAGCCTAAAGTTCTCCACAATTATTTCGTAGTCACGTATTATTTTAGGGGTAATAATTTAGCCCTTTTAAAAAACACCATTAACCTCTTCACTCATTGCTGTCAGTGTTTTATTTTTCCAGTTTAAAGTAATCTCTAAATGACAATGCTTGACTCTCTTTATCTCTTGAGATAATTATTACCAATAATAATATGAAAAAGAATAGTTAGGGCTTTTTGAGTGCTTAGTATGTGCCACGCACTGTTCTAAGTGCTTACATGTAATAACTCATTTAATCTACACAACTATTTTTTAAGGTGGCTTACTATTTTTATTATCATTTACAAATAAAAAATTAAAGTACAGAAAAGTTAAGTAACTTAACCCTTAAAAAAAAAAATAAGATCATACAGCTAGTAAGGGGTAGAGCTAGAATTCCAAACTAGTAGTCTGGCTCCAAAATTCACCATCTTAAGCACTATGCTCTGCCATCTTTCATACATCTAAGCTATTTGTTTATATAATCTATTCGTAAATAGAAATATCTCTTGTCAGATAATCACTTTACTACCTTAATGCTGTTTGGGCAAAAAACAAAAGTTATTCTTTTACCTTCTTTTTGCTAAGACTACTAAAATTAATTTTTCTGCTTTGATAAAGTACAGTTGGAAACCCATAATTACTCTGAAAAATCACAGTGTTTCATTTTAATGAAAGAAAATAAGATGTATACAATTTTTAAAAGCTAAATGTAGAAATCAGAATTTCAACTTTACTGTTATTTTGTTATTTGCTCCATTATTTTCTCATATGCCACAAACACCAATTGGCATTTTGAAAAATGCTTTTCGTTCTTTTTTTTTTTTTTAATATTACTAAAGCCATCTCTTTTAAGTAACACTGTCATCTGTATTTGAAAAATTGGGTCTTGGCTCATTGTAATCAAGATGGTAGAGAGAATAATGTTTTATTGGTGTTTAGACAAGCAGAAGTTTAGAAGGTAATTACATTAACAGTGAATGCAGAAACTGACTCAGCATTTCAAGAAATCCTTTGGTACCTGCTGCAATTTTCTCTTTTATTTTTAGTCTCATATTTTTTCCTCTTCCTCTTTATCATCCAAGGTCTTTAAATTATTTTAAAACAGTTTCTCATTTTTGTCTCTACTTACAAATTAGCAATTATAGTTCTTTTGTATACACCACAGCCCTAAGAAAATCTGGCTTTGGTGTCTGAAATATTTTCCAAGGGATTTCCATTTTGAGAATCTCAGTATTTACTAAATGTAAATGAAAAATACATTATGGAATGCTGAACTTAGTGTATAATAAATAGCACAGGGTGAAAACAGTGTGACTTTGGATATAGACCATCCTGTGTTCAAATATGGACTCTGCCACATAATTGATGGGTAACCTTCGGCAAGAGACCACTTACTACTCACCCTCTCTCAGTGCCGGTTACCTTCTCACTAAAATCAGGACAATGGGTAAAGTACCTGGCTCTACAAATTATAGCTACTTTGCATGACTTTGAGCAATTTATGAATGGAATATATATATAAAATCTTCTTTCTTGGTTTGTATGAAATGCTACAGAATAGCATACCCTGTGCATTATTACTCTCTCCATGGTTCTTTCCTTCCCAGTTAGATCAGGTATAAAAAACCTACTTGTGCTATCTCTGTAATGACCAGTTGGCTGGGATTAAATATTTAGTCCACGAACTGAAGGGAGACCTCTAGTTTGATTTCTCATATCTGAACTGTCCTGTGTTTACAGTGATTCATCTTACCCCTGTCATACCAAACCTAGCCTTAAGCTTGTAAATTGCTAAAAGCCAATATTTTTTTAGTCAGTAATTTTTTTTTTATGCTACTAAGCTTGGTTTAAGAAGTATGATAAGTTCAGGTCAAATTTTATTTCACAGCCAGTGAAGTTTATGTATTGAAAAAAAGTATTTTAAATTATTTGATATTTGAAGATATTTTGGAGTGGTACTCAGCTAAATTAGCTAACCTACACTGCTTCATCAAATCTTCAAGATGGCATATGAATAGTACTTTATTTAATGCAACATAATTTGCAGGAAATCTGAACTAATCCTTAGGGTAATTACTAATTCTCTGAACTTATTCGAGTTTGGTTGCCTGTATGTTAATATGGGTGGTAAAGCAACGAATTTGCCATGAAATTCAAAAATATTATATCCATAAGGTTATAGTGAGACATCCAAATGGAAAACCTTAAAGAAATGGTTTGACTACCCATGGAAAAAAAAGAAGTGTTTGTTTTCCCTTTTCTTTAAGATACAAGTAATTATTTGTGTGTTTTCTTTTTATAGTAATATGAAGTTTTTCTGCAATTGTATGTTTCACTTTCGGGAGGTTAGATTAAGTTATTGTGGTTTTTGCTTTTTGTTTTATTGTACCTAGCAGATTACATGTAAAACGTATCTATTTGGTCCTCATTTTCTATTTCCAGGTGTTCAGTGATTTTATTGCAGATCTTAATTGGTCCTTTATATGTTATATTTTGTGATATTTATATATATATATATATTCAAAATGGGAGTTTGCTCATATAATCAAGCAATGTCAATTTTTTTTTCTTTTTCTCATCTTCTGATCAGGATTTCTGGCAGGTACTGACAGCATGTGCTTTAACTTAGTTAATGTTCCAAACCTATAGTAATGCTTCAGGGACAAAGGTTCAGTTCGGTGCATGCTCATGTCCTTTCCCTGCTCCCTTCAGAGAGTAATTTCATTGCTGTCACTTTAAATTTATGTACTTTTTCTTTAATATGACAGTTCAAACACTGTACAAGTCCTTGAGACTATAGTACCTACTATAATTTAAAAGGAAGTGGTTTTTCATTTATTTTTATAAGATTATTTACATTTATTGTAATAAACTTTATAAAGTTCCTTCCACAGTGTGTACTTACAACTAAAAACTGTAACATCACTCAAAATAATCACAACTTCACAAAGCCATAAAAAAAAAAAAACCAAGATAGGAAAATTTGGTTAGTCCATTTTAAAAGGAAGTTTTAACCTTACTAGGATGTATCACACAAAAGGTCAACAAACTATTTTAATCACTATATTACATGAGGGTTATTCAGTATATTGGATCATTTAAATAATCTTAGTTGGGATGCCATACTCCTAATTGAACTGTAATAGTAACTTCAAGTGAAAAATTAACAGTTTTTTCTTTTAAAATTTCTTACATAATAAGTGTAGATAAACCGTTGCTTAGTTGCACTTTGCTCAAAATGGCTTCAGGGGAAACAGAACATTTAAAAGACTTTATTATCTTGTTGTTTTTTAAGCTAAACAACTTTAACTTGTAAAAGCTAGAAAATATATGGAGAAAACCATGAAAAAAGAATATATAGATTGTAGGCTGATATAAGAGAATTTCAAGGACATGTGTAAGAAGTACTTTTTAAACTGATCTTTGAAGGTTTAGACTCTTTATAGCTTATATTCATTTTTAAAAAACATTACTCTTGCATTTCTTAATAAAAATATAAACTAAACTGAATTAGAGTATCTTTTGGTTTAAAACAATGATATAATTCATGAAGATCACAGGGTACTCTTTATTTTTATAGAACATTTTTATGTGCTTCCTTATTTTTAAAATGGGATATATTTTTAGTAGTCCCATTACCAAATATCAAACCAATCATCCCATCATTAATGCATGGATTGTCTTATCTTTGCCTTTAACTGCATTGTGAAACAAACCAACAAATACTTGCATAATTATGTCAAAAAATGTATTAGTAATCCCAGAGAGTCTATTTTAGAATAGCTATGGCACAACCATAGTGCTACAGAGCATAAATCAGATAGGATGCTAACACCTGTGACTGAGGAAAATGAATTCCTGTTCTCTAATTCACCACAACAGTTTGTAGAAGCAGCTAAAAACTTGATCATTGTATGGTTTAAGGCTTTAAGAGTTAAAATGACTCGCTTCAGATAGATGTCCTTCCTAGAAAGTTAGAAGAGAGAAGAGATAGGTGCTTGGAAGTCTGGAATCTATAGCATTAAGTAGTCAGCCACCATAGATGACAAAAGAGCACCAGTCTTCTTTAAACTTTGACTATTGAAAGTAATATTCTTTGTTGATCAAGGATTCAAAATCAAGTGTTACTGTATTCTTAAGGATATCTTATTAATAAGCTTTATGTATTAAAAATAATGAACTTTTTTTCTTAGAATTGGTAGTGGGGGAATTGTTTATCTCTGTTGGGTTCTATAAATATCACTCATTTTGGTGACACTGGTATAAATCCTTTAAGCTTCCAAAGGTAATGAGCAGCCACCTCATAGCAGAGGGCTTGCTTGCTTGCTTCCTTACAGGGATTTGTCCTTTGCATGCTAAGTCCCAATTGCCTGTGGGAAGGCTAGATTCTTTTTGTTTTCCTGTTAGCATAGAGTGCATCTTCAGATGCAGCTTATGAATAGTATCAAATACTTACTGTATTGCTGCAAGGAGTATGCATAATGTCTCTTTCCAGTCTCTGAGTTCTACCACTAACTTAAGTCTGTTGTTTAACCCATGTGTTTGATTATTCAGATTGAAAAAAGAAACAATATAATCATCAAGGGCTCCCAAGTAGGGTATAATTTACTTAGTTGCCCCAAATATTCAGACTTCTTTTCTGATGTTTTTTATTACATTTTAATTTTATATTCTATTGTGTTTGAATTTGGGGTCAGCTTAACCCATTTAACTTATCATTATTGATTTGAAAACATGAACATGACCATTGCATTTCTAACACCTTCATATTTAGTTATTTGTCATGAAACAAGATTTGAAATTCACTTTGACATGAGAGGACTTGGTTCCAAGCTAACTTACTTTTTCTTATTTTAGCAGAAATACTGTAGCATGTTTTAAACTTAAACAAAGTTCTATGAAAACTACTCAAAGCAATTTATCCTATTCTGGTACAAATGGATCCTCAGCCTAAACATCCACTGCTGTGCTTTGGTGGCCGAGAATGTGTGAGGAGAGTTCTTGCTTTGCATATTTGTCTTTGCCATGATGCATTTTTAAAAGTTTTAAATTTAAATCAAAAGCTTCTCCAATTACAAGTTAATCTAAGATTTGTTAATGGAGAAGAGTATAAAGAGCCATTACATTCTTAAACTGATACTCATTGTGAAAATGATTAGAATATACATTTGAACAAGTCAAGGCATAAAAATATGATGTATACCTACATCATTAGCTAGACTTTGTTTTTAGGATAACCGAGCTGATACAAGTTAAGCCCCAAAGTTAATATTTTACAATAGTGAACTGTGTTTTGCTCCAAAAATATTCAGTGCCCATTAACAATTTCAGAAATTGCAAACAATGTAGAAACCTGGTACATTTCTGTGTATTTGATACACTATAACATGTAACGTTTCATGGAATAGGTTCAGGAGTCAGACCATGATCTGTCCTGCCACTTCATAGCATTGTCTCCTTGGGCTACTTATTTAACTTCTCTAAGCCTCAGTTTTCTAATCTGTAAAGTGCTGATCGTGTCACTTACCTCATAGAATTGCAGTGAGGACTGGAAGAGCTCATGCAAGTGCTTAGCACAGTACCTGACATAGAAATGCAAACTATAATTTTTAAATTCTTGATATATCTTAAAGGTCAGTAGTGTTCAAGGGATACCTATAAATGTTTGATTGCAAAATGATTTAGAAATCGTCAAATAAAGGTTTTCCTCGGGGACAGTAGTTACTAGAACAGTGTCAATCAAGGGTGTGAATGGTGATCCTCAGAGTGAAACTTTTTTATTTTTATTCTTATGATGCATTTTTATAATATTTTTCCAAATGGGAGAAGACGAAATACTATATTAACATATTTTTCAAAACTGGTACTGAGATTGTTTTTTCATGAAGTGATAGGGAAGCCTTTTGTAAACCATGTGACTAAAACCATGACTGCTGCTGAGTTCAGGACAGTTCTTTTCAGCACTGATTGATTTGAGTGACCAAAGTTCAAAATTAATTTTTAGATGCAGGTAACAGATGATCAATAATGGTAAAACATCAATTCTTTCATCCAGAGAAAGAATGTGCACACTTTGAAGCAAGTGTGCAGGTTTAATGTGGTAGAATTGGTGATTTTCTCCTTCAAGGGCTTTAATAATACCTCATCAGCTGCTGAGACCTGAAATAAATCACTTCAATAAAGTTGTATCATTTCCTGAAGTTAATGCTGTTCCAGTGGACTTTCGAATTTTTATCATTGCTTTAATCAAATCTTCTGCCACTGTTTTTTTTTAAGCATCTTCATTTGTATTCATTTTTTTCTACAGCCATGTAGGTAATGAAATAGAAAAGCATTTGCATTCTAGGTATTTGGAATAGTGCTCAGAGCTATTAGTGGTTATAATTGGGACTGAAAAGAGAATGGCTTTCTGGCAGAGTGAAGTTTACAGTATCTTAAGCATTCACCTTCCACACTTTGTTGCACAGTAATTTATGTTTGTTGCTAAAGCAATATTATCTCTGAAAAGATTGGAAACTCGGAGTTAGGAGAAGAAGAAATCGTAAACTATTCCAAATTAGAAACATCTTGCTTTGATTTTTGTATGACATATCCCCAAATCTACCTTCCTGCTAATTCATATATGTGATGGGGAAGAAGAATAACACATATTAACTGTGCAACATTTTATTTTTTATTTGGAATAGTGTGATTGTTTAAGATCAATAGCTTACTAAGGCTTTGGCATCATCTGTCTATGTACCAACTAAATAATGATGTATGAGCATTAATTGCATGGGAAAACTGTTGAATTTCCTCTTTCTAATATTCCAGCCCTCCCTGCCCCAACTATTTATTATTTGGAAATGATATGCCAAAATTGTATTTTCTGGAAGAAGTATATTATTATCATTAATTTGTCTTTGAAGTACAACTTCAAGTATTTCTTGAGGGATTTAGAGAGACTTTGAAATGTATTTCAGCAATATAGAGAAATGTTAATATTAAAACAATCCAATTATTTCAGTCTCATAAAGGATGACCTCTTAATTTAAACTGTAAAAGTGTGTTCTTTATCAGGTTTTCTGTGTACTAGGAATATTTTAAGGTTCTAGAATTTATGGTGGCACCTATTTTAAAATATGTTTTTATTGATTTTAGAGAGAGAGGGAGAGAAAGACAGAAACATCAATGAAACATCATCGATCAGCTGCTTCCTACCTGCCCCCTACTGGGGATCAAGCCCACAACCTGGGCGTGTACCCTGACCGGGAATCAAACCAGAGACTTCTTGGTGCAAGGGTCATTGCTCAACCACTGAGCCACACTGGCCAGCCAGTAGCACCTATTTTACCATTATAGCCTGTCAACTTCTATTTGATTGAAAAAGTTCATTTTGGACTATAGAACTTGAAAAGTGGGTCTTATCTAGAATAAATAATGACATTAAACTCCTAAATAAGATGTTTTTCTCTTTGGCTTCATCCAGTTGAATCCTAGAAGGCAAAATTATTGCCCCTATTTTGATCAGCCCTGTAACAGGATTTACTGTTTGAGCACAGTATTAAGGAGTTTGAATCGTATCTGGAAATCCCACTCCCAGAGCTCCTAAAGGCACCTGCAACTTTAAGCAGATGTTTTATAAGTTTATGTGATGGGTCAGAAACGAGAGTGTGAATGCTTTAGCAACAAAGCCATCTGGTAAAACAGTTCAGGTTATAGAGTAGACTCACTGAGAGGTGCAGCAATTACACATGTATAGGGTATGATTTGCTCTAGTCTACTCTTGTCTTTCTGCTTCTCTCAAAAATAAAAAGATTTAGAACATGGTGCAGTTACGGTCAATACCAATACAGTACTCTTATGAGATTATTTATTCATTTGCCTTTACTTGAGGTCAGTAATTGGAATGTTTTAGTGTTAAGTTATATTTCAAATTTGAAACAAATAGATCAAAGACTAAGTTATATAAATGGATAATAAAATAGTTTAACTTCAATTTATTTAAGTCAATGAGAATATTGCTTTGAAATATTTTGCATAATTTCGTTCTCCAAAAGGGGGTAACACTTGTCAGTAAATTGAATAGAAATATTATTCTGTTCAGTTAACCTGCATTCTGCTTTCACAGCCTTAATTTCAGAGATTCAGGTAATTGGAATAAAGTTTGATATGTAACTTCTAAAGTGCATTAAAAAATATACCTCTGTAACTTATTACAATTTCTTCTTAAAATACCTAGTTCTGTTTAATTTTCAGCATATATACTGGTGTAATGTTAGAGTCTTACCTCGGGAACTTCATTATGAAACAAGTTTCTCATAGACCCTTACTACTTTTGTTTTTTTACTGAACTGATATCTTAATATATTACTTAATCTCACATTATGGGCCCTTACGATATTTTCTTTTACTTTTATACAAACTTGTTCCTTTTCATTTGTATATTATATTTGTTATTTATATTGAATTTATTATGTATGTTAAATTCAAATTCTTATGTTAGATTTTCTAGTAAAAATACATATTAATACAAATATTCATTAATAACAAAAATATATAAATAACCACCTTTGAGACCGAGAAGATGAACATTATTACCAATCTGTTAAGGAGCATTGTTTTCCTTGGACTGTGCCTCCATATCACCTCAAAGTATATAAATGATATTGCCTTAGGGAAGAAATTACTTAAAATTTAGTCAAAGATTAGACATTACCCAAAAATTAAATGAAGGAACATTTTACTTGACATTCTCAATTTGCAAAATTAAACATTGATGAGACTTTGGAGTCCCAAAAACTTTCCCTCCACTTTTCCTTCCTTGAATCTTGATTTCCCATTTTTACCATTCTTTGGACCTTTAAACAAATTATTCATTATCAAACTCAAATGTCAATATTTTCAGATTCCCTATGTGCCATGGCTTGTTGATCTAATGGTAAAATTTATGGTACAATCAGGCCTTTGATTTAAAAAGACCAGCTAAGAATCAGCCATATAACATAAAATAGTCTAAAAATTAGTTTTCTAGTAACTCCCATTTCCTCCCAAATTTTGACATATTTATTTATTTATTTATTTTTAAAATATATTTTATTGATTTTTTACAGAGAGGAAGGGAGAGGGATAGAGAGTTAGAAACATCGATGAGAGAGAAACATCGATCAGCTGCCTCCTGCACTCCCCCTACTGGGGATGTGCCCGCAACCAAGGTACATGCCTTTGACCGGAATCGAACCTGGGACCTTTCAGTCCGCAGGCCGACGCTCTATCCACTGAGCCAAGCCGGTCAGGGCTTGACATATTTATTTGATTCTCCTCCTAGCTTTAAATAATTTGAGGGACTGAATTTTATTGTTTTGTGACCTTTTTAAATTATTTTTTATTGATTTCAGAAAGGAAGGGAGAGGGAGAGAGAGACAAACATCAATAATGAGAGAGAATCACTGATCAGCTGCCTCCTGCACATTCCCTACTGGGGACTGAGCCCACAATCCAGGCATGTGTCTTGACTGGGAATCAAATCGTGACCTCCTGATTCATAACTCAACCACTGAGCCACGCCAGCTGGGCTCTAATATCATTCTTGTTCAGCCAATACCATTTATATAATTCAGCTGGTTTTGTAACAGTTTTTGGTGTTTGTAATTAATATATGTCATGAATTTTATAAGAATTGTCTTTGGAATTTTGCATACTCAACAACTCACTTATAAATTCTTAGAGTTAATAAATTAGATGTACAGAAGTTGGCAAAAGTAGGTTTATAGTTGTGAGTACACAAATCAGTTTATTCCTGTATTATTATTGTATTATTTTTATTAATATTAACCTATTTTTGCCACCCCTGTATAAATTTAACTATACCTGAACCACTGTTTGACAAGTGGATATCTTGGAAAGAATATATGTAACTTTTCTCTTTCTCTCCTTGTACCTCAACCCCAACTCCAAAAGCATGAAAGAACAATATAGACCTTTACTCTAAACACTTAGAAGATTGTATTGCACAGGGCACGTCACAAAGCATGGCAAATTTTAAAATCCTCTTTAAACATCTTTCTTATTTTTAAGGAGCTACTGCAGAACACACAGATTCTCTATTCTCTCTCTCAAACACTTGTGCATACATATGCATACATGCTTTCTCTTTCCTCAATTTTTCCTAACTTTGATATTTTTTATTCCTCTCTGGTCACAGCTCTTTCTCCTTTTTTGTTCACCTTCCTATGGTCTTCTTTTCTTCTATTTCTTTCCTTCTAGCTATCTTCTTCAGTATTTTCTTACATACAGCAATTTGGCATTCTCTTGGCCTCTCTTGCTCCCTATCATTCTTCTCAGTACAGCAGAGGTCTCGTATATAACCACACAAACAGAATATTTTATCCTTTAGAGGTCTGAAGGTTGCAAATATGGAGATATCCCATTTAATGCAGTAGAGGAGGGCTTACCTTCCTGGGGAAAGTCACACTAATTGATTCAGCACTGTAACATGTCATTATAATATAGCCCCTGGAGATGTGTTCCTACAGCAATTCTCAATTAATATACAACTGAAGGTCTGTTCGATGACAGCTTTATCATCTCTGCAAACTTTATAATGGCCCTAGTGGTGGGGATGTTTAGGCCTAAACCATGACCCCAAATGGATCTCAGGCAGAGTCTCTCAAGCTGCCTTTTAAAAACCATTTATATAATCCCATGTTTGTATATACTTTGAAAAATAATCATACACTTTGCTAGTAATCGAAAGACCTTCCAAAGAAAATGGGCCACTCAAATCAGAAAACATCATAGAAGAGTAGATCCATACTTATCCGGTCAATTGATTTTCAGCAAATGGTTTAGAAACGACTGTATGTCCATATTAAACCTTATCTCTATGTCACTATACACAAAATTGACTTGAAATGGATCACAGGCCTAAATGTAAAATCTATAACTACAAGTCTTCTAAAAGAAAATCCAAAGTTTAGTGGCTTAAAACAGCAATAATCATTACTTGTCTCTCTTGCTTTCTGTGAATAAGGAGTTTGGGAGCAATTTGGCTTGATGGTTCTGGCTCAGGTTTTTTCATGAGTTTGCAGTGAAATGTTGGCTAGGACTTTTGTCATTTAGCCTGTCTGAGAGTACAAGATTCATTTCTAAGGCATATACACCAAATAATTGGAAGCAGATAGTCAAACAAATATTTGTACAATGTGCATTGTAGTCCTAGGTGAAAACAACCCAAATATCCTTCATTGGATGAATAGATAAACAAATTTGGTGTATATATATATGATGGAATACTGTTTGGCAGTAAAAAGAAATACTGATTGATGCTACAACATGGATGAACCTAGAAAACATGTTATTTGAAAGAAGCCATCTTATATGGTTAAAATAGTGAATTTTAGCACAATAAAAAAATAAGCTTCCAAAGGGGAGAATAAAGAAAGGAAAAGAAAGCTGTTCTGGATTAATGGATATTAAAAAGACATGACAACTAGATGCCATTTATGATTGTGTATAACATCCTGGACTGGGGGAAATAGCTATAAAGGAAATCATTTGGGAGAGCTGACTAAATTTGAAAGTAGACTATGGATTAGATAATAGTATGTATTAAGTATCCTGGTTTTATTAAATTTATACTGTGGTATGTAAGAGAATGTCTTTGTAGGAAATACATACTGAAGTAATTAAGTATTAAGTGTAATATAACTTCAACTTTCAAAATAGTGCAAAAGAAAATATATATCTATATAAAATGATAAAACAAATAGGATAATGTGTAAGCTATAAGTGAATCTGAGTAAAAAGGATACAAGAGTTCTGATATGGGTCTTTCCACTTTTCTGAGTTGAAATTGTATCAAAATTGAAAGTTACCAACAAAACTAGATTTGTCTTTCTGTATCTTCTGAGTAGCAGCATTGTCTAGATGATTTTTAGAAAAATAATCTTAGATATGCTTCTGTGACTTAGCTGCCTCTGCCCTTTGATTTTTGTCTGTTTCTCAACTTCTGGATCCCAATATGTTATTTATTTTTATTTGCTTATAGCATTCTCTCCATAAGATTATTACATAATATGAAGTACTCAGCTTCTGTGCACATTTATTGTTCTGCCTAGTGATGGTATAATTTTGGGATACGATTCTCATTATGTGTATTTTTTCTTATTCACATGCTTTGTTTTTGCAGTATCTTGAATAGTGTAAAAAAATTATTTACTTCCTTTATTTTGAGAAATTAAAATATTACCTTCCCAGTGAAAGGCTTTGCTGCTCCTGTTTTCATCCAACAGTATTTTTTTTACTGTAATTTGTGTTTAATCTCTTGGTAGAAGGTCCAGTGTGGTATGTGATCTAACCTTAATTTGAACAGATTGGGCTATGTGCTCATTTTTGTTGCTGGCTCAAAGAAATAATCTCTAAATGCTGTCAAGCAGGACTATACTTTCTGTCCATCATGAATGAGGCAGAGAAGCCCTTTCCTGAGTGGAATCTGCCATCAAAACCTGGTACTGCTTTGTTGACATTCAACTATGGATTTTAACCTTTCTGTGGTTACTGTTTCATATGAACAAACAAATATTCAGTAAAGGCTATCAGTGGGCTTACTAAGAAGATCATGGTAATTCACTTGGTACTTGTGTTTTCAGTTGGTTAACTAGTTTTCTTTCCTTTATGGTATATGATGGGATCTTCACTAGACAGAGGTAACCTATCGGATAGTGTGTACCTGGATGCTGGTGTGGTGGTGCTTGTTGGTTTAGTTTTCATGATATTTCTCCCAAGGTTATGTTTGCAATGCTGCTTATTATTTTGCACTTGCATGACATTATTACTTTGATCGTGCTTTGTTGCTTTGGGTTTTTGAAACCTCATATTTTTTTCTTTTTCTTTTCTTTCTTTCTTTTTTTTTTTTTTTTTGGCACCAGAATAGTTCCTTAAATATCTTTGGTTGGCCCAGAACTTATGTAAATGAGTTTCAAATCTTAACACTTTATTGGATCCTTTTCAGTTTCTGAAAATATCTTCAATGTCACTACTAAGTTTATAATTCAGCTAGGAATTCAGAAAACGGAGTAGGTTTGTTTAAGCATCCAGGAAGAGACCACTTGCCAGACAGACCATTACTGAAGCTGGTAATTAACTCTCTTTGAGTAATAGCTGCATTTTAGAAGAGTTTCATCAAATAGCTGAAATTAAGAGCTTCCACCATGGTAACAGTAAATATAATGAAATAAACTGATGTCTAGAGCTTGGCGTGCATGTATTTTAGAGATGCTGTTTACTCTGCAAGCTTATCTACATTCCAAAACTAAGATTCTTGGGGGTCATAGGAAAAATTAAAATTAGTATTTCAGAAATTAATTTTCTGAATGTTTATGTCAGCCTTGGTTGCTTACCTCTTCATTTTTAATCACTAGTAGTATAGTTTCTTAGTAAATTGGAACTGACTTCACTTTAATTTTTTTATTTGTTTGTTTTGATTTTTTTTCATATACTTCTATAGAAGAAGATGGATTGTTTTTAAAACTAAGAAACAAAACTAGCCCTGAACTGGGTTTGTATATGCTAAATGGCAAGAGTTCATAAAATTGAAATTATTTTGCAATGTTCATAGTAAGCCAGTATTGAAGCAAACAAAATTATCTTTTGTCTTATAATTTTTATCATCTTGAAAACTGTAAAGGAT
>NW_005357076.1:5509065-5527415 GCF_000412655.1 Myotis brandtii
GAGAAACATCAGTGATGAGAGAGAATCATCGGCCTGCTGCCTCCTGCACACCCCCCAACTGAGGATCGAGACCGCAACCCGGGCATGTGCCCTAATGGGGAATCGAACCATGGCCCCCTGATTCATGGGTTGACACTCAACCACTGAGTCACACCGGCCGTGCTCTATGTATTTCTTAATTTTACTTCCCTTTAGTGTGATTTTTTTTAAACTATTGAGAAAAACAAAACAAAATGTATGTTTCTAGCTCTTTGCGTACATTCTAATAAAATCTACCTAAAATTGAAATTACTTTCCAATGTTCATGTTAAGCCAGTGTTCAAACAAACAAACAAACCTAAATTGAATCAAACAGATCTGGTTTGCATGTTGAAAAGAGAGGATTCCCAGTTTTTTTCCATCTGGGACATATCAAACAAAAATAACCACCCCTTCCTTCCCTTCTCTAAGCTAGTCATCTGTAAAGATGAAACTATAAGACAGTTTTTATTTTTTTATTTTTTTATTTTTCCAGATTGTTCTTTCCAACTATAAGACAGTTTTTAATAAATGACTTGTATAGTTCTTGTCATGGTTATGACCACTTTTACCCTTCTCCCCTCTGATTGACAGGAAAATGAAGAAATATAGACTAGGATGCCTTACCACACCTGTCTGTGGGGGACCAAAGTGTCTGAATAAATTCATGTGGTAGACCAGTGCTCTAGCACTGTAAATATACATTGATTTATTTTGAAGTTCAAAATAGTAAACCAACTAAAAATGCATGTATGATCTTAAATGTGTAGTGTTAGTTATTATTTTAAGGGCATGGGTTTTCAAAACAGGCTTCAGTTCAGATCCTGGATTCACCAGTTCTTAGCTTTGTGATTAGGGGCAAGTCAGTGAAGTTGTTCATCTGTTTTGTCTGTAAAATGAAGAGGGTAGTAATACCAAACCCAAATTATTTATTTAAGGATTTGGGGATCATGAATATAATCAGTACCTAGTTCAGCCCTGGCTGGTATGCTCAGTGGTGTAGCATCAGTCTAAGGTTTGATTCCTAGTCAAGGGCACATCCTGGGTTGCAGGTTTCGATCCTCACCTCGATGAGGATATGTGCAGGAGGCAACCAATTGATGTGTCTCTCACATCGGTGTTTTGTTTTTTTTTCCTTCTCTCTCTCTCCCCCTCTCTCCCTCCCTTCCACTCTCTAAAAAAAATCAATGGAAAAAATATCCTCAGGTGAGGATTGACAAAAAAACACCAGCAAAAAATAGTACCTAGTTCAGTGCATAGTATTTAGTATGTTTGCAATTTGTCTGGATTTTTATTCTTGATATCATGTCATAACATGTTATTGCGTATCTAATTTTATTTTTCCCTTTTTTATTGAATTTATTGGAGTGACACTGGTTAACAAAATTATAAAGGTCTCAAGTGCACAATTCCACAACACATCATCTATACTCTTACTGTGTGTTCACCACCCCAAGTCAAGTCTCTTTCCATCACTATCCTAACTATACCCTCTCCACCTCCCCACATGCCTCTTCCTCCAACAGTCACACTGCAGTTTGTGTCCATGAGGGGGTTTTTTTCTCTCTCTCTTTAAAAATATGTTTTTATTGATTTTAGAGAGAGGAAGGGAGAGGGATAGAGAGATAGAAACATTGATGAGAGATAAACATCAATGGGCTGCCTCCTGCATACCCCCTACATGTGCCCTAACCAGGAATTGAACCAGTGACCTCTTGGTTCATTGGTTAGCATTCAACCACTGAGACACACCAGCTGGGCTTTTCTCTCTTTTTTTCTTTATTGTTCAATCCCTCTAACTCCCTCCACCTATTCCCCTCCCCCCCCCCAAAAAAAACCTAAACAGGTATCAGCCTGTTCTTCTTTCTATGAATCTGTCTTTATTTTGCTTTTTAGTTCACTAGATTCCACATGTGAGTGAAATCATATGGTACTTGCCTTTCTCTGACAGGCTTATTTCACTTAGCATAATGCTCTCCAGGTTCATCCATGCTGTTGCAAAGGGTAAGATTTCCTTCTTTATTACGGCCAAGTACTATTTAATTGTGTAAATGTACCTCAGCTTTAAAAGATCCAAAAATCTTGTCATTATAAAAACCTGACAGAGCTCTGGCCAGTGTGACTAGGTTGGTTGGAACATCATCTCATATACCAAAAGGTTGTGGGTTCAATTCCTGTCAGGGCACATACCCAGATTGCGGGTTCAATCCCTGGTCCGAACCCCAGTCTGGGCACTAAGGGAGGCAACAGATTGATGTTTCATTCCCAAGTCAATGTTTCTCTCTCTGTCCCTCTCTCTCTAAAGTCAATAAAAGCATATCCTCAGTTGAGTTTCTTTAAAAACAACAACAACAAAACCTAGCAGAATTGGTAGGAATTTTTAAATCATTTTTGTGACTTAAGATAGAATTAAAATTAAATAGGCATGATGTGGCAGAAAAAGTACTACATTAAATGAAGAGACTAACTTGGAAAACTGCATTGCTGTATAATATGTACTGTGGAAGTAATCCTTGTAAATGTTTGTTGAGCTGAAATGAGATTTTAACTTATGCAGGATTACAAAACAGAACCTTCAGAAAACCTGGCATGTATTATAGCTCCCTTAAATGAACCATTTAAAAGCAGGTTTAAAAAAAAAAAAAGTCACATTGGCCCATGAGTTCTGGAAGCCTTACTTTTTGGTTCTTGGGTCCTATCTTAAACATGTTTTATAAACATAGTGGTTTATAAAAGTGCTTAGTATTATGATGTCAAATACTTTCTGTTTTTGTCAGGAATGAGAAAATATAATAAGGATATGATTTTAAGATTTTCTTTTTATCACTGTTTTTAAGCATTTTAATTATTATGTACCTTTAGTGTTTCTCAACGTTACTACTACTAATGTTTGGGCAGGACAATTCATTCTTGTGAGAGCTGTCATGTGCATTGTAGCATGTTTAGCAACATCCCTGGCCTCTACCCACTAGATACCAGTAGCATACCCTCTCCCTTCTCCCAAATGTGACAACCAAATGTGTTTTCAGGATTTGCCAAATGTGCCCCGGGTGAGGGGTGAGGGGGCGTGGGAGGAGGAATCATTCCTGGTAGACAACCAATGATGTTGTTTTCGGCACGTTGTTTTGTTTGTTTGTTTTGTTTTACTATGTGCCTTGATGTAGTGTTCTTCATGTTTCTTGTCTTGAAGTTGTTTGAACTTTTTGTATTTATAGGTTTATAGTTTCCATCTAATTTGTAATCATTTCAGCCATCATGTCTTCAGATACTTCTTTGCTTTTCTGTCCTCTCCTTTGGTGACTCTGATTACAATATATTTTCCTTACATCAACCTGATAATGTTTACACTATTATTACCTTCATTTTACAGACGAGGAAATGGAGACATAACAGAGGTTTACATATAAAAAACTTGCCCCGAGTCCCACAGTAAATAGGTGATGCAGGGTTTGAACCCAGGCCAACCACAGTATCTGGGCTCCTGTTGCTTTGTTTTACTGCTGTGGTCACATTTTCAGCAATGATAAGCCATAAATTATCATAGTGCCTCTAAGGCTGGACTGTGAAGAGACTAGGCATTAACTCTTCTGTAGATAATGGGCATGTTGAATGTTGTACACTGCGTTGTCCACTTTTTCTAATAAGCCACAGGGGGAAATGTACCACAGAAATTACACTGAGATCAGTTCTTTCCCATGTCCAAATTGCTGCTAGGATGATAGGAAGTGAGGCACTCATTGGATCAACTTCCTGTGAATAACAAGGGATCATTACAGTCTAGATGCACTAAATGGTGGACAACAGGGCCTGTCCTTGAGATTTCCAACAGACAACCAGCCAGAGCAATATGAATGGCATAGCCCTGATAATGCAGGACTGTCATATTTATTCTTAATTTATTTTATTTTTTAATTGATTTTAGAGAGAGGAAGACAGAGAAAGATTGATGTGTGAGAGAAACATCGATTGGTTGCCTCCCTCACATGCCTGGCTGGGGATGGAACCCGCAACGTGGGTTTTTGCCTTGACCAGGAATCAAACTCACCACCTTTTGGTATACGAGATGACATTCCAACCAACTGAGCCACATCAGCCAGGCAGGACTGTCATCTTTCTGATTAGCTGTTTTTTGCAAAATTAATTAACTCAGTATTCAAGAAATTGCCATCATATTGAAGAATATGAACATTCTGCCCAACTGGATTGACATTTGGAAACTCAAAGTACTTTCAGAACTACACTATGTTGTCAAAAATAAAATTTGAGGAATATATATATATATGTGTATACACACACATATATATAGAGTAAATCATTAAATTTCTTTCTTGATTTATAACTACCTCTCCTAAAAATAAAATTAACAAAGCTGCTTCTCTAAAACATATTATATATATATATATATATATATACATAGATATAGATATATATATATCTATATATATATATATAGATATATATATATGTATGTATATATATATATGCCTAATATGCAAATTGTCCCCTCGGGTGTTCGACCGGGAGTTCAGTCGCTCGCTATGTTGTGCGTTGACCACCAAGGGACAGTGTGGAATCAAGGAAGGCCCTGGCTGGCAGCTGGGTAAGGAAGCCCCTGGCCGGCAGCCAACAGTCAGGGAAGGGAGGCACTGGCCGGCAGCCGAAAGGCCTCGATCGGCCCTGATTGCTGGCCAGGACTAGGGACCCTACCCGTGCACGAATTTCGTGCACTGGGCCTCTAGTGTAATATAATTTCCCCCATTAAATAGAGCTCATTCTTCTCATTTAAACTTTTTAGAATTTTGATTTTTAGCTAAACAAGAATTTCTTGGACACACACTAAGGAGAACAATCAATTTGGTAACAATGTCTTGTGCTTATAATGAGCAGTGGCATATCATATCACTCTTCTCTGTATGTGCTTGGGATAATGAGAGCCTTCTTTGAACCTAAAATTTTAAACACCGTCACACACACACACACACACACACACACACACACCTAAATCCCTTTCCTGCTTTGTTTTTTCTCCTTGGCAATTATCACTGTTCAACATTCTATATCACTGATTGATTGGCCTTGTTTATTATTACTTAGAATGTAAACTGCATGACACTGGTCATAGGTTTGTGACAATATTCACTACAAACATATCTGGTATATATAAAGCATTGTGGCCAGGTAACAAAGCAAGACTATAATTTTTTTTTCAATTTTCTCCAAAAGGAATTTTAGCAAACATAAGACTTGACTTTGCTGTTTATATCCCAAATTGAGATATAAGTTGTGTCTGAAGCTGCCACTGGGTGTGTTGGTTCTGGGGCCTCTTGGGAGGGACTCTTTTGCAAGCCAAATTTGATGTCTTCAGTCTGCAGCCAGTACTAGTGGAGAGAAAAAATGTGTTTTTTAATTAATATATTTTCAAATAAGCTTGGTTTCTTATAATTCAGAATTTACATATTTGTATTCCCCCTTATTCTTAAGTCATAAATTATATTGCTTTATACCCCATCTCCCTGATCAAATTTGATGGAATAACTTAAAGAATTTTCAACATTGGCTATAGCATTTGTATCAAATAGAATATTAAGTATTTACTAAATAAATATTAATAAAATAAATTCTGATTCATTTTAGGCAAGATAAAGAAACTGTTAATATAGAGTCTCTGATCTTTAAAGTAATTTAATAGGATTTGACTGAGAATATAGAAGAATGGTTATTAATGGCTTAATTCTCAGCACTTACTGACTGCAACATTAGCTGATGGTCTTAAATCTAATAATAGAAGTCAGAGATTTTTCTCCATAATGTGGTACAGAAAAGGGTCATCAAGATTTATCTAGAATGCTACATATTATTTATCGATTTCCATCACTTTGCTAATGCTAAGTTTTACTAGATAATGATAATATAATTTAGACTCTGAATTTTGGCCATTGACAATTATGAAATATTTATGTTGTGCTCTTTGTCTTCATATGTGTCCTAACTAACATTATTAACCCTGTGGGCTAATAACATAAAAACAATCCTAGAGAGAATAATAATTCATAATAGGTGAATATTAAACATCTTCCTTACTATTTACTATTAATCTTTGAAAAGCTGTTAGAAAAATCTAAAGCAAAGAAATGCTATAGCGTGGATTCTGCTCTGATGTTATCTGAAGCTGGCCGCTGGGTGCGTTGTTTCTGGGCCTCTTGGGAGGAACTCTGGTGCAGGCCAATGTTACACACTGCCTGTGACTGGCCCTAGACAACCTGTTTGGAGCTGCAAAGCTATCCACAGTTTGTGGCTGCCTCTGCTGGGCCTGGTTGTGCATGGAAAGGACCAAGCTGCATACCAAGGCCAGCTTTTATCAGCCCTGGGCCTGGGAGCAGGTCAGCTGAAGTCCCAAGGCATCCCGAGATCTGCCTCCGTCTGCCTCTGCCTGCAGGCTGCCTATTAGGCTTAATCAGTGAAAAGGCCTCTGCAGTCCTGGAGTTGATGAGGTAGCTTCTCAGTGAGTCACCAGGTTAGGGCGAGTGGTGTTCCCCAGACTGACACAGGTGCACACTCGGTGCCACTGCAGCGTGGGAGGCCACTCAGCAAAAGTCACCAGGTTTACCAAGTCTAGCTGACACCCCCTGGGTACTCGCACATCTTTGTGTTGGGGCAGGTTCTCAGGGAGTCATCAGGTGAGGCCAGCAGAGTTTATCAGGCCCAAATAGAGCAAGATTTGGCCATGTGAATGGAGGGCTCTGCTGCAGTCAGGCATACAAGGGAAAAATGGCCCCATCCTAGAGCCACACAATTCAGTCTGTCTCAGATTCTGCCAGGAGCCAAATCTCAGCAGGGCAGGGCCTCTGGGAGTTGAGAGGATGGGCCTAGTGGCTCTTCCGTGAGGGGTAGGTGCTGGTCAGGCTTGGGCGAATGTGGGATGAATGGCCTCTGTCCCTTGTCCCTGAACCACACAACTCAATTTGTCCCAGCTTCTGCCCAGACCTTGGCAGGATGGAGCCACCAGGAGTCAGGAAGGGAGTGGATCTCCCATGAGGGGGAAATGCCAGTCAGGTGTGCAAGGAAAGTAAGAGGAATTGCCCCTGCCCCAAATCCACACAACTCAGTTACTAATACTCCCTGAGTCTGCCCAGGTCTCTACACCCCAGCCTAGACAGCTCACTCCTCAGCAGGGTACAAACTCCACAGGGTGGGGTGACAGGGAGTCCAGAGGGTGGAGCTATTGATCCCCCAGGCTGGGGGAGAGTTCTACCCAAGAAAGATGGCATCTGCAGTGTGGGAGAGGGCTCAGCACTGGGATCCTGGCGGCTGTTTCTTCAACTCTCTCCCAGAACCACAAACACGAGTTCTCCTTCTGTGATTCTAGTCTGCTCTGCCCTCCCTTTACCGGAGCCCAGGGGGGAGTGGCTGTGAATGTGGTCTTGTATTGGCCCTTTAAGAGGGAACCTTTCTCTAGCTGCCTCTGGTCTCTTCCTGGTGGACAGAATCCCTGCCTATTTTCACAGCCAGATGTTAACTGGGCACTTCTTCCCAGCTCTGGTGCTCTGGACTGTGGAGCCCAGCTTGGGGTTGAGACCCACTCTTCTCAGAGGGAACTTTTTTGCAGCTGAGTTATCCCTCCAGGACCTTAGCCTCTGCCTGTGGGAATGGGGCCAGCCCTTTTCGAGTCTCCACCCTCCAGTCTCAGTGTGGCTTATTCTGTAAATCTTTGGGTATAAGACTTCGCTTCAGCTGGTCTTCAGTTGGTTATTCAGGATGATTGTTCTGTAATTTAGTTGTAATTCTAGTTTGGTCCTGGTAAGAGGTGGTTCCGTCTTTTAGTTGTATTTTTGAAGTGGTTGTTTGCGGCAGCAGTCTGCGGTGTTTACCTATGCCGCCATCTTGGTCTCTCTCTGTCCAGAGGGAACTTTTTTGCAGCTGAGTTATCCCTCCAGGACCTTAGCCTCTGCCTGTGGGAATGGGGCCAGCCCTTTTCGAGTCTCCACCCTCCAGTCTCAGTGTGGCTTATTCTGTAAATCTTTGGGTATAAGACTTCGCTTCAGCTGGTCTTCAGTTGGTTATTCAGGATGATTGTTCTGTAATTTAGTTGTAATTCTAGTTTGGTCCTGGTAAGAGGTGAGGGTAGATCCCACTTATTCACTGCCATCTTGGATCCCCTATAAATAATATATTTTTAAAAAATATGTTTTGTATTGATTTTTAAGGAGAGAGGAAGGGAAAGGGATAAAGAGATGGAAACATTGATGAGAGAGAAACTTCATCGATTGGCTGCCTCATGCATGCCCCTTACTGAGGATCGAGCCCATAACCCCGGCATGTGCCCTGACTGGGAATTGGACTGGTGACCTCTTGGTTCCTGACTGGATGTTCAATCACTGACCCACACTGGCCAGGCTATAAATAATATCTTGAAGTAGGAACTTTATCATGTGGTTTTGTATCCCCAAAGTATCTGACACAGTATCCTACTAATAGTCATTTTTAAAGTATTTGAAAGAAAGGATATTTGAGATGTGGCTTCCCTGAGTTTCTTCTAGTTAGAAAGGAACCTAGTTCATCTCCATATCCTTGACTACAGTGTCAAAGGAGCCTCAGTTTGCTTGCTGCCATGGTCTTTCCTTCATTTCCCTAGAACAGGTGATAGAAACTTTTCCAGATTCTTCTCCTACAATTCTTCTTACTTGTGTCCTATCCTCAGGCTCTATTCTGTCCTGTTTTTGTTCTGTTGATGGTTGGGATGGCTGGTAGGAATTTAGTCCTCAGTAATTGATGATGTTTCAAGATCTTTGCTTATGGTCTATGAGCCCCATTTTTTACATCAAATGTATTGGTCCACCTACTAGTATATAGCTTACCTTTCCCTAAAAACCAAAACTTAATAATGTTTGGTTATGCTTAGGCTTCATAATGTGTTGCTTACCTATTCCTGAAACAACTTTAGAAAATTGTTATGTGTTGTGCTAGGAAATTTGAGGTTACAAAAAGGAAGTTAAGGCAAAAAAATCGTGATTTTTGATGGAATGGTTTGCCTAATCACTGCCCCTTCTAGAGAAGTTATTCAGTGCAGTATCTGGCACTTAATAAGTATTCCATGTATATATTTGTTTGCTAAATAAATATCCAATAATTTTTCTGAATAATTATTTTAGTATGCATACTAAAATTTTATATTGCTCCAAATAGCCTTTGCCTCCTGCCTTGCACTTAAAACGGTTTTGAAGTATTCTCTATGTATATAGACATGATGAAAGGTAAAAAAATTATGACAATAACTACACTTTTCTATTTGAACACTAAACTGAAAAACAAAATAGATTTTGGGTGAATGCCAAACCTAGTCACGTGTAAAGAGGGTCCTTCAACTTAATATAGATTAAGTAAATATCCAAGCTCTTTATTAAAGCAGCTAATTCTAAGTATCTATACAGTAAGTTGTATCTTGGCATAAGCTGTCACTTTGGCTAGTATTGAGCACATGGAGTGGAATGAAACTACATAGAATGAAATGAAAGCAGATGATTATGGTTTCAGATCTGTGAAGACAGAGGTGGGGGTCTGTCACAAAGGTATATGTCAATTGGCCATAAAAATAGTAACATGCATTTGAAGAAAATAAATCCTAAAGTAGAACATGACCTTAACGCAAGGGTAAAGCGCTGGCATTCCTTTTAGAATCTCTCTCCCGGGAACTCTCGGGGAATCTAAGCTTTTTGACATCTCTGGCATTGAATACTCTTCTTTAGCACAACTGTCAGCAGTGTAAGGAAGAGCAATTTAAATGAAAGACTGTTTCTGGCAGCTCTCAGAAGGTCATCAGTAACTGAGGATGAAATATAGCTCAAAGATGGGTTATGCACTGTGGACTAGAAACATCAGCTATTTCTATTTCTTTTCTTCAGGTGTTAAATTATAAATCTTTTTCTTTCTTTTGAGAATCAGGGCTGAAATGTATTTTCTGGAATACATTTCTGAATAGTGTTCCGTGAAAACCTTGCTAAACAAATTCAGAAAAATTTCAGTCTTCTTATGAAGTATTTAAACTCAGGTTCTTGACATTTAGTGTTTTATACTATTTAGAAAACTTTGCCAACTGACATTAAATAAATAAATCACACTGACAGGCAGTAAAGAATGGAGCCCTCTTTGTAGGCATTGTAGAGTCTATATGTAATGATAATTAGCTCATAGTAACTGTCTCATATAGTTTCTTTCATTGACTTAAGATTTTCAAGTAAAAACAAGACTGAGTAACTCTGAATTTTAAATTTTTTCTAAGAATATACATTTAATTTTGGCCATAAACTCAATTTCAGACTGAATTTTAAATTTTTTCTAAGAATATACATTTAATTTCTCTGTGTTTTTTTCTTATGGTCAGAATTTGTCTTCTAACCAGATCCTTCCAGTAAGTGCTGTTAGAAATAGCAGCTGAACTATTCCCCACCCGCACCTGTTCTAATGGGGTCCTGGCTACCTCTAACTGACCAGTAAATCACAGGTTAGGGGTTTGTCCAGGAGCAATACAGAGTGTAGGCATCATGGCTGTACCTTGCATCATGGGCAGCTTTACCCACTAGGTCTGCCCTACAGTTATGCTAGCTTAGCTACAGTTAAACTTGGGCTCAAAACTACATGATGTGAACAAAGTCTTTCCTAAATTTAGATCACTTTCAGAGGTCTTAAAGGACTCCAAGAAACTGGGATAAAGATTAGAATCAATGACCTCTTTTAAAGGGACAATTAGCTTTTTCTTCTCTCATTTGACTACCAAATCCATATTGTATTTAAAACCATTTGTGCATCAGAATTAACTATTAGAGCCTAGCTGGCATGGTTCAGTGGTTGAGTGTTGACCTATGAACCAGGAGGGCACGTTTCGATTCCCGGTCAGGGCACATGCCTGAGTTGCAGGCTCGATCCCCAGTGCAGGGCATGCAGGAGGCAGCCGATCGATGATTCTCTCTCACCATTGATGTTTCTGTCTCTCTCTCTCCCTCTCCTTTCCTCTCTGAAATCAATAAAAACATATTTTTTAAAGAATTAACTATTGGAATAACACAAATGTAATTGCCAAGATAGTATTAGTGAGAGCATGTATTTGCATACCTTTTTAGAATCTTGACTATGTTTATCAAACACTTTCATAAGTGTTTACTCTTTGGCCCAGCAATTCCGTTTCTGTAAGTTTAGGCTAATAAAATGATTGTATGTATAATGATGCTGATGATCAAAAAATAAATTGGAAATAACTCAAATATCAAACAGATGGCTGAACAAATTACAATAAATTTTGCAATGAAATTCAGTGTAGCATTTAATGTATGTAAGGCAGAGATTCATTAGCATAGGGAAATGTTCACATGTATCGATGAGTCAAAACATACATGTCTTATTTCATCTTGGCAAAAGAAACAGTGTATGTGTCCTGTTATTTGTAGAAAGGATAACTCATTCCACAATTAACTATATTTAGGAGACTGTGCTTATGGGAGTCATTAGTTATCTGAAGTACCCCAAAGGAAGGCTATTAGGATGTTGGAGCCTGGAAATAAGCTCTGAGAAACTTAATAGACACACGAGAATATGTTTTTATGTACTTAGAGAGCTATCAAATAAGTGAGGAAGCAGATATACTTTTTATTTCTCTAAAAAATTAAACTATGAGATGTGTAAGAGCTGCACACGTTTGGATTTGGGCTCTACATGAGATAAAAAGCTCAGTTAATAATCCCAACCATGGTTAGACTTCAGAAGTGATGACCTTCCTCTTAGAAATAATCAAAGGCAATGTGATCATCCTTAGAAATTCAGTAGTGAGGTTGATCATTGACTAGAAGTTCATTATGTTCTAAAGTATTTTCCTAATTCAGAGTTCTCTGATATTGCATATTAATTACCTCATTTGTCCTATAGCATCATTTTAAAACAGGAATGGTGCAGGTAGGAATTCTGTGATGGTGTTACCGGGAAACCCCCAGGTGGGCTCGGGCTGCCTTCGAAATGTCCCATAATGGAGGCAGGGTTGGCTCATATAAAGCATTCATTGAGAGGGCCAGCCAAACAAGAAGACAGGGAGCTTACAAGCATCCAAAACCTGTCTTACAGCAAGGTGCACGGGACAAGATTATATAGGGAAAATGGACTGGGGTGAGGTTGGGAACAGAATACAGTTACATTCAGTCCTCGGGGGGTAGCAGAATTCAACTATTGTTCTTGGTTGTCAGGCGATGAGATGATGTCTTGGCTCCTGTGGTGTTGGCCTGACCATGCTTAACAGTTCTGCTTGCTTGCTGGGTACAGTGTACATTGTCCAGAAATGAATCACCTCCTCAATCACTTTGCTCATGATTAAAGGGAGTACGCAAGTGCACCAGCCTGAGAAATGAAACTTAGAAAAGAGAAAAACTTAACCCTCTGTTCCCATATACGAAACTTAACCCTCTATTCCTATACGTATATGTATTTCAGAATTTCAAAATAATATGACTATCTTTCAGATTAATTCAGATGCTCTATCTATCAGATTATAAGTCCCCCCCCCCCATCATTGGGAGCATCTAACCAACAGAAAATAAGAATCTAACCTATCCTCTTTTTTTTAAAAATCCTCACTTGAGGACATTTTCATTGATTTTTAGAGAGACAGGGAGGGGGAGAGAGAGAGAGATGTGAGAGAGAAACATCAATCGGCTGCCTCCCACACTTGCCCTGACCCGGACTGGGGATTTAATCAGCAACCTAGGTATGTGCCCTGACAAGGAATTGAACCTTGACCTTTTGGTGCCAACTGAGCCACACTGGCCAGGGCTAACCTATTCATTCTATCAGTACTACCAAAAAAGAATTTAAGACATAATGACTCATTATATTGTTGGAAGAGCCAAAATTAGAGTCCTACTCTGCATTTTCTATTAAAGAGCAAAGTAGAAAAATCTGTGCTTCAAAGAACAGTCTAGAGTTGTTATTGTTACTATAGAGTAATATAAAAATGATACTTAACTAGAACAGACCCTATTGTATCTCCATTTCCTGTAGCAAAGATTGTTGTGGAATTCTGAGTAAAAGCTGTATAGTAATGAACTTTGCATGGAATTTTATTGTTTTAATCAGTTCTTACATAGGTTACGATCATTTTGGGATCACTGCATAGAGGTAGATATGTTGTTAACACGGGGAGGGGAAAGCTTCACTGTTCTCTCTGTAAGTAGCCTGGGATTCAACAGAATTCCTTTCTCAGTACCTTTCTATGGAAATAGGTTGTTAGTGTATACACAAGGCACCGGAAAGCTTTCCAGAACAGCTGGATTTCAGAATTATTCTGAAGCCTCCATTTAAGAGGAGACTGGGAAGTTCAAGAGAATTGCCTAACGGGATATTCCTGTGCAGCATATTTCACTTAAAGCAAGCTGATTTTTTGCTTGTTTATCTTAAATACTTGGACATGATCAGCAGATAAAGACTGAATAGGCTGAGAGAACTACACTGGAAAGAAGGACGTTCCCTGATGGCCGGGTAAAGCCTAAATGAGAAGGTGCAAGCTGCTGCCTTGACTTGCCTTATCAGTGACCAGTGCATAGGGCTCAGCCTCTAGAATGTCAGCACATGCACTTTACTAAACACTCTGAGTAGCTCCACATAAAGCAAATACTCTGTTTGAAAGTAGTTAAGCCAGGATAAAAAGATAAAGAAACCTAAAGCAGTCCAGGGTGCGCTTTGTTTGGTAAACTGAATTGTATACTAATTGTAAGAGGACATATGAACTATGATTTGCTAGAGTAACTCATTCAGTCATTTAAATGATACGGGCACATGCCTTCACAGAACTAATAGGACAATTATGATAAAGCTAAAATTTTAAGTACTCTGTGTAGCCTCTGTAATTAGTGGAGATAGGAATGAAAATGCTGCTTTAATTCATAGGTAGCAACATACTGACTGGCTCTTGCCAAATTTTTTCCATTTCTATTCATTTGGACTGTATTCCTCCTGATGTTGTGATGCCACCTCCTCTGTCACTCCTTCCTTTCTGTTCTCTTTCAACTGCGTTCTACCCTTTCTTTATCCTCCTCAACCTTCAGTCCTCCTTGGGCAACTCCACTACAGGCTCTTTGCAGTTCACCACACTTATGCTAATGACTCTCAGCTTTAATCCCTCTCTTCTAACTACGTTCTGAACATTTTCATCTGAATATGCTGTTGACCCCTTGAATTCAGCAGGTCTGATCTGAACTCATTTTATTTCTCAAACCTTTGTTGTTTTTTTCTAAGTCTTGTATCTCTTGGTTAATGATGTGCAAGCTACCCAGTAGCCTAAGCCAGTCATGCCCTCATCCCTTTTCACTCTCAACTCATCATAGCTGATTATAATCAAGTTGTATAATTTCTGCCTTGCTATTTCAAATTTGTTTTCTCCTCTCTACTACCATTGCCATCAGCTCAAGCCTATTTTTAACATTTATAAGACCTTCAATGGTCTTCTCTGCAGATGGCTCTTGTTTTCCAACTCATCCTTCACTGTAGCCAGAGAAGTCCTTCATAACTGCCTGCTTGATTGTGTCACGCCTCTGCTTAAAACTTTCAGTGGCTTCGTATTGTTTGCAGTTATTATAGTCTCAGGTATCTGCAAGGAGTAAGCAGATAATGTGTGTGAGTGAAGTGGGCCAAATGTGAGACAGTGGGGAGAATAGGAGAGTGTATTCCTCTCTAAAGAAATTCATATTCAGAATTTTTTAAAACATTTGACAGTCCTGTCTGAGAATCTAATGTTGCCTATAGGTCTCCAGTTAGTGCAGCCAAGTCTAAACTGCTGAGCATGGCATATGCAGTGTTTCTTTGATATCAGGTATGTCTTTGAAATGAACAACTTGTAACTCTCAGCTGTTGCAGAGACTGATGTAACCAGTGAGTCACGTTTGTTGTTTTTTTCTAAGTCAGAATATATCAGAATAAACAGTGAGTTGGTTATTATAAGTACTACTGTCTTCCTTCATATTGGAAGCCGGGGAGCATTATGGGCTTTGGAGTCAGCCTTGACCTAGGTTCACTTGCCAATTCCGTCACGTATTTGCTGTATGATTTTGAACACAATTTCCTCCTCTAACTAAAATATAAAGAAATAAAGCCTTGCAGGATTGAGAGTGCAGTATCAGATTCTCAACCGCTTTAAATTTTCCAGCTCAGTGTTTGGCACATAGTAACTCTTCAGTAAAGGATAGCATCTAGACAGGTAGGGAAAATTTAAGAGGCAGCAGTGAATAATATAAAAATCTAATTCCCCGGCTGCATCCTTCTTAGTAATTGTACTTGTGGCCTAAAGAAGAGCAAACCAGTTGCAGGCCATTATCAGGTGAGGCAGGCAATTGGAAGTGGACAGGCACATCATTTACCCATGGAACTAAAAACCAGGAGCTTGCCACCCTCGCTGGCTATCGAGCTGAAACTGGAATTTAAGACTAGAAGTTCAATTTTCTGTTGACAAATTCCTAACTAAGATGGGAATGTGGACTTTCTACAACTATGCATAATGTCCTAAGCTCTTTTTCACTTTTTTTGTCTACATATAATCTTTAAATTTTTTTTAGTGAAAGTTATATTAGCTAAAAATTTACTTCAATAGTATGAGGATATTTTATTTTGGTTTGTTCACTACAGCTGTATAAATTTGAAGCACCAAAGGAAGTTTTCTTTATCAGAACATTTTTTGTTGTTGTTAATCTTTACCCAAGGATATTTTTCCATTGATTTTTTTTTTTTTTTTAGAGTGAATGGAAGGGAGGGGAAGAGACAGAGAAAGGGGAAACATCAACATATGAGAGATACATGGATTGGTTGCCTCCTGTAAGTGGTTGGGTATTAAGCCTGCAACCAAGTTACATACCCTTGACCCAAATCAAACTCGCGACTCTTCAGTCTGCAGGCCAACGCTCTAACCATTGAGCAACCTGGCTAGGGCTATCAGAACATTTAGCATGGTGAGGAAAGAGGGCTGTTGTATTTACATATTATTCTAATGCAACAGTACATTATGTTTTCATTGATCTAGGAACAATAAGAAAGTCTTCAAGAGCTTTCATCATTCACTTAAGGGAAAGAAAATATACCATATTTTCAGGATCTAAAGTTTAGCATAAATTTAACATTTAAGTATATTTTACTCAGTAATTTGTATACCCAGCTGACATGGTTGAAATAGGGGGCTGAACAGCTAACAGTATACAGTATTTTTCTGCCTTACCACAGAGCTATCGTGATAATGAGTAAAGTGGTACAGATAATAACCTGTTGGCATAATGACATCCACTGAACTTCTCCTTGTACTTAAAATGGAGAGGCTAGAAAGCAAGACAAAGAGCGTTTCAACTTCTTTGCAGCAGTATGTCTCACTCCAGACAGACGTTCATGCCCAGGCAAATGATACTATATTTAAGTAACAGAGCAACAACATTAGTATTACACAGCTAAGAGGATTGTGTCTAAGAAAGCAAAGTAGACGTATTTAAGAGAATATTGAAACACAAAGATAGACAAGTGCTGTCTTTACTGGCTATGCTAAAATTCTCTTTTGGTTTTAAGGAGTATCACAAAAAGGTTGATCTAGATAAATACGTTGGTATTCTATGACTTGATATTATTTTTTAGTGTTCATCTGTTTTTCTTAAAGGACTGATTTTTTTTTTTGTCAATGCCATCTAAAATATTTTTCTTTTTCCTCCCTCTCTCTCTTCTTCCTTTCTATCCTTCCTTTCTTCCTTTCTACTTGCAGCTCCTCAGAGAAATTTTGAAATTGCCTTCAAGATGTTCGACTTGAATGGAGATGGAGAAGTAGACATGGAGGAGTTTGAACAGGCAAGTTGTCCTGGAAAGTTCCTTTAAATACATTCATATTTAACCCAGTTACATGTTATTTGGAGTTACCTTGGCCTTGGTCAGTAGATTCAGATGCTACCCAATTTTTGAAGTACCTAATGTATCATTTTTCAAAACTACTAACTTTTAACATGTGGGTTTTCTTGTTTTAACTCTAAACATAAGGAATTATTTGAGTATACGATTAAGGTCAAGATTGCTCTGATTTCCCAATATGAATTAAACTATAATGCTGAGAGGCTAAGTTATGGATATTCAATCATATATTCAGGCCACATTTATCAACAGCTACTCTTTGCTAGACAGTTTCAGAATACAAGGATGAATGGCAAGTAAGAAATGCACAGAGACAAATATTTTAAAATACCTAGAGACATTTATTCAAATTTGCACCCTGTGTCCATCATACATTTTAAAAAATATGTTTTTATTGATTTTTTAGAGAGAGAGAGAGGAAGGGAGAAGGATAGAGAGATAGAAACATCAATGAGAGAGAAACATAGGTTAGCTGCCTCCTGCATACCCCCTTCTGGATCGAGCCCCCAGGCATGTGCTCTGACTAGAAATCGAACCTGTGACCTCTTGGTTCATGGGTCAGTGCTCAACCACTGAGCCACACCAGTGGGGCCATCCTACACTCTTAAATATACAGTCTACTTAGAATTCATATTTTACTATGTCACATAAAATGTGGGAACTGCAACCACATACCATTTACCCCTTCTCCATTCTTTCTGCCTTACTTGTCCTATGTATTATATCTGCATCAAATAGTCCTCCCTTATCCAAGGGAGAAATGTTCCAAGACCCCCAGTGGATGCCTGCTACTTTGGATAGTACCAAACTCTATACATATTGAGATTTTTCCTAAACATGCATACACCTTGTGGCTTCTCTTTGGCATATCCAAATTGTCCACACCACGCTCTTGTGCTTTGGGGCTATTAAGTAAAATAAGGACTACTTGAACACAGGCATTGTGATATCATGACAATAGATCTGATAACTGAGATGGCTACTAAGTGACTAATAGGTAGGTATCAGATAGAGCATAGATATGCTGGACAAAGGGATGGTTCACATCCCAAGTGGGATGAAGCAGGACGGCCAGAGATTTCATCACACTACCCAGAATGGCATGCAATTTAAAACTTATGAATTGTGCCCTAGCTGGTTTGGCTCAGTGGATAGAGCATCGGCCTGCGGACCAAAGGGCCCCAGGTTCAATTCCAGTCAAGGGCACATGCCTGGGTTGCGGGCTCGGTCCCCAGTGGGGGGCATACAAGAGGCAGCCAATCAATGATTCTCTCTCATTGTTGATGTTTCTATCTCTCTCTCCCTTCCTCTCTGAAAGCAATAAAAAATATATTTTAAAAAAAACTTATGAATTGCTTATTTCTGGATATTTTTCACTTAATCTCTCTCTCTCTCTCTCTCTCTCTCTCTCTCACACACACACACACACA
>NW_005357076.1:5528325-5543886 GCF_000412655.1 Myotis brandtii
AAGACTGAATAGGCTGAGAGAACTACACTGGGAAGAAGGACGTTCCCTGATGGCCGGGTAAAGCCTAAATGAGAAGGTGCAAGCTGCTGCCTTGACTTGCCTTATCAGTGACCAGTGCATAGGGCTCAGCCTCTAGAATGTCAGCACATGCACTTTACTAAACACTCTGAGTAGCTCCACATAAAGCAAATACTCTGTTTGAAAGTAGTTAAGCCAGGATAAAAAGATAAAGAAACCTAAAGCAGTCCAGGGTGCGCTTTGTTTGGTAAACTGAATTGTATACTAATTGTAAGAGGACATATGAACTATGATTTGCTAGAGTAACTCATTCAGTCATTTAAATGATACGGGCACATGCCTTCACAGAACTAATAGGACAATTATAATAAAGCTAAAATTTTTAGTACTCTGTAGCCTCTGTAATTAGTGGAGATAGGAATGAAAATGCTGCTTTAATTCATAGGTAGCAACATACTGACTGGCTCTTGCCAAATTTTTTCCATTTCTATTCATTTGGACTGTATTCCTCCTGATGTTGTGATGCCACCTCCTCTGTCACTCCTTCCTTTCTGTTCTCTTTCAACTGCGTTCTACCCTTTCTTTATCCTCCTCAACCTTCAGTCCTCCTTGGGCAACTCCACTACAGGCTCTTTGCAGTTCACCACACTTATGCTAATGACTCTCAGCTTTAATCCCTCTCTTCTAACTACGTTCTGAACATTTTCATCTGAATATGCTGTTGACCCCTTGAATTCAGCAGGTCTGATCTGAACTCATTTTATTTCTCAAACCTTTGTTGTTTTTTTCTAAGTCTTGTATCTCTTGGTTAATGATGTGCAAGCTACCCAGTAGCCTAAGCCAGTCATGCCCTCATCCTTTTTCAGTCTCAACTCATCATAGCTGATTATAATCAAGTTGTATAATTTCTGCCTTGCTATTTCAAATTTGTTTTCTCCTCTCTACTACCATTGCCATCAGCTCAAGCCTATTTTTAACATTTATAAGACCTTCAATGGTCTTCTCTGCAGATGGCTCTTGTTTTCCAACTCATCCTTCACTGTAGCCAGAGAAGTCCTTCATAACTGCCTGCTTGATTGTGTCACGCCTCTGCTTAAAACTTTCAGTGGCTTCGTATTGTTTGCAGTTATTATAGTCTCAGGTATCTGCAAGGAGTAAGCAGATAATGTGTGTGAGTGAAGTGGGCCAAATGTGAGACAGTGGGGAGAATAGGAGAGTGTATTCCTCTCTAAAGAAATTCATATTCAGAATTTTTTAAAACATTTGACAGTCCTGTCTGAGAATCTAATGTTGCCTATAGGTCTCCAGTTAGTGCAGCCAAGTCTAAACTGCTGAGCATGGCATATGCAGTGTTTCTTTGATATCAGGTATGTCTTTGAGATGAACAACTTGTAACTCTCAGCTGTTGCAGAGACTGATGTAACCAGTGAGTCACGTTTGTTGTTTTTTTCTAAGTCAGAATATATCAGAATAAACAGTGAGTTGGTTATTATAAGTACTACTGTCTTCCTTCATATTGGAAGCCGGGGAGCATTATGGGCTTTGGAGTCAGCCTTGACCTAGGTTCACTTGCCAATTCCGTCACGTATTTGCTGTATGATTTTGAACACAATTTCCTCCTCTAACTAAAATATAAAGAAATAAAGCCTTGCAGGATTGAGAGTGCAGTATCAGATTCTCAACCGCTTTAAATTTTCCAGCTCAGTGTTTGGCACATAGTAACTCTTCAGTAAAGGATAGCATCTAGACAGGTAGGGAAAATTTAAGAGGCAGCAGTGAATAATATAAAAATCTAATTCCCCGGCTGCATCCTTCTTAGTAATTGTACTTGTGGCCTAAAGAAGAGCAAACCAGTTGCAGGCCATTATCAGGTGAGGCAGGCAATTGGAAGTGGACAGGCACATCATTTACCCATGGAACTAAAAACCAGGAGCTTGCCACCCTCGCTGGCTATCGAGCTGAAACTGGAATTTAAGACTAGAAGTTCAATTTTCTGTTGACAAATTCCTAACTAAGATGGGAATGTGGACTTTCTACAACTATGCATAATGTCCTAAGCTCTTTTTCACTTTTTTTGTCTACATATAATCTTTAAATTTTTTTTAGTGAAAGTTATATTAGCTAAAAATTTACTTCAATAGCATGAGGATATTTTATTTTGGTTTGTTCTCTACAGCTGTATAAATTTGAAGCACCAAAGGAAGTTTTCTTTATCAGAACATTTTTTGTTGTTGTTAATCTTTACCCAAGGATATTTTTCCATTGATTTTTTTTTTTTTTTTAGAGTGAATGGAAGGGAGGGGAAGAGACAGAGAAAGGGGAAACATCAACATATGAGAGATACATGGATTGGTTGCCTCCTGTAAGTGGTTGGGTATTAAGCCTGCAACCAAGTTACATACCCTTGACCCGAATCAAACTCGCGACTCTTCAGTCTGCAGGCCAACGCTCTAACCATTGAGCAACCTGGCTAGGGCTATCAGAACATTTAGCATGGTGAGGAAAGAGGGCTGTTGTATTTACATATTATTCTAATGCAACAGTACATTATGTTTTCATTGATCTAGGAACAATAAGAAAGTCTTCAAGAGCTTTCATCATTCACTTAAGGGAAAGAAAATATACCATATTTTCAGGATCTAAAGTTTAGCATAAATTTAACATTTAAGTATATTTTACTCCGTAATTTGTATACCCAGCTGACATGGTTGAAATAGGGGGCTGAACAGCTAACAGTATACAGTATTTTTCTGCCTTACCACAGAGCTATCGTGATAATGAGTAAAGTGGTACAGATAATAACCTGTTGGCATAATGACATCCACTGAACTTCTCCTTGTACTTAAAATGGAGAGGCTAGAAAGCAAGACAAAGAGCGTTTCAACTTCTTTGCAGCAGTATGTCTCACTCCAGACAGACGTTCATGCCCAGGCAAATGATACTATATTTAAGTAACAGAGCAACAACATTAGTATTACACAGCTAAGAGGATTGTGTCTAAGAAAGCAAAGTAGACGTATTTAAGAGAATATTGAAACACAAAGATAGACAAGTGCTGTCTTTACTGGCTATGCTAAAATTCTCTTTTGGTTTTAAGGAGTATCACAAAAAGGTTGATCTAGATAAATACGTTGGTATTCTATGACTTGATATTATTTTTTAGTGTTCATCTGTTTTTCTTAAAGGACTGATTTTTTTTTTGTCAATGCCATCTAAAATATTTTTCTTTTTCCTCCCTCTCTCTCTTCTTCCTTTCTATCCTTCCTTTCTTCCTTTCTACTTGCAGCTCCTCAGAGAAATTTTGAAATTGCCTTCAAGATGTTCGACTTGAATGGAGATGGAGAAGTAGACATGGAGGAGTTTGAACAGGCAAGTTGTCCTGGAAAGTTCCTTTAAATACATTCATATTTAACCCAGTTACATGTTATTTGGAGTTACCTTGGCCTTGGTCAGTAGATTCAGATGCTACCCAATTTTTGAAGTACCTAATGTATCATTTTTCAAAACTACTAACTTTTAACATGTGGGTTTTCTTGTTTTAACTCTAAACATAAGGAATTATTTGAGTATACGATTAAGGTCAAGATTGCTCTGATTTCCCAATATGAATTAAACTATAATGCTGAGAGGCTAAGTTATGGATATTCAATCATATATTCAGGCCACATTTATCAACAGCTACTCTTTGCTAGACAGTTTCAGAATACAAGGATGAATGGCAAGTAAGAAATGCACAGAGACAAATATTTTAAAATACCTAGAGACATTTATTCAAATTTGCACCCTGTGTCCATCATACATTTTAAAAAATATGTTTTTATTGATTTTTTAGAGAGAGAGAGAGGAAGGGAGAAGGATAGAGAGATAGAAACATCAATGAGAGAGAAACATAGGTTAGCTGCCTCCTGCATACCCCCTTCTGGATCGAGCCCCCAGGCATGTGCTCTGACTAGAAATCGAACCTGTGACCTCTTGGTTCATGGGTCAGTGCTCAACCACTGAGCCACACCAGTGGGGCCATCCTACACTCTTAAATATACAGTCTACTTAGAATTCATATTTTACTATGTCACATAAAATGTGGGAACTGCAACCACATACCATTTACCCCTTCTCCATTCTTTCTGCCATACTTGTCCTATGTATTATATCTGCATCAAATAGTCCTCCCTTATCCAAGGGAGAAATGTTCCAAGACCCCCAGTGGATGCCTGCTACTTTGGATAGTACCAAACTCTATACATATTGAGATTTTTCCTAAACATGCATACACCTTGTGGCTTCTCTTTGGCATATCCAAATTGTCCACACCACGCTCTTGTGCTTTGGGGCTATTAAGTAAAATAAGGACTACTTGAACACAGGCATTGTGATATCATGACAATAGATCTGATAACTGAGATGGCTACTAAGTGACTAATAGGTAGGTATCAGATAGAGCATAGATATGCTGGACAAAGGGATGGTTCACATCCCAAGTGGGATGAAGCAGGACGGCCAGAGATTTCATCACACTACCCAGAATGGCATGCAATTTAAAACTTATGAATTGTGCCCTAGCTGGTTTGGCTCAGTGGATAGAGCATCGGCCTGCGGACCAAAGGGCCCCAGGTTCAATTCCAGTCAAGGGCACATGCCTGGGTTGCGGGCTCGGTCCCCAGTGGGGGGCATACAAGAGGCAGCCAATCAATGATTCTCTCTCATTGTTGATGTTTCTATCTCTCTCTCCCTTCCTCTCTGAAAGCAATAAAAAATATATTTAAAAAAAAACTTATGAATTGCTTATTTCTGGATATTTTTCACTTAATCTCTCTCTCTCTCTCTCTCTCTCTCTCTCACACACACACACACACAAATCTAGTGATATGTAATTTTCAGTAAAGTTTTTAATGAAAGAATACTTACAGTTATTAATAGTTTACACGTAAGTGTGACAGTATTTGGACTATGTTATTGTTAATAGTTAATGAAGATGCTATAGCATTAGTTAATTTTCCCTAAACACATTTTTTTCCCAGTCACTTATACAAATACTCTCAGCACCACACTTTTGAAGCTAACATACAGCTTCCACAACAGCAGGGCTATAAGCTATAATATTTATAGCCACAAACAAAATTTAAATCATGGTAGGTTCTAACACTGCTTCAATACTGGTTCACTGCTATTGGAAAATTCTTTAGTTCTCACTTAGATAAAATGAATTATGTATTGCCTTCAAATAGAAGAAGCACTTTTCTGATTATCCTGTATTTCAATTTAAAGTCTAAAAAACTATGCCCAGCCAGTGTTGCTCAGTGGTTGAGCGTCAACCCATCCACCGAGGTCACTGGTTCAATTCCTGGTCAGGGCACATGTCCCAGTTGTGGGCTCGATCCCCAGTCAGGGGTGCACAGGAGGCAGCCAGTCAGTATCTCACTCTCAACATTGATGTTTCTCTTTCCCTTCCTCTCTTTGTAAAGTCAATAAAAAACATATTTAAAAAAATAAGGAGAAAGTCTAAAAAACATCAACTTAAATAATTTTAAAATCTATTACATACCTGGCTTTTAAGTCTCCATGTGCCTGAGAAACAAATGTCAACCAATCTGGGCCCTGGCCGGGTAGCTCAGTTGGTTAGAGTGTCATTCCAATACAACAAGGTTGTGGGCTTAATCCCCAGTGAGGGCACATACGAGAATCAGCCAATGAATGCATAAATAAGTGGAACAACAAATTGTTGTTTCTCTATCTATTTCTCCCTTCCTCTCCATCTAAAATCAGTCAATGAATAAAAATGCCAACCAATCTTATTTACATAAATAAAATATGAACCCAGAAAAAATCGTAATCAAAACCATTTATGATATTAACCTAGAGTTAGAAGACAGCGATAATGTGCTCTGCGAACAATGAGAAAAATAAGGCTTAAAGAGGTTAAATGATTTGCACAAATTCTACTCTCACTACAGAGTAACAGAATCAGACCCCGTGTCTCCTGACTAGTCTTTCCATTATACTCTTCCACCCTTTATAGAGCCTGAGACTTTTAAGTTGTCTTAAATAAATATTTTTATGGTCATAGATAACAAGTGAAATAAAAAACATTTAACTAAGGTAAAATTTGTTGTTACAAATCTTAAGTTTAAGTATTACGCTTTTCTAATTTGGCTATTTAAATGTCAAGGCTATATATATTGTTTATTTCTGTAACATACCTTTATTATTTACCCTTATGTATCGAATTTTAGTTATTCTGAATAGCTGTGTTTTTTAACTTGTAGAAAAAACTGCAGGAACTAGTGGGGGGAAAAAAGCTATAGCAATTACTGACTTGCCTCAAAACTCTTTATATGTATCATTAAGCCATAGTTGTAGTCCCAAAAGTTATCCTTTCTCAAAAAGCGCTTTTAAAACTTCTCAGAGATTGAACTAATTCCCCATGTTTTCTTGGAGAGTTATTTCATACCAATTTTGCATTTTCATATATCATTCTAATAAATGTTATCTCTCTTAGACGTTAAGTATTTATTTGCCTATAATTGTGCTGTCACTCTTCACAACTAGAGAATCAGTAGTGAAAATTGTGGAATTTTTTAAATTATCCTGAGAAAAGGAAAGTATTGCTGTGAGGTTAATGATTAGTTATTGTGAGAGAGGTTTTGAGCCTCAAAACAAATATATATTCTTTTCTGAAGAGAGATTTTAAGGTGGGTCCCAATTATAAAAGTATCGGGCATCTGTGTTAGAATCCTGGTGCTGCTACTTGACTTTGAGCAAATTGTTTAACTCTATGTGCCCCAAATTTCTCATCTGTGAAATAAGGATAATCATAGGGCTTCTCTCATAGGATTGTTGTGAGCATGGGGTGGAGAGCTAGTGTGGGCTAGAAGAGGTCATTGGGGGCGGGGGCCGGGGGGAGACATCTATAATACTTTCAACAATAAAGATTTTTTTAAGTAAAGTAAAATGAAAGAAAGAATTGTACCATAGTGAAGGCAAAGACTAAACAATCAATAGGCAGTTATTTTCCCTACTTTTCTCTAATTTTTCACTTTGTAATGTTTTTCTGGATGGGGGTTTGCTTCTCTTTAGGTTCAGAGCATCATTCGCTCCCAAACCAGTATGGGTATGCGTCACAGAGATCGTCCTACTACTGGTAACACCCTCAAGTCTGGCTTGTGTTCAGCCCTCACAACCTACTTTTTTGGAGCTGATCTCAAAGGGAAGCTGACAATCAAAAACTTCCTCGAATTTCAGCGTAAACTTCAGCATGATGTTTTGAAGCTAGAGGTAGGTATTTCCTGGACTTTAGGGGACCGGGCACTGTCCATCCCATGTACACAGAGAGCCGCTGGGGTGGGAGGGCCTGCATTATTGGCATTCCTTCCGTCTATCTCCAGTTTGGAGAACTGATTGCTTTGAACTGTATCAGTGATTTACTGTCTGACAGCAGGTTGGAAATCATGTGGTCTGTGAAATGTCTTGGAGTCAGGTGGTTCTGGGCCTAAAAGCAAAAGTGTCTAAATTGAAAATCTCAGTTGTCTTTGGATACTCAGCTTGAGGAAAAAGAAATGCAGTGGTCAGAGCTGCTCTCAACCTGAGCATGTATCCCCACTTTATATCATTGTGTAGAAGGCAACAGGTAGTGGAGACGAGGGAGGATCCCACTTAACTCAGTTGAGACAGTTTGAAAAATCACAACTGAATTCCCATTATTAATACATTTTAGTTTATTATTATAATTTTGTTGTTATTAATACTTAACCGAGGGTATTTTTTCCATTGATTTTTAGAAAGAGTGGAAGGGAGGGATGGAAGGAGGGAGAGAAACATCAATGTGAGAGAGACACATTGATTGGTTGCCTCCCCACACTCTAACCACTGAGCAATGCCAACTAGGGCATTAATAATACATGTTTTAAAAATACACTTTAAAAAAAAAGAACACTCTTAAATATTCATACTGTAGAAGAGAAGCAGAAGTAGAATAATACTTCTAAAAATCAGATCAAACTTTGAAATGTGCCTGTGTACATGTTTTCTGAAAATGGTGTAATTGATATTCAAAGAATGTACCTCAAAAAAAAAAAATACCCTTTGCACGTTCATCTTGCCTGTGCCGCTGGGGAGCCAAACGATTGGGGGTTGCTGCCGCAGAAACCCGCAGAAGCGTCAGTTTCAAACTGGAAGAGAAAACTGCCCACAGCAGCCTGGCACTCTTCAAAGATGACACAGGTGTCAAATATGGCATGATGGGATTGGAGCCCACCTAATTGGCCCTGAATGTGGAGCATTTCCGGGAATGGGCAGTGGTGCTGGCAGACACAGTGGTCACCAGTGGCAGGCACTATTGGGAGGTAACAGTGAAGCGCTCCCAGCAATTCCGGGTAGGAGTGGCAGATGTGGACATTTCTCGGGATAGCTGCATCGGTGTTGATGACCGTTCTTGGGTGTTAACCTATGCCCAGCGCAAGTGGCAAACCATGTTGGCCAACAAGAAAGCCCCTATTAAGGGCATCGGGCATCCAGAGACGGTGGGGCTGCTGCTGGAGTATGAGGCCCAGAAGCTGAGCTTGGTGGATGTGAGCCGGGTTGCTGTGGTCCACATGCTACAGACAGATTTCCAGGGTCCAGTGGTACCTGCCTTTGCCCTTTGGGATGGAGAATTGCTGACCCATTCAGGGCTTGAGGTGCCTAAAGGCCTCTAGTACGTCCATCACTGGCGTTCCCAATAACACTCTTGGCCAGCCTCCTGAAAGTGCCTGGAACCTTTTAACTTTGCCCCAAGCAACCTCTAGCTCCCACAATTCAGGTCCTCTGTGCAGTATCTTAGTCATTTTCCTCTCCCCTACCTGTGAAAGCTAGGCTACTGCCAATTTTCATAGGCAACCATGAATGTATTTTCCTTGACTTGCTTCCTTGGGTCCCTATATTCAGTCCTGGAGTCTTACCTTTCAGCTTTGCTTGGATTTATCATCACTATGATACCTTTCTCTCCTTTTGCCCATGTGTAACCTCTGTTTGTTCTTGGTGCTCTAGTGAGTCTCTCCACAGTAAATCTTTTCTACCTCTGGCTGGAGGAGTGGTTCAGTGACTTGGCCCTTTCTCTAAAGCTC
Source organism: Myotis brandtii (assembly GCF_000412655.1). Taxonomy (NCBI): domain Eukaryota; kingdom Metazoa; phylum Chordata; class Mammalia; order Chiroptera; family Vespertilionidae; genus Myotis; species Myotis brandtii. The sequence goes on from NW_005357076.1 coordinate 5,537,442, forward strand.
ATACAGAGTCTGGGCTCTGGCTCCCTCTGGAAGTGCTTTACTGACTGTCAGAGTGAGAACAGAGCCCTCCTTCCTCAGTACCTCAAAGCTGGACTCTCAGCCCCACACAACTGCAGCTATCCCCACCATGAGTCCATCTGCCTTAATCTGCATACCTCTGACACCTGGTCAATCCCTAGTAATCATCGGGCCAGTTACAACCACTTTCAAAGGGAAAGAGACACTTGGGGGATATCAAGGGCATTCATGCTGGAAACTTTATTCTTGAGAAGTTCTAGCTTCATTTCTGCTACAGTTGGAACTTCCAGAGGGAGGAGAGAGACTGAGGTCTTGCACAGTACGTTTTTGGGCCTGCTCAGATCCAAACCCTCACCCTCCCACCCCAACCTTGGCAGTAGAATACACTTAACCTAAAGCAGTATTAGGAGTTGAGGAAAACCTGGTGGGATGAGCATGTATGTGAAATATGTATTTCTCTGTTTGACCCTGTGGCTCCATCTTATTCTATCTTTATGATGGTGATGCAACTGAATGCCTCTCAGGGAGAAAGAGGACTGGGTTTAGCAAAAATAATTATTTGTGTAATTAAAGTTTATTTGAGCACACACACACAAAAAGTAATGGATTTCTACAATTCAGCCTCCTTGAGCACCTATAATAAGTGATATACATATATACAAAAATCAGATTTTACGTATGCATGAGAACCCCCACATGATAATGAAAGACCCAGAGAAGTAGCGAGGCCTAAGTGTTTATATGCTGGGTTAAACAAAGAAGGGCGACCTGCCTTTATGAAGTTTGCATTCTTATCACCAGAGAAAGTGAGTCTAAGTTGAGAGAAATCTGTACAACGGACCTTGTTAAAATAATTCTTACCGTCCTTTAGTCTCCCCATATATGTTAGCTATTTTTCTACAGTTGCTATTCTTTGTTTCTTTCCTGCTGGTAGAGGGAGGACATCTTTCACACAGGAATTTTACTCCTGCTTTCAATTTTGAGTTGTTATGAGGCTCAAAACCTCTCTTACGATGAATAATCACCAACCTCACAGTAATACCTTTAATATCTCAGGATAATTTTTAAATTTTCACTACTGATTCTCTAGTTGTGATAAGAGATAACACAGTATAGGGAGAGTTGGTATGTATTAGAATTCTAGACATATGCCTTGGCCCCTGGTGTACCTACCTGGAGTGGTCTTCTTTGGAAACGTTATAATCTGGGAATGTAAATTATTTAACTTATTGATTATGTAATTACAATTTAACACAGAGTATAGATCCATAAAATGTAGTTAGAGAATAAAACACAAACTAGAATAGTACTTTAAACAACAATTCAGGGTCATTCAGAGCATGGAACCGGTGCCACAATCTAGCCTAACATTCATTCCTAGATATACAAGTGGGAGTCTCAAGAGACAGAGCCTGAGGCTTTTGTCTTTCACCCTGAGATGCTATCCAGATGAAAGCCCACTGTAGGTTGTATAGATTGCCAATTTGGTAGAATATTATAAAGCAGATCCAGGATTTCACACATATGTACCTACACATAGCCTACACCTAAATGCAGAAGAAAAGAGATTTACTAAACAGCCATATCTAAAATACTTATTCTAGAAAGCTATTGGCTTAGCATCATCTGTAGGCTTTGGGCCAAGATGTACTGGGACTGTTATTGTTTGCCAGTCAGCAATTCCTCATGTTAGGGAGTCAATTGACTCTTTTGTGAAAGAACACAGCCTAACATGTAATAAATATTCTATAAATGTTTATTAATCCTGAATTTGTTCCATAATAGCACAAGTCCAGTGAATAAGTGGCTCCTTATCAATAAAACCTATTATGTCTTCCCAACTAGATTTGTAATTTTTTGAGAAAGTGTGAATAGCAAAAAGAGCATAGATTTTGATGTTCTCATAGTGAGACCTTGATTAAAATTTTATTTCCACCACTTACTGGCTATGTGACATTTGATGAGTTATTTATTCTCTTAGAGCCTAGCTCCTCAGGACAATGTTTAAGTGAGATGATGTTTCTTACTGGCTGGATTATGTTCCCCCAGAATTCCTATGTTGAAACCCTTAACTCCCGGTACCTCAGAATGTGACTATACTTGGAGACAGACCTTTAAAGAAGTGGTTAAGTTAAAATGAGGCCTTTAGAGTAGGCCCTAATCCAATCCTACTGGTGTCCTTATAAGAAGAGAAAATTTGGACTCACACAGGGAGACACCGGGGGTGAGCATGCACAGAGGGAGAACTATGTGAGGAGACAGCAAGAGGGCAGCCAACTGCAAGCCAAGAAGAGAGGCCTCAGAGGAACCAACCCTGCTGGCACCTTAGACTTCCAGCCGCCAGAACTGTGAAAAAACAAATTGCTGTTAAGTCACCCATTTGGTGGTAGGCAGCTCTAGCAAACTAATATACCACCAGGCATATACTATGCCTTTAATAAGTATTCATTCACCTTTTCTTGTATACCCTCTGCCATTTAGTGTGGTAGTTGGCATATAGTGGGCACTTAAACAGGTCTTTTCAGGTAAATGACCAAAAGGCCTTACTTTCATTTTGAAAATAGTTTTCTCATAAGACATCTGGAAAATGGAGCAATTTTTGTTTTTATGAAACACTTTTAATTTTACTTTTCAAAGTTTAGGTAATTTCCCCCCTCATTAAATGTGAATTATGTTATCATCACAGCCAAAAGGAAATTAGAAATGATTACTATTAGCTTTCATATGGGTTTTATAATTTCATCATTCTTTCTATTTCTTATTGGTTTTATTTCTTTACTTACCTACTTTAAAATTTTAAATCAAGGAGATTTATAGTTTCATTTAGTTATTTTTTTTTCTCACCACAGTAGCTTTGAGAGTGAAAAGAATACCATTTATCTGTCAAATTTAATTTCCAGATGAGTCAGGAAAGAGGGAAATGTCCATGAACATATTTATTGAATGCCTACTACGAGCCAGGCAATTTACATATATTATATTCCTTCTTTGTTTTAATTCCAGCCGTTGGTTTTATACCCATGTCACAGCTGTAGAAACTGAAACTCAGAAAGATAAAGTCACAGAGCTATTAAATGGTTGAGTCAGGATTCCAACTTCAGTCTTTCAGAATGAATTATTTTCTATTCTTTATCTAATTACTAGTGACCCAGTGCACGGATTTGTGCACATTAAAAGGAAATTAATTAGAAGGTAGCCAGCAGGGTGGGGTTGGGCAAGACAGGCCAGACATGCCCTGGAGCCAATCTCCTGCAGTCCCTCCCCAGCATCTGTGGAGTGAGCAGGGTCCCTCCAGCAGGTGGGGCCCCTCAGCCTGGCCTGCAGGGATCTGGCCGAAATTGGCTCTCCAACATCCCCCTAGGGGTCCCGAGTGGGAGAGGGCACTCTGCAAAGTTATTGTCTACAGGGTGTGGAACACAAATGCAAGTGTGCAGTAAACCAGATTCGGGGCGACAGTGCCCTAGCAACAACATAGCCGATGGCTGAAGGTGGAATTGCACGGCTCCATGAGGAATCTGGCTCCCTCCTCTCTGGTTTCGAGGTGTGTCACCTGAGAACCTCCCCGGCCAAGTCACTGCAGCTCAGCAGCTCCTGGGTTGAGCATCTGCCCCCTGGTGGTCAGTGCATGTCATAGTGACGAGTTGGACGGTAGGAGGGACAATTATAGCATATTATATATATATATATATTATTACTTTTAGTCTGAGATGAGATTTCTGTTTGTGACTTAATTTGGAACTCTAAAGAAAAATAAAATGTTCTGAAATTTAGAACAGAAAAAGACCAAATTTCTTGAATATCAATAGACTTCTTCAACACCATTGTTTCTACTTAGTTTGTTCCTCAACTTGAGTGTTATGACTAAGAAGAAATACACTATTCTTTTGTGTTTAAAAGATACCTAAACCAGCCATTTCTTTTCATAAGAATCATTAGCTTGTTAGCTTTATAAAAATGTTTTAATGCTCTTAATTCTGGTTAGATTTGTTTTATTCTACCCTTAATTCTCTATTTGGGAACTCAGAAAACATAAGTTTGAAGGAATGACTTAAGAATACACAGTTGTTTTTTAGAAAATATATTTTGAAGTTATTAAAAACTCCATCTAAGGCTACAAGAACTTGAGTTGAGTTCCTTGGAGACAGGTGCCATCTCTAATTCTAGTTAATATATTCATTGGTTTCCTGAGGACTGCCACAGTAAGATGTCAGTCAAAAATGAAAGGTAATTGAGAACTCTTTGAAAGATTATGATTAATTTTAATTTGGGGGGGAGGGGAAGTGACAAAAATGTCATTATGTCAAAGAAAAGCAAAAACTAATTTATACAAGAATGAAGAAGCCAACTCTAGAATACAAAACAAGGAAACTGAAATAGTATCATCTAACAGAATTCTAGTCTGCAGCATGATTTTTTAATAAGTTTTGGGATTCATATGCTTATTGCATAACCAGATTATCACATTTTAAAAAGGCATGACTATCAATTATCTGAAGGCAAATTAGATATAATTCAAAGGATAACATTGATAGTCGCCCAGTCTTCAAGAAAAAAATATTAAAATTAAATAGATTTGTTCAGTCAGGAAGAAAGGTAAAAGGGAGACATAAAGAACTATGCTAATTATTCTCATCTGTCAATAAGAGTAGAGCAAAAAAATAAAAGGATTAACATAAGTTAAATATTAAGGAACTTTAAAAATACTATAACTACATGATTAAAGTGCCTGTGGAGGCTGGGCCAGTGTGGCACAGTGGTTGAGCTTCAACCTTTGAACCAACAGGTCACAGTTTGATTCCTGGTCAGGGCACATGCCCAGGTTGCCGCTCGTTCCCCAGGAGGGAGCAAGCAGGAGACAGCCGATCTATGATTCTCTATCATCATTGATGTTTCTCTCTCTCTCTCTCTTCCTCTCTGAAATCAATAAAAATATATATTTCAAAGGTGCCTATGGACATTCCAGAATCACCTACCCTTTACATCATTAAGCTGACATCTTTGTGCTCATCTCTTTGAAGTCCTTAAAGTAGAATTAGATTTTGTCCTGTTGCAAAGGTCCATATTGAGAAACAACCTCAGCAATTTTCTGGCTAAAAGATTGTGGGAAAGGAGACCAGAAGATAAGTTTCCATCATTTTCTGGAACTCAAACACTCTTGGCAAAACAGATTTCTTTTTATTTTAATAGCCAATTTGATTTTTTTGAACTGGGAAACCGATTCATATGTAAACTCAAAGAAGAGCGTTGATTCTTGATTTAATTAAATTTGCAAAGCAAAACTGAAAATGTTCAAGGGGGTTTCCTTTTGTTTATTCTTCCACTTTTGCCTCTACAAAGCAGAACATGTATAGTGATAAATCTATAGTGTTTTATTCAACCTTTAGATGTTTTCAGCTTGAATTTCCAAAAATCATTAAAAGGGTACCAAAGAATACTTGTCTCTTTTAAGTATTTATAACTTTAAGGAGCCAAGTATATATATTTAAAGCTGTTAAAAAAAAAAAACCTTTTTAATCATTGATGTTTCTATCTCTCCCTCTCCCTTCTGCTCTGAAATCAATAAAAATATTTTTTAAAAATAAATAGTAGATTAAATTTTGCCATCTGCAACAACATAGATGGACCTAGAGGGTATTGTGCTGAGGGAAATAAGTCAGATAGAGGAAGACAAATACCATATGACTTCACATATGTGAAATCTAAAAAACAAAATAAACAAATAAGCAGACCAGAAACAGACTTCTATACACAGAGAACATTTTGATGGATGCCAGATGGGAGGGAGATTGGAGGAGATGAAAAAGGTGGAGAAATTAAGAAGTACAGTATATATATTTAAAGCTATTAAAAAAAAAAACCTTTTTAATCATTGATGTTTCTATCTCTCCCTCTCCCTTCTGCTCTGAAATCAATAAAAATATTTTTTAAAAATAAATAGAAATATATAAAAATAGTAGAATAAAAATTTTAATTTCTTCAAGAAGTCTTTATGTCAGTCACCAATGACTTGATGTCAGTATTTTTACAGCTAATTATATTTTCTCTCTATACCACACATTGTGAGTTAAGTCTAGTATCTTGCTCTGATGAGAACAGGTTAGCTCTCAAGATGAGTTAGTTTAACAAGGAGATATGTAAAATCCAAAGACAAACTCTGATTTAATTTCTTTCAAATCCCTTTATACCCTCTAGCTCAAGTTTGCTGTCATTTGTGGCTTAGAGGGTCTCTGACTGTAGAATGAGACTGAAAATACTGTGTATGGTAGAATTTCCATGATTATAGAAAACTCTTTTTTTTAAATTAAATATTTATTTTTCAGATTATTACAGTTGTTCCTCTTTTTTCCCCCCATAGCTCCCCTCCACTCGGTTCCCACCCCACCCTCTGCCCTTACCCCCTCCCCAACTGTCCTCATCCATAGGTGTA
>NW_005357076.1:5545794-5561791 GCF_000412655.1 Myotis brandtii
GTGCTTTTCTCTTTCCTTCTAGTTGTAGAATTTCCACTCAGCCAGCCTTCCTGTGGTTCTGGATGATGTCTGTTTTGTCCTTTAGTTGTATTTTTGAAGTGGTTGTGCGAGGCAGCAATTTCAGGTGTTTACCTATGCCGCCATCTTGGTTTCTCCTAGAAAGCTCTTTTGATGTTGTCAGTGCAACCTTGGTAATGATTCTGTAAAAAATATACAAAGCAGTGCTTTTTTGTTTCATATCTTTTGAAGAATGAAGGAAAGAGTTTTGAGTAATAACATTGTTACTCAAAATATTGATGTTGGCATGGTTTTTATTTTATTTTTTTAAAGAATAATTTATTGATTTTTAGAGAGAAAGGAAGGGAGAAGAGAGAAACACACACCAGAATATTTAACAGAAAATATAGTTTAATGCAATACAGTAAAGTGAAAAGTATTATGGACGAAGATGATTATGGATTTATAGTTCAGTTTTTACTGTATACCTACTCTTCTAGCTACAGCAGTCTGTGAATGTAGACCTCTAGTAGCATCAAGTGTTTCAATGTTTGAGTACGTAAATCATAATAAAAAATACTAGTCAACATTTCTTGTGAGTTTACCATGAGCCAGACACTATTCTAAGTGCTTTATGTACATTATTTCATTAAATCTTCACAATGCTAGGGGTTGGTATTATAATTATCCACATTTAATAAATGGGAGAACTGAGGCACAGGGAAGTTAAGTAACTTGCCTGTGCTCTCACACATAGTAAAGGAGGAGCTGAGGTGTTATTCTAGGCAGGCTGCCCCTAGATTCTACTCTTAACTATTAACTTACACTAGCTTTCCAGGAGTTGTGCTAAATACTTAAGGTATAAATATGAACAAAACATTGTCCCTGCTTCCAAGAAGCTTATGAAAGTGAGCTGAACAAACCAGAAATTCTTCTTGTACAGTGTTACAAGTACACTAGAGGCCCAGTGCACGGATTCGTGCACCGATGGGGTCCCTCGGCCTAGCCTGCACCCTCTTGCAATCTGGGACCCCTCGAGGGATGTCAGACTGCCAGTTTCAGCCCGATCCCCGTAGGCCAGGCCGAGGGACCCCACCAGTGCACAAATCTGCACGAGGCCTCTAGTATGCATATAAGATCTTTGGTTAATCTCTTCCCGCCCTCTCCCCTCCCCTCTTCCCTCTGACTTTCATCTGTCTGTTCCATGCCTGTGTGTTGAGTGTCTGCCTCCTGGTGGTCAGTGCACATCATAGCTACTGGTCAAACGGTCACTTAGACTTTCATATATATAGCCTACTAGAGATATTCAGATAGTGCAATGAGAGTTTAAAAGGGGACGTGTAAATCAGTCTGCGAAGTAGAGGGCAAGAGACTGCTCAGAGGAGTTTTCCCAGAGACAGCAATATTTGAGTCAGCTCTAACTCTGACATTCACTCTATCTAATGAATGGGGTGGTTAATTTTCCTTCACTTTTTGTTCTGGTTGTAGGGCAGATGAGAAGGGACAGGGGAGCTGTGAGTAACACTGGGAGAGAGTGACAGAGAAAATAACCTTTGTTCTCAAGTGTGTCTGTCCCAAACCAGGCTTAAGTTAATGTGTTTCCTAGGTGTTTTCATGTTGTTCTCAGTTTCGGACCTGAAGAGTAGAGGGCAGGATAAGAGAAGAGAAACTCCCTAGATTTCTCTTAACACATTGTATGCGGGCCGTTTTTGCTTAATTTTTTGCGCAAATGGCAACATTGAGTAAAATTACTATAACTTTAGTTTTACATATTTTTTTTCAATGAAACTTTTTGTGATTTACTATAAAATGTATACTGAATTATTTTTCTTAAATTTTAAACAGACAAATACTGGAAAACTCACTGGAAAATTGTGTTTACCAGTCAACGTAAAACGTATAAATACGTTTCACACATCCAATGTGTTAAGAGTTAGCTGTGCCTATAGACAGATCAAATTTGGCCTCTCAGTCAGACTTAGAATAAAGGTTAATAAATAAATGATATCTAGGATATCTGAGCCTACTTTTCATTGTTGTCCCTCTTGTAGCCACCTTTGGCTACAGATGCCTTTCAGAATTATGGTTTGTGGAATTTATGGACATTTTACAATAAAGAAAGGGGGCTTTAAAGAATGACAATTGTGCTAATTAGTGGAAAGAAGCTTGTTTGTCTTTTCTTTTATTTTTTCCCTTCTTTTAAGTGATTTAGCCTCAACTAACTCTGGTAGATCTATTTTTTCTTTTTCTTTCTCAGAAAAAAAGACTTTAAAAATATCTTTAGCATCTAGCCTGCATACAGCCTTAGGAGTCTAGGGAGTCTAGACAGTGTCTTAGGAATCAGAGCCAGCTTTGCACTAATTTGTGAATAAATAATGCATTACAGCCTGTAGAATTCAGACTCTGGGCAGATGTACTTTAGAGGGTCATATATCAAGTTATTATCCTATGAATTCAGTTAACAGCACAGTAATGATTTTTTGTCAAGTCTCTCATTTCTCGTTATTTTTCTTATAATAATAGAATGCCTTTTCTCTCTTCCCACCCACATTCTCACTATTTGTTTTATATTAGTCTGCCTCAACATTAGCATAAATGTTTTTTCTTATTTAAGCTATTTGAATTAATGAAATATAAGCCACTTCAATAAATTTTTTGCATTAATAAAGTGATGCCAAAAAATTTGGGGGGTGCCCCTTTTTTTCATCAGTCTTTCCTTAAGATCTGGTAGCCTATCTACCTAGCAGAAAAATAAACAAAAGCCAAAAGTGTAAAACTTAGTCACTTTTTTGACTGATACATTAAAATTATTGAGTGTTTAAGTATGTGCCAAGCATGTGTTAGACACTAAATATACAAAAGCAAGTAGACCCTGGCTCCTGGACTTAAGGCGTTATGGTCAGACTGTGAAGTAGGACAGTTATTACAGTACAGAAAGAAAAGTACAGTGATGGAGGTGTGCACAGAACAGGTACACAATAAATATTTGTTCAAAGAATAATCAGTATGCAATACTGTTATTTGAATTTTTAAAAAATCTATCTGAATTTTAATTTTACTTCTTTGGCCCTGAAAGCCTTAATCTCCGTATGAACAATTGAGATAATAGCTACCTCACAGACTTACAAGGAGGACTTTCTAAGGTAGGAAACGCAGTGCCTGGCACCCGCCATGCACTCCAGGAGGGTTTGTTCCTTCGTTCATTCATGATCACCCATTTGTGGTTTTGGCGCTCTGCATTGGACTGCTGCACAGAGCACCTTCCCAGAGAGGTCGGTGTCGCCTGCACTTGTTTCATTATCAGAAGATGAAGTAAGGGGAGAATCAGGGACCTGTGCTTCCTGACATCTCTATCCAGTGACCCATCTTGATGTTTTTGGCAGCTTTGAAGCCTTTAATGTTCGAAAGGCTTCCAGAATATTGCCACCCTTACAGTCATTATGTTGATTAACTTTTCAATCCCAAATCAGTGATTTCTAGCATATCCAAACTAGAAAAATAAGGGAGGTGTACTGAATTCATTGTGCTAGAAGATGTCGCTCAGTGAAATGTTTGATAATATTTTTCAAATTTCCATGTAGGTACATTTGTGAAGCGTGTTATCAGATATTAAGGAACTGAAGTAGTTTCCTTCACTATAGGATTGGCCACTTTCTCTTTATTCGACATTATATACAGAACCATTGGTAAAAAGTTACTGCTATCATAATTGCTAAGAATATCAATATACTATTTTTTTCCTTCTAATGTAAAAACACCTTTCTGTGCTATTAAGGTTGGCAGAGTGCAAACAAATTCTGGAAGCATCTCATTTGCTGTAGTGGAATTACCTTACCCTCTGGTGGTTTTTATTGTTGTGGTGATAATTGTTTCTCTCTCTGTCTAACAAAATGACACTTGGGATAAGTCAATGTTAATAGGGTTAATTTAACAGTTGCTCCTGTCCAAGTTAATGTGTCTTATGCTGTGCCTCCAGCTCTGCTATTGGTGTTGATACCACTGCTATAAAGATCCCAGCTCAGGCGCTAGTGGTTCTTCATAGTAGGAGGATAGTTTCTAACCCATTCCCTCCAAATCTGGAGCATTGCAACTCTGTATGGTTAGCTATTATTGCATAAGAAATTACCCCAAAACTTAGCAGCTTAAAACAACAGGCATTTATTATAGCACACCGTTCTTAAAGGACAGGAATCCAGGAGCAGCCTAGCTGGGTGGTGCTGGCTCTCTCGTGAGGCTGTAGCCATGAGGTCAGCCAGCGCCGCAGTCCTCTCAAAGCCTGGCCGAGCTGGCGGATCCTCTGCACAGCTCACTCATGTGGCTGTGGGCAGGAAGAGTTGATCTCACCCTGTACACCTCTTCACAGGACTCTCATGAGATGCCAACTGCCTTCCTGTGCAGCAAGTGATCCAAGAGAGAGAGTGTGACCACTGTGGAAGCCACCCTGTCTTTTATAACCTAACCTTAGAAGTGATACGTCATCACTTCTGCCATATTCTTCTGGTCACACAGGCCAGTCCTGGCCCACTGTGGGAGGGACTGCACGAGAGTGTGAATATTGGGAGATTGGGAACATTGGGGGCTGTCTGTATAAGGGTGCCCACCACCTTCACCGGCTGTAAGAGTAATCTTTGGAGGCTGTGTCAAGAATAGTTCCAGTGACTTGCTATCTCCTGTTATGCTGTCTCATGGACCAGGACCATCCCTCCCTTTCCCAGACATTGTTTCACTATAGAAGACGTCCCGCCACTGTATCTTTCTGCCCTGTGGTGATTTTACTTCAGATGCCTCATTGCCTTTCTGTGGCTCCTGGCACTGCTAGAGTCACCACAGCCCTCCCCACGTGTTTCATTAGCTTCTAATCTAGTGGTTAGAGAGTTCAGCCTCCTTCCCTTCTTCCCAGAAGACACTTGCTTCCTAACAGTATTCAAGGCACTGTGTGTCAGTAGCTTCTCTCTGCCTTCCCAGACACCCAGCTGCGCGCTCTTGTGATTCAAACTCTGCAGTCCATTTCGTCTCCAGAGAAGTGTGCCAACTCTGCCGCTTTTGAACTGAATGAGGAAGACTCTTCTAAATCTCTAGGATTTAATTTATTTTTTTCCAGTGGGTGGGCCTTAGTTCCTTTTCTGTGATGTATCATGGTTTATTGCTCCCAGTAGTGACAGAAGTATTGGACATTTTAAACAGGTGTCATGTTATATCCAAAACATTGTGGTTTGTCTTAGTTTCCAAACTTATAATTTGTTCTGTCAATTTAAGGGAAATGTTTGTTAAGATCACTTTGAAATTCAGTACCCTTTATGAATGAGTTTGTAGGTTTTTTTCTGTGATATTTTGTAATCAACTTGGCAAATTCCCACTGTGACATAACAATAATGTGTTAAAAGCCTAACAGGTTACTTTTTTATTCAAGATTTATGGACTTCACTCTCAGAGATACATTGACTATAAACACTTGAATAGTATATCACTTAGTGATGCCTTCTTGGTGTTTGAAAATTTTAATTTCTTTGGTCTAATGAACCTTGAACTTTTAAGCAGAAAGTAGCTACTATTTGGTTATCCTCTTACATAATTTCCAATTTTTCACTTAGATGGGAACTCTTACCATACCCATCAGTGATATTAACTAAAGAAATGGGAACAAACTGTTGTACATCAGGAATTCCCCTGTCAGCTTAAATTAAATAGGCTTTCCAGAGAACTCCTAGCATTTCTTCTTTTTATCTTTTTTTGAAGTTTTTTCTTTTTTTTTAATATGTTTTGATTGATTTCACAGAGAGGAAGGGAGAGAGAGATAGAAACATCAGTGAGAGAGAACCATTGATCAGCTGCCTCCTGCACACCCCCCACTAGGGATTGAGCCCAAAACCTAGGCATGTGCCCTGACCAGGAATCCAACTGTGACCTCCTGGTTCATGGGTTGACGCTCAACCACTGAGCCATACTGGCGGGGCACTCCTAGTATTTCTTGTTAAGTAAATGTGTATCAGGCTGAATATGACTAAGACTAGTTTTTAAAGTTGCATCTAAATCATTCCTTATATAAGTTGGTTTACTGATTTTTGTCTTATTTTGGCTTCAAAGAGGGCTTTTTTTCTTCTCTCTCTATCAGGAAAGGTTAATTAAACTTTCCTGATATAAGATCTCCACAGACTGTCTTAAAGGGTATTGTCGTATGTTCTTGTGCTAACTGTGGATTTGAATTAAGATTTATTGCTTACTTTTAATATGTATCTTTATTCTCTGACAGGGTTATGGTAGCTTGGGGAACAATCTTTTTGGTTTTCCTCACTTGTGAGTATGAATAACCTCAAATGTGATGTTAATGTGGTTTTGCATTCCATTTGTGCCAAAACAAAATAATAAGTTGTGCAGTTGGTTGATCCGATGAGTATACAAAGTCCATTTATTTGAACATGTAATCATTAGCTCACCAAAGCTAATCAGACTTTATAAACACTTTGTCAACTGTGCCCAGGAGCCTGTTCTGCCTAGTGAACATAATTAATTTCAAACTGACACAATGGGGCATCACCTTCCATTCCTTTCTAAACCTAGTTATAGAGAGCATTCAAAAAGACTCCCCTTCTCACTCAGGTTTTTCAGAAGTCACCACGTCTGTCTGCCAAAAGGCTCAGCAGAGCAGATCATCAGAGCAGAGTAAAAGCAATGTGATTTTAACAAATGATTATTGCTAGGCTATAATTTGTATATGTCAACCCTAGTTACTAGATAGCTTCAAGTATTTGAAATACCTGCCTCTATCTGCCAATATTTGCTGGTAAATATGTGACAGAAGTATGTGCAATATTCCTCACTATGTTAACCATGGTGGCATAATTTTAGTGTTGGCTGTGATCTAAAATACTGATTAACTTCTCTTTGCCTCCATGCTGAAAACTGTGATAATATGACCTTGTGTTTATGCGGCAGACTTTCCTGGTATTGCAAAGGCATCGACAGCATATAACCTCCCTAGATAATTTGAGGTTATTGTTGCCTCTGAGCTGCATTACAGCCAGAGGGGAAGAGATGGGTATTTGAATTGTAATAAAGAGATAGAAATGAAAATGAACAACTAATATTAATGTCTTTGTCTTTGATGTTACATCTAGTTCTTTAAATCAAATTCTTTAAAAGTAGAGGATCTATCTTTACATCTTTGGGAGCTACCGGAGATTATGGGAGCAGTTTTCTAATAGTTGCCCTGTCTTGTTACCTTGTATTGGCCATTCACATTGATATAGCCGGTGTTGCAAGTCTCCCAGGACCCCAAGAAGTAAAGATATTAAAAGCAATTTAAAGATTTAAGGAAGTGTAATTTCAAACATAAAAGCACTTTTATGTTTGACTTTCATTTCAGTAAAGGCTTAGGGTTAGTAGTGAGAAAGCCTAGCAGCCTCAGGTAGAGTCACATTCAGAGAAATGTATGTGAAGCAGAAAAGAACCTGTTAGGCACAGATATCTTCATCACACCCATTCCCACAATTGTCATTGTCAGTAACATCTCCTCTGACCACTTCTGCCATCTCTACCATCACTCTAGTCCAGTGGTCGGCAAATCATGACTCGTGAGCCACATGCAGCTCTTTGGCCCCTTGAGTGTGGCTCTTCCACAAAATACCACGTGTGGGCGCGCACGTACAGTGTGATTCATGGCCCATGTGCAGAAGTCGGTTTTCGACCTGGGCGAGTCTATTTTGAAGAAGTGGCATTAGAAGTGGGGGTACGATCGCTGAGGTCGACCCCTCAGATTGAGGACGTTTTAGCAAAGGCCAGCTTAGGAGTACCCTAATTAAGTTAATAACAATGTACCTACCTATATAGTTTAAGTTTAAAAAATTTGGCTCTCAAAAGAAATTTCAATCGTTGTACTGTTGATATTTGGCTCTGTTGACTAATGAGTTTGCCGACCACTGCTCTAGACTAAACTATTTATCTTTTGCCTACAGTACTTTACTTGCCTCCTGTCTAATCTTACTATAACCACTCTTGCCTTCCTCATTGTTCTTAGATAAAGAACTAAACCCATACCCATAGGCTCTGTATAATTTCACCTCTGCCTCTTCCTTCAGATTCATCCCTTGCATAAGAGCCCTTGCACTACTGATCATTTGCCTGGAACACTTCTTCCTTTCTCTTCCTCTAGTGACCTCCTTCTTACCCCTCAGAGCTCAGTTAACCTCACTTAATCCAAGAAGCCTCCTCTGCCTCACCATCTCCCCACCACAAATTAGACCACATTTTAATGTTACAGATTTCCAAAGTACTCTGTAATTTTTCTTCAGATCACTTAATTATATAGCTATCGAGTTGTTTATTTAATACCTGTTTCCAAACACTCCTTGAGAACATTTGAGAGAGTATGTTGGGCTCATCATTTTTTTCTTAGAGCCTGGCACAGTGCCTGACATAAAACAGATACTCGGGAAATAGTGTTGAATTAGTAACTACTTCATCAGCAGTAGACAAAAGCCTGATAAAGGCACACACATGCATACACCCTCTCTCTCTGGCATCATTATGGGTTAGTGTGAAGGCACCTGGTGGCATATCTACTCAACTTCCAACCCTCCCTCTTCTCCAGGATTTGTCCCACTCTACCTCTCAAACACAGGTGTGGCATCTGGAAGCCATGTTTGTACTTTATACCTCTCCCTTGCTTTCCCTCACATCACCCTTCCCTACCCCTCCCTTAGCCAATTAGATCAGGAGTGGACTTCCAACCCAGGATTGACCAATCAGAATTTCTCCATAGAAAATTTGAGATTTGGACTAGGGACAGTTGGTCTCTTCTTGTAGTTAAATTATTTAACATGTAAACTCCAGAACTCCAGGATAACTATGTGTGCCCACCGTGTAGACCCATATAGCGCA
The DNA here is from genome assembly GCF_000412655.1 of Myotis brandtii. NCBI lineage: Eukaryota > Metazoa > Chordata > Mammalia > Chiroptera > Vespertilionidae > Myotis > Myotis brandtii. The sequence goes on from NW_005357076.1 coordinate 5,554,669, forward strand.
GAAGAAGAAAGGCTAACAGAAAACAAGGATCAAAGCAGCTGCACAGAAATGAGAACACTGCCGACTTTCAGCCCTGGCTCTCAGTCCTTCCCCGCCATGAGCTGCCTTTGTCTCCTGGGATCCCTGAATTCCTCTTTTGCTGAAGCTAGCTTGAGTTGATTTCCATTATGTGCAACCAAAAAGAAGCCTTAATACAACTAGAAAATGTAAAATTAATGATCTCAAAACATGCCCAGACCTTATGGAAGAACACCCTGTGATCACTGAACCTATATAGAACATGAACGAATTTCAAGTGACTTTCAGGTGCCTTATAGAGTATTAGTTAGTTTAGACTCTTTTAAATAATTGCCATGTTGAAGAACCCATATGCTTAAACATGAAACGTCTAATTAGCTCTTTTAAAAACTGAGAGGCTACTACATAATTGAAAAGTATCATCTGTGTCTCTTAAGTTGCAAAAAAAAAAGAAAGAAATGAAATGAAAAACTAACATTTAAGAAAAACAATCTTAATGAGCTTGGTGACTTAAAAATAAAATAAATAAATAACTTGAATACTAAGTGATTTAACATATAATCTCCTCGCTGGTTTCTCTTTGGTGCTTTAATACACATAATTGGCCAGCCAAGGACAGCTGAATTTATTGTTAATCTTGAATACAATAGAAATAGAAAGCATGTTCCCTTTCTGTCTGTTTTTCACCATTGTTGTTACAAAAAATCTTAATGACTGTCCATTTTCCTACTCTCAGGGGAAACATATATTTCCTTTCTTCCTTTTTTTTTTTTTAAATAAAAGAAGGAAAGACGAATGGTACTGACATGTGAGGTGGTCTTACCCACTAGGTAACTTTGTTTTCACCTGCCTGTGTTTGGACTCATCATTTTTTCCCACTTTCTGTATTAAAGCTTAAGAGAGCTGCATATTTCTAAACTGCAGTCTCCCAGTCTTTCCTGCATGTATCTTCTGCTTGTTAGTCAGCTTAACCTAAATTCAAATTTCTGTGTATTGTGTTCCACTCTCTAACTCTTCATTTTCTGTTCTAAAAAATGTAATTTTGAATGTATTGAAAAATATTAACCGGTTCCATAGTACCAATTGAGCATGAGCTCATTGCCTGGGCTAGTGGTCGGCAAACTGTGGCTCGCAAGCCACATGCGGCTCTTTGGCCCCTTGAGTGTGGCTCTTCCACAAAATACCAACTTCTGCGCATGGGCCACGAAGTTTCAATCGCACTGTACGTGCGCTCCCGCACGTGGTATTTTGTGGAAGAGCCACACTGAAGGGGGCAAAGAGCCGCATGTGGCTCGCGAGCCGCAGTTTGCCAACCACTGGCCTGGGCAATGGCTTTCTGAATTGTCAGAAATAAAATGGGTGATAAGATTAAGTCAGTCAAAGAGGGTCAGTCATTTGAAGTGAGATAAACTAAGATGTGAGGTCCGGATATAAAAAATATATATTACCAATTTTAAAGTTAGTGCCCTCAAACTATGTTTTTTAGTGTTTTCTAAATAAGGCAGACATTTGAGAATATGCAACTTCAAATTAGTTTTGTTAATTTGGGTAAAAATAGATATAAGCTTAATTGTTTTGTTGTTCTAGTATAATAGACCTATGTTTCTCTTAGTTAATCTATCTAGCTTTTACAGAATGTAGACAAAGTTGTCATGATCGATTCCTTGAACACGCTATTTGTCTAACTGAGCCATAATTGACTTTTCAGATCTTCAATTTGTGACATTGTTTCTATAGAAAACATCGAGCAATAAGTATTTTTAATGATGCTGTCTTCTCTTGGGTATAAACTAATTGTGTAACATAATTACCTAACTACGTTATCTTTTTTTTAGGAATATGTATACTTACATGTTCTTAAAGTCAGCCTCTAGTCATGGACTTGTGGAATCATTCATTTGTAGAAACAATATTATGTGATTTTATAATGACTAAATTATGTCAGGAATATACATCTTACACCACCATTCCTCTGACATGGAATAATTTTTTTTATTTGATTTTATTTCTTTTTTTTTTTAAAGATTGTTCATCGATTTTTAGAGAGAGAGGAAAGGAGAGAGAGAGAGAGAGAGAGAGAAACATCAATGATGATTGAGCTGGCAACCCTGGACATGTGTCCCAACTGGGAATTGAACTATGACCTCCTGGTTCATAGGTTGACACTCAGCCACTGAGCCACACTGGCTGGGCTCAGCCAACTGTTAATTAGTTTAATCTTGAAATTATCCTGTATTGAATAATAAATGAAATTAGTTACATTTACTTTTTCTGCTCTTCAAATGTGAAAGTAGTATTCTGTAAGGAAAGACTTAGCAAGAACAATGATGAAAAGAAGAGTGAGAAATAGTAATTGAACTTAAGTAAGACTCACTAAGAATGGAATAATCAATTGAGGCTTTTATCTTCTAGGAAGTGACAGCATGGTGGTAAAAGTATTATTATTATTACATTTATTGAATGTTAACTATGCACCAAACTGTGCTAATTTATACACACACACACACACACACACACACACACACACACACACATATTCTCAGTTAATCCTTATAACACTTTGAAATTGTGAATATCATTTTCATTTTTTGGTGGAAAGATTTTGAAGCCTTAGAGTGAGTAAGCCACTTTCCTAGAGTCAGAGCCACAAGTAGAGGTTCATGCCAGATTTCAGACCCAGGCCTTACTGTTTCTAAAGCCCATATTGTTGGTCAGTTTAATGTATTACCTTCCATGGAATAAAGCCAAGATTTATCAAACCTTGAAACCTCTGTTCCAGTTCTAACGTGTTTTTCCCTGACGCCCTCAATCAAATATACCCTGATTTGTATTATCATGTAATAAGTTCATGCATCTTATTATCTTCCTGGTTTTGACTATTAGTCTGAAAAGTTAACCTTTTCCTGGTCTAACTAACTATACTATTCGTAGTCATGTCATTTAGTAACTTGATTTGATCATCAGCCTGAACTTTCTTAAAAACAATTTTTAAATGGAAAGTATCCTTGGATTTTAAGTAGAAAAGTCTAGCGGTTTAGTTTGGTCATCTATAATCCTATGGTCCCAGACTCTAATGGATTGTTTTGGCCCTAGATGAGGACACTGAACCATGTTGTCTCGATTCTAAATTATGAGTCTTTTTCCTTGGCTCACCAGTTAGCCGAAAGACAACCTTATTAGTGTTGACAGTGAAGATACATCTTTTATTTAGAGATCAAAAAAAATTCAGGCCCCAGGCAATTTGGCCTGGTGCTCTCTGATGTCCCCTGCCAATTGAAGACAGAGATTCATATTCAAACTAGCATGTGTATGTCATGCCCACTGGATGGGTTTGCAGTAGAGACCTGCCCCTGTAATCGTTTTTCCTTTTGATGGACATAACAGACAGTTGCTCTGAGACTCCTGGTAATAGCAGCAGTGTCATGGCTAAGATCTCAAAAGCCAAATACTGTCAGGTTGAAAAATAAAGAGGTGTTCAGTAATCTCAAGGACTCGAATTGCACAGTTCAGAAACTAGTAAAATCCTATCAAGAAAATTATCATTTTGAAATACTTGTATAAGGGCAGGATTTACTCTGAGGGATAGACAGTCTTCAGAAAAGAAATTGTATAATAGAGAATACATTTGTTGGAATATATTAACCTCAAAAGTCTTTAATAAATCAAGACCCACTTGCAGACACTGATTTTTTTTTCCTTTTACTACTTTTCTAATCTTATCTTGACTTTCGTTTATAATTCATTTTTTTTTCTCTTCCTGGCTTCCCATCTTCCTTAAATCATTTCATCTAGATCAGCGATTTTCATCTTTTTTGTCTCATGGCACACATAAACTGATTACTAACATTCTGCGGCACACCAAAAAATGTTATATTTTTTTGCCAATCTGACCAAAAACTTAGGTATGATTTTGACTCTTTGACTCATTCACACCGAGTGACTATTGTTGTGTTGGCTGTTGTCATTTTTTTAATTTGACAATCTAAGGGAAAAGAGGTCAATGCCCCTGACTAAATAGTCAGGTATTGCATGTTTTAAAAATTCTTGAGGCATACCAGTTAAAAAAACGCTGATTAGATATATGTGGACCATCTGTCCTTCCAAAAGGCAATGTTTTCTCTCAGCAAGGGGCAGGGGTGGGAACAAGAAGCACAATATGGACAGAAAGCCAGGAAAAATCTTGCAGACAGTTTTTTGGCTCCTCTTCTCTGGCCCCCTGTGCCTGCCCTGCAGCTCCCTGGGGAACAACAGCGACAACAGCTTGTATCCATTTGAGAAAGTGGCAGGGCTGCGGAAGAGAAAATGCTGGGCTTCTCTTAGACACAGAAAAGCAATGCAAATGGTTAGTGGTGCACTGGAAGGGGGAGTTGCTGTGCCATAGTGTCAAATGGAATAGAGTCTCCTTCATTGCCGTTGCAGTGGAACATAAAGAGGCTTTGTCAGTGTTCAACTGCTTAAAATACAAACCAGTCATTTGAATTGCTTCCAAATATATAATTAGAAGCGTTCTGCATTGTGATAATTTTGTAATAGCATATGTCTTTCCCCAAAGACCCTCTCATGACCTTGGGGATCACATGCATACTGTGCTCCAGGAATACACCCACAGGCTTACGGTATACCTTTCGTCTCGAGCCACGTGATGTCTAGCTATCACCCTTGAAAATTTTGCCCTAATGAAGGTCCTTGAAGCTCCCTAGCCTTAGTGTAGTAAGTCCTCAGTTAATAAATGTTGAGTGAATAGCACATTCGGTCATTTTTCATTAGCAGTTTTGCGGATAAAGAGCTCTCCCTGCCATCCCAGCTATTTTGAAGACCTCAGAAATAAGGCAGTCTTGCCTCAAAAGAGCCTAAAAACCTAAAAGTAGAGGTGCTGCCCCAAATCAAATTACAGAGGAGGTAGTAAACTTTGCAATGACCCACACTGCATGGAGCTGAATTTTATAGTCTTTTTTTTTAATTGACTTTTTTAGAGAGAGAGAGAGAACATCGATTTGTTGTCCCACTTAATTATGCATTCATTGGTTGATTCTTGTACTTGCCCTAACTGGGAATTGAACCCACAACCTTGGCATATCGAGACAATGCTCTAAGTGAACTAACTGGCCAGGGATGAATTTTATAGTCTTTAAGCCCTTTCAGGTTCCAACTACATCAAAATAATAACAACTTAACCCTAAGAGAAAAAGACATGTCTGAGTTTTCAAAGAACATTAGTAAAAATGCTAACTTGAGTATGGGATTGTTACATGAGCATCTCTACTGCAAATGGTCTTTTCTGTCTTTGAAACATAATAGAGGTGCAATGTTATGCCCCTTTGGAGAACAGAAGAATACAGGCCTTTGTTTCCGTAAGCCTTGAGCAAGCTGCTGCTGCTGCCAATGTTATAAACAAGCAACATTTCAACCTTGAGTCTATCTTGTGGAATAAAGCTTAAAACGCATCTAATTCAGATATATGGGATTTCTCCTCAGCTGTGACATCTCCAGATAAGGGTGAAATGAGTGCCCTAAATTGTTAGAGCCCAGCCTGGAGGGCGGGACCACAGCTTGGCTCCACTTACCTTAAAGAAGCCCATACGAGACTATGCATCTCCAGCTTTTGCCCGGGTATCACATTTCACTAAAATCTGATTTAGACACTGTAGAAAGTATGCCCATTAGCAAAAAATTTTAGTCCTCCATTTTGTTTCAAGATGGTCAAATGAATCATAAATCAGACTTAAATTGAATCCTGAAAACTTTTGGTGGTGTCAAAAATTAATCAGCTCTGCAGAAGTGATGCTATGACAAACTTGAAATATTGAGTGGCTGAGTTAAAAAAGAGGCTTTCACTTAATATTGATGGTATTGATTTCCTTGGAAATTGTTTTGCCTCTCACTTTAAATATGACTTAGCTCCCTGGTTGCATAAGTTTTTCCAAAACAACATGGTGCTGTTCTATAGGATGAATATGTATTACTGCTTAGAAGGATGAAACGGTGTGATATTGAGATACAGTCCTTGGTTCCAGACAGAGCTGAATTTGAATCCCAGGACTTCATGTTACCTCAGTGTTCTCATCTGTAAAATGGAGCTGGTAATATCTACTCCATAGGGTGTTATAATGACTAAATGAAAGAAAATATGGATAAAGAACATGGCCCATAGTACATGCTCAGTAAATGTTTGCTATTGTTAAAATGCAGTTCTTGTGTATTGCTCACTGACCGTCTCACCAGTGAGGAAACAAATTAAGGTGTCTATCAACTTATAAGCTAACTGAGGAAATGAAAACCAAAAGAGAATTTCACTCTTGACTATATACTTATTATTTTGTGACTCGTCTGTAAATCTTATCTCCCTAATAGATGGTGAAGACCCTAAGAACAGAAACTGAATCATCTTTCCTTATCCCACAAGACTAACACAATGCTAGACAACTAGTAGACACTTGGGAAATGTTTGTTGATATGACCTTACTTAGTAATGTCTATGTCTGTGTATACATACCCCTCTTATGAGAACAGGATTATGTCTCACCACATAGGAATCTGAGAGTTTCCTAGTAACTTTTATTTTCCAATAAATCCATGGGGAAATTTTACCATCTTCAAATCATTTTGCTTTCTAATTTGTTTCTGGGCCCATCTTTAGCCAGTTTATTATCTATGTATTTATAAGTATCATTAACACTGCAGCTGGCATTGAGATAACTTTCTGGTCTCTGTTTTTATATTAAAATCTTAGTTTTCTGATATTACTTAGATTAGCTGGAGGTCCTTTATGCTTAACCTTTCCAGCTGCATATTTAAATACATTTAAAAAATTTTCAGTAGCTTTATGGTAAGTAAGCATGTCTAATTAAGATATTCTATACTCTGTACATTTTTTTCCAAGTTCTATTGATGTCCTAGCATTTGATTACCATTTGGGGGCAAACTTGAAATTCTTAAAGGCCTGAATACAGACTGAAGAACTGATAAGACTTTATATATGTACTAGAGGCCCGATGCACAAAAATTTGTGCACTCAGGGGTAGGGGTCCCTCAGCCCGGCCTGTGCCCTCTCGCAGTCTGGGACCCCTCGGGGGTGACCACTTGCTGGCTTAGGCCTGCTCCCTAA
>NW_005357076.1:5561947-5579062 GCF_000412655.1 Myotis brandtii
CAAGCAAGCCTCATGTTCGCTTCAGCTGCGTGGCTGCCGGCCGCCATCTTTGTTGGCAGTTAATTTGCATATCCTGCTGATTAGCCAATGGGAAGTGTAGCGGAGGTATGGTCAATTACCATGTTTGTCTATTATTAGATAGGATAATTAATCAAATATATAATAATTAGATTTTTTAAAATATGTTTTATTGATTTTTTACAGAGAGGAAAGGAGAGGGTTGGAGAGTTAGAAACATCAATGAGAGAGAAACATCGATCAGCTGCCTCCTGCACACTCCCCATTGGGTATGTGCCCGCAACCAAGGACATGCCCTTGACTGGAATCGAACCTGGAACCCTTGAGTCCGCAGGCCAACGCTCTGTCCACTGAGCCAAACCGGTTAGGGCTAATAATTAGATTTTAAGTCTTCTCTGAGTAGCAAAGATAAAGATGGACCAAAGATTACTTATTACCAATGATATTACTCATGAATTAGAATAGAGTTTTAACATTGTTTTGATCTCTGCAAACATGCTCCTGACCTGTAAGGTATATGAGATGTCACAGCAGCTGTGCTTTATCTATGAGGAAATTGAGGCCGAGAGTAGCTGGGTTACTCTCCTGATTACATAAATTGTTCAGTGGCAGAGTTGGAGAAGAACCCAGATCTTGTCTTTCTGATTAATTTTTTTAAATCTCGGTGAGAAATGTAGTTCAGAAATACAATCCTGGCCATCAACTATTTTCTGCCATCCAACACAGTTGATCATCCCACATTCCATATCAAAGTACTTTCTATTTGACCCCAAGAACACTCTTTCTGTTTCCCTCTCAGTTTGAACGCCATGACCCTGTAGATGGGAGGATTACTGAGAGGCAGTTCGGTGGCATGCTGCTGGCCTACAGTGGGGTGCAGTCCAAGAAGCTGACTGCCATGCAGAAGCAACTCAAGAAGCACTTCAAAGAGGGAAAGGTAGGTATCTTTGCCTAGATGAAAAAAAGCCAAACCATGGAAACACACGGTGTCATGGACCAAAGGTTATGACTAATTCGTCTCCGGTACCTGAAAAAATGAGCAGTGGATAAGGAGAAAGGGAGAGCCCAGAATGACACTAGGTTTCTTATTTGGACAAAGGGTGACACCATGAACTGAGACAGAATTTAAAAGGAGACGTTGGTTTATAGGGAAGATAAAGAGTTCAGTTGTAGCTATCTTGAGTGTAAGATGCCTATAGACCAGTGGTTCTCAACCTGTGGGTCACGACCCCTTTGGGGGTCGAACGACCCTTTCACAGGGGTCGCCTAAGACCATCCTGCATATCAGATATTTACATTATGATTCATAACAGTAGCAAAATTACAGTTATGAAGTAGCAACAAAAATAATTTTATGGTTGGGGGTTACAACATGAAGAACTGTATTTAAAGGGCCAAAAGGTTGAGAACCACTGCTATAGACATCCAAGTAGAGTGGATTAGCAGGCAGTTGGATATTGAAATCTGTTTTAGAGGATGAGATAGATTTGGGAATCATCAACATAATAAGAATTAAAGCAAGGAGAACAGATGAGATTATCCAAGGAAAGTGTAATATAGAAAAAAACTATGGGCCAAGAACAAAATCCAGTGGAACACTGACATTTAAGCAGCTCAGGAAGGAAATCTTGAGGAAATATTTAGAGAAATACCCGGAGAAAGTAATGAAATCAAAGCCAAGGAAGTAGAGGATTCCGGAATTGAGGGCTCTACAGTGTTACATGTGATGGAGATGGCCCAGTAATATAAGATGATAAACATCCATTGGGCCAGGCCAATGTGGCTCAGTGGTTGAGCATCAACCCATGCACCAAGAGGTCACCAGTTCAATTCCTGGTCAGGGCACTTGCCTGGGTTGTGGACTCCCACCAGGGATCATGTAGGAGGCAGCTGATCACTGTTTCTATCTCTTTCTCCCTCCCCTTCTCTCTAAACAAATAAAAACATATTTTTAAAAATCCATTGGTTTTGGTAAAATAGTAATAATTGGTGACCTTTGGGAGAGCTGTTTCATTAGAGTGGTCTGTTAGAGGACATATTAGAATGAGAAATAAGAAAGTAGAGAAAGAGAAGAAGGAAAGGAAGAAAAGGGGAGTGGAAGCTCCTAAAAGGAAATAGCATATGTTAAAAACTCTCAGGCAGTACATAAGTCTGCTTGGGCTGCTATAACAAAATACCACAGACGAGGTGGCTTAAACAACAGGAATTAACTTTTCTCACAGTCTGGAGGCTAGAAGGCCAGGATCAAGATGCTGGAAAATTGGGTTTCTAATGAGGGCTCTCTTTCCTGGCCTGTAGACACTTCTTCCTGCTGTGTCCTCACATGGCCTTTCCCTGGTGTTTGCACAGAGAGGCAAGGAGCGGGGGAGTGCTCACACTAGCTCTCTGATGTGTCTTATGAGAGCATTAATCATTTCAGACCAGGGCTCCACCCCTAGGACCTTATTTAACCTTAATTATTTACTTAGGGGCCCATCTCCTAATAAAACCACACTGAGGGGTAGGGCTTCAATGTATAAGTTTTGGGGGATACAAACATTCATTCCATAAAGGAAGGAAAGGCAAATCTGGCATGTGTAAGGAACTGAAAAGGACTCTTGTGCTTGGAACCCACTAGCAAGGAGAATGGACTGTGATGCAGTCAGAGAGGGAGAAGAGAGCCAGAACATGCCGGATCTTACAGGCATGGAATGAGTTTGGATTTTATTCACAGTGCAATGGGAAGCTATTAAAGGGTTGTAAGCTGTGAAGTGGTATGGTTGTATGTATATTTAAAGAGATGATTCTGACTGCTTTATGAAAAATAGTTTGGAAGGAAGCAAGCATAGAAGCAAAAAAACTGATACTAAGATTATTAGAGAATTCAGGAAGAGATGATTGAGCAGCATTGAGACTGCAGACCATGGATTTCTAGTGGCACTTATCAACCCCATTCTAATGCCTTTCAACACTGGCTACGCCGAGAGCAAGAGGCAGATGGTAGAACTGAGTCAGCATCTGGGGATTTGCCAGGGAGTGGGAAGGACACATTGAAGCAGAAATTAGTTAAGAGGTCAGACCTCTTAAAGATCTTAGACACACACGCAGAGCAATGCCAGCAAACCCATGTCTTCTCATTCTCAGCCCAATGCTCATTTCACTGGACAGTGGTTACCAATTTGGCCATGACCAGGAAACTGACCTGGCACTAAAAATGTCCCATGAGATATTGCCAAGATAATGCAGTATGGGAGACATGGAGCTAGAAAACTTGAATTCAGGCCCTGCCTCAGGTTTCCATGGCCATTAGATAAATTGTTTAACCTCATTGGCCTCATGAACTCAGAAGCTTGTCCTAGATGTGCATTATAAGGGCACTGTGGCTTTAAAGGTTGAATAACTGAAAATAAGAAATAGGATGACTAGTACTATCCTTGTCTGATTTCTTAGTTATTGGTTTTTGTGCAGGAAATCTTGCATGAATAGCATTGCCCCAAGTTGGTAGAAAGCAGTTCTCATCACCCAGACTTCTTCCTCCTTGTCTTGGATGGCAGGAAGCTGAAAGGACCTCTGACCAGGCTGTAACCTGCAACCGAGGGCAGCTGGGCTCTGAGAGAGTGTCAGCCTCTCTGAATTCAGTCCAGCATGTCCCTAGAGCAGGTGTTTCCCTCGGCTGGAGAGAAAGACTCATCATTAATGGAAAGTGACAGATGACAGTACATATACCAGCTCAGATCTGCTGGAAATTATAATTTCAGAAAATTGATTGCAAAGGTTTAGGTGGATTTTTAGTGCTGGTCCTGGAAGCGTAGTGTTTGCATTAGGAAACACTCCTTTCTTTTAACAAGACTTATTTTTAAGTTTGTTCAGACATTGACTTGGCCTTATAATTATCTATCAGGATAAGCTAATTCATGTTTTATTATAAATTTATATTTAAGAGCAATAAATTGGGTGCTGGAGACATCTCCCTTGAAGGAATAGAGTATTTAGCTTTGGCAGGATAAGTTAATTTAGGACCTGAAGACCTTTCAAAAGAGCTCTGAAGTGAGAGGACACATTTTGTCAGATGGTAAAAATTTGGGGTGCTGCCCTAACCGGTTTGGCTCAGTGGATAGAGCGTCGGCCTGCAGACTCAAGGGTCCCAGGTTCGATTCCAGTCAAGGGCATGTACCTTGGTTGCGGGCATATCCCCAGTAGGGGGTGTGCAGGAGGCAGCTGATCGATGTTTCTCTCTCATCGATGTTTCTGACTCTCTATTCCTCTCCCTTCCTCTCTGTAAAAAAACAATAAAATACATTAAAAAAAATTGGGGGTGCTAAATTACTTCTGGCCCAGAATTCCAGCCTGCTCTAGCAAGAATGAGATTGGATGTCCTTTCATGTTGGTTAAATAGTTGAGAACATAGTAATTAGGTAAAATGAGAGTGAATGAAGGACCTTTGCTCCTATAGTTACCAGTCCATCTCTCTGGGACCATTTCCCATTAGAGGGGAATCGCCATCTTTTCTAATTGCTTTTTTATTTCACTTTAGATAAATTGTTACCATGAAAATGTGAGTTTTCATTTGGCTTATGTTAATTTTTGTGTGGGGGGAGGAAGAGGGGTGGTTCTGTACAAAATACCAAACCAGACCTAAAAGATTGAAGGTCCTAGTGGTGTATTAAATAAATCTACACTAATAAAATACAAACATGCAAATTGACCGTACCTTCAATACACCTTAAGCCACACCCACCAGCCAATCAGAGCAAATAATATATGCAAATTAACCCAACCAAGATGGCGGCCGGCAGCCATGGAACTGGAGCGAGCAGGAGGCTTGCTTGCTCCAGTGTTGGAGGAAGCCAAGCTTCCCCGCCTGCTGTAGCCAGCTCTGAGCTCCACTGAAAGGAAGAAAGTTTCAATTATAGAAGCTAAACAAACCCCAGGTACCTGCTTTCAGTCAGCCATGGCCATGGAGCTGGAGCGAGCAGGAGCCGGCTCTGAGTTCCACTAAAAGCAACAAAGTTTTAATTATAGAAAGTAAACAAACCCCAGATACCTGCTTTCAGCCAGCAGTGGCCACGGAGCTGGAGCGAGCAGGAGTGGGTTACCCTGGTGATGGAGGAAGCCAAGCTTTCCGCAGGCCTCCGCTAAAGGCAACAAAGTTTCAATTATAGAAGGTAAATAAATCCCAGAATAAAAAGAAAAAAAGGAGAGGCTGGGAGCTTACGTCACCAAGGGGCTTGGCCAGCCTGAAAACGGCCCTCAGCCCCTCACCCAGACTGGCCAAACCTCCATGGGGTAAGTGTCCCCACTGGGGTGGACATCCTCCGAGGGGTCCCACACACTGCAAGGGCATAGGCCGGGCTGAAGGACCCCCCGAGTGCACAAATTTTTGTGCACCGGGCCTCTAGTATCTGTATAATACTGAATGACCTTGCAGTGCTTCACAGCCATTTTTCTTTTTCTGTGTTTCTAGCAGCCTTGGTAGCTCATTTTGCCTTTGAAAATATAGAGATATAGAGAAAGAGATGACCCGCCCAGAGTCACCTGGAAACCAACACTTCCTCTTCCAGATCTGTGGCAGCTCTATTTCTCCATACTCTTCCTCTAAAGCAGTGGTTCTCAACCTTCTGGCCCTTTAAATACGGTTCCTCATGTTGTGACCCAACCATAAAATAATTTTCGTTGCTACTTCATAACTGTAATGTTGCTACTGTTATGAATCATAATGTAAATATCTGATATGCAGGATGGTCTTAGGCAACCCCTGTGAAAGGGTCATTCGACCGCCAAAGGGGTCGCGACCCACAGGTTGAGAACCGCTGCTCTAAAGCAATGCTGCTCCACCCAGGTTGCCCAGTAGGATCACTTGGGGAATTTTTAAGAAATGTGATTTTTGAGGCCCGCTTCAAACCAATTAAATCAGAAGCTCAATGGTTGGGTTTAGGCATCAGAGTTTCTAAAAGGGTTCTCAGGTAACTCTGAAATGAAATTAGGCTTATGAGCTGCTGCTCTAGAGGAGCCATGCTTCATTGGTGGCTCTAGCTGTTTTGTCCCTGAGTCATAGCCTGAAGAATTGGGAACCTGCCTTGCCTGGGAAATTTACTGTTCATACCCTGAGTAACCACCATGTTTCTTATTTAACAGAGTTTTCTTTTCTTTTCTTTTCTTTTTCTATTTTTAATGGGAGAATATGTTTTGTTTGAGCTTTATTTTAAAAATTAATCCCTATCCTCTACTAGATTTTCCCTATTCCCCTCAATATTCTTTTTTCTGTGAATTCTTCTAGGCCAAATCTGACAGCTCCAAAATTTCCTTTTTGTCCTCTAAATTGTTGTATTCCCCCTCATTAAAAGACAGTTTCTGAGACTTTATAAATTTAATTAATAGTGTTGGTTTTTCTATGCTCAAGAGTGCAGAAGCTGCAAACTTTAATAATTTAGCAAATTGTCCTGGCCAGTGTGACTTAGTTGGTTGAGCATTGTCCCATGCACTAAAGCAGGAGTCCTCAAACTATGGCCCGCGGGCCACATGCAAATACAAATATTGTATTTCTTCCCGTTTTGTTTTTTTACTTCAAAATAAGATATGTGCAGTGTGCATAGGAATTTGTTCATAGTTTTTTTTTATAGTCCAGCCCTCCAACGGTCTGAGGGACAGTGAACTGGCCCCCTGTTTAAAAAGTTTGAGGACCCCTGCACTAAAGGGTCACCAGTTCAATTCCTGGTCAGGGCACATACCCAGGTTTTGGGCTCGATCCCCTATAGGGTGTGTGCAAAACCAATCAATGTTTCTCTCTCTCCTTCTCCATTCTTATCTCTCTTTTTTTAAAAAATCAATAAAAACATGTTTTTAAAAAAGACCTACTCTCTTTTAGAAACCCAGGCCTGTGCCCTGACTGGGAACCAAACCAGCCATGAGCCCGGCTTCTGGCTGAGCAGTGCTCCCCCTGTGGGAGCGCACTGACCACCATGGGGCAGCTCCTGCATTGAGCGGGATTGGGCCAAAACCAGCTCTCCAACATCCCCGGAGGGGTCCTGGATTACGAGAGGGTGCAGGCCAGGCCGAGGGACCTCACTGGTGCACAATCTGGATCGGGGAGGGACACAGAAGGTTAGCCAGCCAGGGAGGCACCACGGGAAGACTCCAGGGTGTGTCCAGCCTGTCTCACTCAGTCCCAATCGGCAAGACCCCAGCAGCAAGCTAAGCTACCAGTTGGAGCATCTGCCCCCTGGTGGTCAGTGCACGTCATAGCGAGCGGTTGAGTGGCCTAAGCATATCATTAGCATATTATGCTTTGGTTGAATGGATGACCAGATGACCGGACACTTAGCATATTAGGCTTTTATTATATAGGATTATAATAAAACATAAATTATTAATTTCATGCTATCTGTGGATAATATTCACATGGGCTCTCCTATTCACTTATTCTTGCAGATGTTTAAGGGTTGAGCCACATGTGGTCATCAGATCAATGCAAGCACTTAAAAAAACTTAGGTGATGGATTAATTAATTCCTGGCAGATGACTTTGTTATGACCGATTAAAACACAAGGCGAGGGAATCCATCCATTACAGTGTGTTTATACTCATCCATGGCCTATCAGCACTAAATATCTGCTTTTATAGCTGACTCCAGGTGAAGCCAAATTTTCCTTACCCATCTTCTCATCTATTGCAACTGCTTTTTATTTCTTTAAAAGCTTTATTGATGTACAATTTATATACCAAAAAATTAACCCATTTTAAGTGTACAGTTCAATGATGTTTAGTAAATTTACAGATTTATGCAATTGTCACTGCAACCCAGTTTTAGAACATTCCCATCACTTCAAAAATATCTCTCGCCCTAACCGGTTTGGCTCAGTGGATAGAGCGTCGGCCTGCAGACTCAAGGGTCCCAGGTTCGATTCTGGTCAAGGGCATGTACCTTGGTTGTGGGCATATACCCAGTAGGGGGTGTGCAGGAGGCAGCTGATCGATGTTTCTCTCTCATCGATGTTTCTAACTCTCTATCCCTCTCCTTTCCTCTCTGTGGAAAAATCAATAAAATATATTTTTAAAAAAAATATCTCTCATACCAGTTTACAGTCAATCCCTATTTCCACTCTAGCCACTGACAACCATAAATCTTTTTTTTATCTTTATAGATTTGACTTTTCTGGACATTTCATATAAATGTTTTCATATAATAATGTAGTCTTTTGTGTCTGGCTTCTTTTACATTTTTTTTGAGGTTTATTCATGTTGTTGCTGATATTAATAGTTTGTTACTTTTTTGTTGCTGTATAGTAAATAGTATTCTATTGTATGTATATACTGCATTTTATTTATCCATTCACCAGTTTATGAACATTTGAATTGTTTCCAGTTTGGGGTTATTATAAGTAATACCTTTATGAACATTTGCATACAAGTCTTTATGTAAACCTGTGTTTTTATTTCTTTTAAGAAGATTCCTAGGAGTGGAATGGCTGGGTTGTATGGTAAAATTATATTTAAATTTTTTTTTAAGAAATTGTCAAACTGTTGTTCAAAGTAGCTGTACCATGTTACATTTCCACAGCAGTGTGTGAGAGTTCCAGTTTCTCCACATGCTCACAAAAAGTTGTTACTATCTTTATTTTTAAGATTTTTCTTAATTTTTTTATTAATTGATTTTTAGAGAGAAAGAGAAAGAAACATCAATTTGTTGTTCCACTTATGGATGCATTAATTGGTTGATTCTTGTATGTACCCTGACCAGGGATCAAACCTGAAACCTTGGCATATCAGGATGATGCTCTGATCAACTGAGCTACCTGGCCAGGGCCATTGCTGTCTTTTTAATAGGTGTGTGGTGGTGTCTCATTGTGTTTTAATTTGCATTTCCCTAATGACTGATGATTCTGAACATCATTTCATATGCTTATTAGACATTCATATATCTTTTTGGTAAGAAGTCTATTCAAATCTTTCTTTAATTAGGTTATTATTACCATCTCATTGGGTTGTAACAGTTCTTTACATAATTCTGGATACAAGTCCTTTATCAGATATGTAATTTTTAAATATTTTCTCCTGGTCTATGATTTGTCTCTTGTCTTAGTGTTTTGAATCACAAAGTTTTTGGTTGTTGTTGTTTTTTTTTTATATGTTTTTATTGATTTCACAGAGGGAGGGAGAGGGAGAGAGAGATAGAAAACATCAATAATAGAGAATGCCCCCTACTGGGGATTGAGCCCGAAACCAGGCCTGTGCCCTGACTGGGAACCAAACCATGACTTCCTGGTATGGGTCGATGCTCAACCACTGAGCAACACCAGCCAGGCAGGCGAATCACTTTCAGCATTCAGTCCAGGGGTGCCTTTCAGGCCTGCACATAGCATCTTTGCTTATTCACATAATAACTGCCTTCAAAATGGCTGTCACTGGCTAACTGCTTTTCGTTTATCTAAATCAACAGTTTTTCTACCTCTTTAATTGTCTGTAATCATTATTTCTTTCACACCCTTAGCAACCTTAGCACTCGTGATGGCCTCTTTATGTTTTAAAACTGTGCTAATGGTTAATTTTGCCAGCAACAAAAGCATTCCGTCCTTCGTTGCATGAGAGATGCTTTTTGTCATACTGAGGTATTAGCTTGAAAGAGGTGTCAGACATTTGTTCTGTGAATAACTTGGCTGATAACCACATTGTTCGAGATGGGAGACATTCAAGGTTTGACTGTAATGTGATTTGTAGGCCACCATTTTTCTAAATTATCAAATGAATAGTCACTCAATTCAGATTGTCCTAGCTGTCTGTCCTCAAATGATTCTCAGCATAAGCACTCTGGTCTTGAGCTGTATTTTTTAATGTTTCATGATAAATAAATTAACAAACATTAAAGGTTGTCAGAGTAGGGAGCATTTTCACTGTCATGCCTTCTCTGTTTTTGGAATTTTATGTTAACCTATTGGCCTCAGGTCCCTATTGTCCCCCTGCCATAAAAATCCACACCTTAATAAGAAAAGTAAAAAAGCTTTAGCAAGCCTTTTTAAAAATATACATAACAAAATTTACCATTAAGTGTACAATTCATTGGCATTAAGTACATTCACACTGTTGTACAGCCATCACCACCATCCATCTCCAGAACTCTTTTTATCTTCTCAGACTGAAACTCTGTACTCATCTATAATAATAAAAGCGTAATATGCTAATTAGACCGGACAGCTGAATGACCTTCCGGATGAAGCCGGGACTGTGAGGGTCGAGGCAAGCCACTGTGGCTGTGAGGGCCAAGCCCCTTGCACAAATTTCGTGCATCGGGCCTCTAGTTAAACAATAATTCCATATTTTCCCCTCTCCCGAGCCCCTGGCAACCACCATTCAATTCCTGTCTCTATAAATTTACACTAAATACCTCCCATATTTGGGATCATACATTTGATCTTTTGTAATTGGCTTATTTCACTTGGCATAATGTCTTCAAGGTTCATCCATGTTACATAGCATGTGTCAAAATTTCTTTTTTTTAAAAAGACTGAATAATATTTCATTATATCAAGTTTTTTATCCATTCATCTATTGATGGACACTTGGGTTGTTTTCAACTCTGCATGTCTTTTGATGAAGGGAGGAGAAGATGGTATTAGTGTATCCATCCACTAGCAGCTGATATTGTAGAACCTGTAATTCTCCATAAGGTCGATTCTAGCCTAGTGCTTACCTTAGCATACTGCGGCATTCATAGAAGGAATGAGCCCTACATCTGGATGCTCTAAGTCAGCGGTCGCCCAACTTTCAGACCTCACAGACTTCACAGACCACCAGTGGTCTGCGGACCACCAGTTGGCAACCACTGCTCTAAGACAAGGCCAAGAAAACGACCTCAAGTTATAGAAAAATTATTTAGTATAGACCTTCCATTTCACTGCCAAATATTACGGAGCTTGGTACATAGTAGGTATTCCATACATGTTTGAATAAATGCTTTATCCACACTATTGTTCATAATTGCCCAAAACTAGAAACAGCCCAAATAGAATAGATAAATTGTGGTATGTTTACACAATGGAATAGTCATAGCAATAAAAATTAATGAACGCCCTAGCTGGCTTGGCTCAGTGGATAGAGCGTCAGCCTGTGGATTGAGGGGTCCCAGGTTCAATTCCGGCCAAGGGCACATGCCTGGGTTGCGGGCTCGATCCCCAGTGGGGGGCATGCAGGAGGCAGCTGATCAATGATTCTCTCTCATCATTGATGTTTCTGACTCTCTCTCCTCCCTTCCTCTCTGAAATCAATAAAAATATATTTTAAAAAATTAATGAACTACATATGTACACAAAAATATGGACAAATCTTAAAGAGAAAAGCCATATATACTATAGTCATGTGCCGCTAAACAACAGGGATATGTTCTGAGAAATGCGTAGTTAGGCAATTCATCATTGTGCAAACATTATAGAGTGTACTTACACAAACTTATAGCCTACTGCACAGCTAGGTTATATGGTATGTAGTCTGTTGCTCCTAGCCTAACCCGTTATGTACTGAACTAGAGACCCAGTGCATGAATTCATGCGCGGGTTGGGCCCCTTGGCCTGGCTGGTAATCAAGGCCTATCTGGGGGCTGGCCAGCCACGTTGAGGAACCCTGGAAGGTTGGCTGGCCTACCCCCTGATTGAGGCCCAGAGGGAGGGACTGTGGGAGGTTGGCCAGCCAGCCAGGGAGGGGGGGCTGAGGGGAGGGGCCGCAGGAGGTTGGCTGCGGGAGCACACTGACCACCAGGGGGCAGCTTCTGCATTGAGCGTCTGCCCCCTGGTGGTCAGTGTGCATCATAGCAACTGATCGACAGATTGTTCCAGTCATTCCAGTCATTCGGTCATAACGGTTGCTTAGGCTTTTATATATATAGATACTGTAGGCAATTGTAGTACAATGGTAAGTATTTGTGTATCAAAATATATCTAACTACAGAAACACATATTATGTGCTATGCTTTCATACAACTGACAGTTGGCAGCCCAGTAGGTTTGTTTACACCAGCATCACCACAAACATGTGAGTAATGCATAGCACTATGATGTTACCAAGGCTACATGGGATAGGAATTTTTCAGCTCCATTGTAATGTTATGGGACACATTGTCATATATACAGTCATTGTTGACTGAAACATCATTATGCGGTCCATGACTGTAGAATACATACTTCATGATTCATTTATAAAGTTCAGAAAAGACATAACTAAACTCTTATTTCTGTTTAAGATGCATTAATGGATAATATATAGTGCTATTTTTTTAAAGACAATGAAATGTAGCCCCTAAAAATCAGAAAAATGATTACCACTGAGAAGAGAAGAGGCTTATGGTTGGGAAGGGCCATGTTGGTGAGACAGAGGGAGGCTTCTTCTGGGATGCTGATAAGAGTCTGTTCCTTGACCTGAATGGTTTTATGGACGTTCATTTTACAACAGGTTGTTAAGTTGTACATTTATGTTTTTCTGTGCCTTTTTTTTAAAGATACGTTTTTACTGATTTTTTAGAGAGGAAGGGAGAAAGAAAGAAACGTCGATTGGTTGCCTCCCACACACACCCTGACCTGGGATTAAACCCAAAACCTGGGTATGTGCCCTGACCAGGAATCAAACTGGTGATCTTTCAGTGCATGGGACAATGTTCAACCAACTAAACCCTACCGACCAGGGCTGTGCCTTTCTATTTGGTCATCATATTCCACAAGAAAAAGTTTAAATTCTTTGATTCTTGGGGAATAAACTATAAAAGATCATGCGATAGAATTATACATTCAGTAGTTTAGTTCTTAGTTTGATTGATAAAATAAGAAAGATAACATTGACCCAGTTTGGAGAATATGAGGAAAGTACTATGGATTGTCTATCCTAAGGTTTCCTTATTACTGAGATATCATTGTGGACTCCTGGGCTCTGTGGTTTGGGGAAATGGAAATTGGAAGAGCAGCAGCACTAAGTGGAATCCGTCAACATTTGCAATCCATTAAGGACCTGATTTTTCATTAAAAGGCGTTGATCTCAGTGTCTCTTCAGTGTTAATTACTTCTTAGAAATTGTATTCATTCCATCACAGCATGATGTGTGCAAAGTGGGAAATGGCAAATAGGACAAATCTTCCTCCCTGTAAGGGAATTCCCTGTAGCCCCTATTTATGTAACTACTCTCTCTTGAGCCTTCATAGAACGTAGAATTTGAGGTCAACAAATCTTTGACTGGCTTTTGAAAAGAATTTCTTCATTCACAGAATTTCATCAAATTAAAATTAAGTGGCAAATTGCTTTATCCATAGCTTTTAAATTGAGATAATGAACAGCTTCCCAGGTCCTTGGGTTCTACATTCTGAAACCGTTCCAGTGTATATCACTGATTTAGGGTGATTCTTTAATTAGCTTAAGCTTCAAAAAGCTTAGTTAGCCTTGTAAGTAGATTATTTAAATCGAAGTCCTGACTCTGGTCTTGTTAAGATGTATGACAGATCAAGTGGCTACAGCTCATTTAGGAAATATCAAAATAGATGATTGTGACTAATTGCAAGGCCCAGTTTGAAATATTTTCTTTTCTTTTTTTGATATATTTTCATTAAAGATATCCAGCCACCACTGTAACAGTGAAAGCAATCTTGTCATATTTTACATGTGAGAGGAAAGCAATTAGCCAGCTTTTTTTTCTCTGAGTAAAATTCTAGAGTTTTACTCCCCGGTTGTGTTCAAATTTGACATTCCTTGACTAATTTATTCAGTCTCTATTCTAGACATAGCATAAATTTCTGGTTGATCGACACGAATAACAGCTTTTTGTTCGAGGTTCCTGCCTTACTTTGCTCTCTCTCTTCTTTCAGGGTCTGACATTTCAGGAAGTGGAGAACTTCTTTACTTTCCTAAAGAATATTAATGATGTGGACACTGCATTGAGCTTTTACCACATGGCTGGGGCATCTCTTGATAAAGGTAATTAACCCAAAAGTTTTTTTCTGTTTTGTTGACATCCTATCCCTGAGTTTCACCTTGAGAGGCAATTTATTTTCTTGTGCTAAAGACTAAAGTCAGGGCAGTATAGGGGGATAAATGGTGATGGAAGGAGACCTGACTTGAGGTGGTGAACATATAATACAGAGTACAGATGATGTGTTGTGGAATTGTGCACCTGAAACCTGTATAATTTTGTGAACCAGTGTCACCCCAATAAATTCAGTAAATATAGGGTGGGGTGAAGTTACATTTTAAAAAAATTATAGTCAAGACAGGTACCCATCTTTAAATGATTAGCCTTAGAAGTAGTCATCTAAGCTGAGGTACCGTGCATGAAACTTCTGAACTTCTCCATCAGAGCCAGAGATTACATATATAATGTGAAACTAAAATCACTCTTCTTTTTTTTAAAATATATTTTATTGATTTTTTACAGAGAGGAAGGGAGAAGGATAGAGAGTCAGAAACATCAATGAGAGAGAAACATTGATCAGCTGCCTCCTGCACACCCCCCACTGGGGATGTGCCCGCAACCAAGGTACATGCCCTTGACCGGAATCGAACCTGGGACCTTTCAGTCTGCAGGCTGATGTTCTATCCACTGAGCCAAACCGGTTAGGGCAATCACTCTTCTTTTTAATTCATTCTTTGGTGAGAAGGAATGGCTTGATTTATATCTTGAATTAAAGTTTGTTGGGTTTTGTTTTTTTTAAAAGGGTAAAATTATTACTCTGAAAATAGCACCACCTATGGGCTTTATAAAAATTCAGTTCCAATTTGTACAGGCAGTGAGAGAGAGCTGGAGGAATTAAAAATATAATTTTCTTCCAATATTTTATGATGAAAATTTTCAGACATTTAGAAAAGTTGAAATAATTATTGAAAGAACATCCATATATATGGCTCAATTAACATTTTGCTGTACTAGTATTTCCCTGATAGTCCTCTATCAATCTCTTAATTTTTTTTGGTGCATTCAAATTAATACAGACTTAAGCGCATTCACTCCTGAATACTTCACCATAAATACTAACTGAAGTTCAGTATTCGTTTAAAGTTCCCTTGTGCTCCTTCAGAGTCAATTCTGCCTCCACTCACCAAGAAGCAACCTTAATTCTGTGCATTTCCCCACCATAGTTTAATTTTGTTTGTTCTAGAACCTCATAAAAACGAAATTATACAGTGTATACTCTTTAAAGTTTTTTTAGCCTGTTTTTGAGATCCATTCATATTGTTGCATGTACAATAGTTTTTTTCCTTTTTTATGAATAGTAATCCATTTTATGAATACTCCACAATTTACCTTTCGTTGGACATATTGGCTATTTCCAGTTATTGGCTATCTTGAATAAAGCTGCTATAAACAGTCTTCTGTTAGTCTTTATGAGGATACGTATTTTCATTTCTCTTGGATAAATACCTAAGAGAATTGTTGGGTCCAAGGGAAATGAATATTTCTTTATAAAAAAACTATGAGACTTTTTTTTCACAGTGTATCTGTTTACACTCTCGCCAACAATGTGCAGCAGTTCAAGTTGTTCCACGTTCTTGTCAATAATTGGTTAACAATAGTCTTTTTTAATGTAAGTGATTTTAGAGTTTATATAAAGGTAACTCATTGTTTTAATTTGTATTTCCCTGATGACTTCTGCTGTTAAGCAACTTTTTTGTTAGTATTCATATATCTTTTTTGGTGAAGTGTCTGTTCAAATCTCTTGCCCATTTTTATTAGATTGCTTGTCTTATTATTGAATTGTGGAAGATCTTGATATATTTTAGATGCAAGTCCTATATTAAATCTATATTTTGTGAATATTTTTCTAGCCTGTGGCTTGCCTATTCACTTTCTGAATGGTGTATTTTGATTAACAGAAGCTTTTTTTTATTTTGATAAAGTGTAATTCATTCAATTTAATACTTTGATTATTACTTTCTGGTCCTAATAACCCTTTACCACCAAACTCTGAAGATTCTCCTATATTTTTCTCCTAGAAGCATTAGTGTTTTAATTCTTATATTTTATATATGATCCATCTCTAATTTCTATATATTGTGTGAAGTAAAAGTCAAGATTTTTTTTTACATAGATATCCAGTAGTACCAGCACCATTTGTTGAAAAGGCCCTCCATCTGTTTGCTTTGGCACCTTTATCAAAAATCAAATGACCTTTTAACTATATTAGTAAATCTATTTTAAAGCTCTCTATTCTGTTACATTTATCTATATGTCTTTCTTTATGCCCAGGTTCACTGTCTTGATCATTGTAGCTTTATAGAAAGTCTTAAAGTAGTAGAAGGTATTATAAATCCTCCCAACTTGATTCTTCTTTTTTAAGATTACCTTACATATTTTAGTTTCTTTGTATTTCCATATAAATATTAGAATTAGCTTGTCTCTTTCTATGTAAAGAAGAGGTGGGACTTATGATTACAATAACATTTAATATGTAGATTAATTTGGAGTGAACTGACATCTTAGTGATCATGAGTCTTCTTCATGAGCATATTCTATCTCTCCATTATTTTAGGTCTTCTCTCAGCAGTAGTTTTTTAAATACACAAGTCTTGTACATATTTTTTAAATGTATGCATGAATATTTTATGTTTTGATGCTATTATAAATGGAATTTTCATTTCATTACCCAACTGTTTGCTGTTGCTATTAAAATACAATTGATTTTTCTATATTGAGCTTGTATTCTGCAGCTTGCTAAATTTGATTATTCTCCTCGTTGTTTTGTGAATTTCTTAGGTTTTTCTATGTAAGAAATCTGCAAACAGAGTTTCACCTCTCCTTTTTTTATATTAATCCCTTCTTTTCTTGCCTTATTGTACTTGCTTCAATCACCAGTAAAATGTTGAATACAAGTGGTGAGAGTGGTCATCCTTGGCTTCTGCCTGATTTTAGATGTAAAGCATTCAATATGTCACCATTAAGTTGGATATTAGAATAGACTGTTCATAGATGCCCATTATCAAATTAAGAAAAATCTTTTTCTTCCTAATTTAAAAAGGATTTGTATCAAATGGTGTTGAATCTTGTCAAATACTTTATATATACACCTGTATAAAATCTCCTTTATTTTCTTATTTTTTTAATAAATCTTTATTGTTCAGATTATTACAGTTGTTCCTCTTTTTTCCCCCCATAGCTCCC
>NW_005357076.1:5580903-5611364 GCF_000412655.1 Myotis brandtii
GTACCTCTGCACTTTACTTCCGCACCTCCTCTGAGTCTCAGTGTGCTTTTCTCTTTCCTTCTAGTTGTAGAATTTCCACTCAGCCAGCCTTCCTGTGGTTCTGGATGATGTCTGTTTTGTCTTTTAGTTGTATTTTTGAAGTGGTTGTGCGAGGCAGCAATTTCAGGTGTTTACCTATGCCACCATCTTGGTTTCTCCTATTTTCTTAATATGGTAGATTATATTATCTCTTATTGTCCTGAATGAAACCCAACTTTGTAATGATGTATTAGGCTTTTTATATATTGGTAGATATGATTTGCTATCATTTTGTTAAGTATTGAGGGAAATTGGTATATAATTTTCTCTTTTGTAATGTCTTCAGGTTTTGTATGAGTATACTATCCTCATAAACTGCACTGGGGAGAATTTTCTTCCTTATTTTCAGGAAAAATTTATATATGATTGCTGTTGTTTCTTTCTGATTATGTTATAGAATGTTCCCGGGAGCGGGTGGGTGAGGGCTGGCTACAGAACTACTGGGGAAGGAATGATGGGCTCAAGACTGGTCTTCTCTGAAGCTTTGGGGGCACTGGAAACACCAGGGTGCTGAGGGAGAGGGCGATCTGGGGAAGTCTTTTCCATGTTTGCATAGCAGGTGAGCAGGTAGCTGTCGGGTGCTCTGTTTGCAGAAGCTGTGAGGCCCCCCGCTGGGGTTTTGCAAACAGTGCTTTTTCTTCAGCATGACTAAATGGAGTCTTTAGGGGTGTGTTTTGCTGTACCCAGGTCTTCTCAAGACTTTCTTTTAGGAGGCTAAGAAGCCAAGTAAAGCAGAGTTGGGGGTTGGCACGGGGGAGGAGAGGAGGGCATGATCTTTACTTCAGAGTTAGGAAGGGTAAATGTGAGAATATATGTAAAGTACCTATGGGTACCTGTTTTAAATTTTTCAAAACAAAACAAAATGAAATGAATTGGCACATAGTTTCACCAGTGAAAGCATCTGGACCTGCAGTTTTCTTTGTGGGAAGGTTTTGATTAATTCCTTTAGTAAATATATAAATATTCAGAATTTGTGTTTTTATCTTGTGTGAATTTTTATGTTATATTTTTTTAGGAATTGGCCCATTTCATCTAAGTTATTGAATTTATTGACATGAAGTAGTTTATAATATTCCATTATCCTTTTGATGCATGTAGAATCTATAAATCTGAAATCCCCTCTTTTACTGTTAACATTGGTGAATTATATCTTTTCTCCTTTTTTCTTTGTTCTTATTTAGTTTACGTAGGGAGTTGGCAAATTTGTTAAACTTTTCAAAAAATCAATTTTTGACTTTGTTAATTTTCTCTGTTTTTTTTTATTATATTGATTTCTGCTCATAATCTTTGTTATTTCCTTCTACTTATTTTCAATATAGATTGCTTTGCTTTTTTCTAGCTTCTTAAAAAGGAACTTTACTTATCTTTTCTAAGAAAAACTTTTGAAGCTGTAAATCAGGGGTCCTCAAACTACGGCCCGCGGGCCACATGCAAATACAAATATTGTATTTGTTCCCGTTTTGTTTTTTTACTTCAAAATAAGATATGTGCAGTGTGCATAGGGATTTGTTCATAGTTTTTTTTTAAACTATAGTCCGGCCCTCCCAACGGTCTGAGGGACAGTGAACTGGCCCCCTGTTTAAAAAGTTTGAGGACCCCTGCTGTAAATCTATCTCTAAATACTGCTTTCTCTACATCCCACAAATTTTCATATGTTGTATTTTCATCATCATCCTGTTTGAGGTATTTTCTTTGGTGACCCATGTGTTATTTAAAAGTATGTTGTCTAGGCCCTGGTAGGGTAGCTCAGTTGGTTAGAGCATTGTCTGTATACACCAAGGTCACCCTTTGATCCCTGGTCAGGGTATATACAAGAATCAACCAATGAATGCATAAATAAGTGGAACAACAAGGCAATGTTTTTATCCCTTTCTCTAAAACCAATTCTATATAATAAAACTCTAATATTCAAATCGACCAAACGGCAGAACAACTGGTCGCTATGATGCACACTGACTACTAGGGGGCAGACGCTCAACGCAGAAGCTGCCCAGTAGGGGTAGTGGTCAGTATACCAGAAACGGCTCACAGCTGGCATGCGCAGCGGCGGTGGTAGGAGCCTCTCCCGCCTCCACGGCAGCGCTAAGGATGTTCGACTGACGGACATCCCCCGAGGGCTCCCAGACTGGGAGAGGGCACAGACCAGGCTGAGGGACTCCCCGCCCCCCCCCCCGCCCACACCTGAGTGCATGAGTTTCGTACACCAAACCTCTAGTACTTTATAACTTTTTAGTCCTTTAAATTGACCGAGACTTGTTTTATGGCCCAGCATATGGTCTTTTTTTATGAATGTTTCTTTTTTAAATTTTATTGATTTTAGAGAGAGTGAGGAAGGGGGAGAGAAGCACATTAATTTGTTGTTCCACTTATTTATGCATTCATTGGTTGATTCTTGTATGTGCCCTGACCAGGGATCAAACCCTCAACCTTGGTATATTGAGGACGATGCTCTAACCAACCGAGCTACCCAGCCAGGGCTGATGAATGTTTCATATGCACTTGGAAAGTGTGTATTCTGCACTTTTTAGTTTAGTATTATAAGAATATCATTTAGATCAAGATGGTTGATAGTATTCTGATCTTTTATCTCCTCACTGACTTTTTTGTCTAGTTAGTGAGAGGTGGTAAAATCTCAATGTCTGTGTGGATTTGTCTATATTTTCCTTCAAGTGATGTCAGTCTTTGCTTCATGAATTTTGAGCTCTAGTATTAAGTGCATACACACTTAATGATAAGATTATTATGCTTGCTCTGGCCAGTGTGGGTCAGTGGTTAGAGTGTTGGCCCACACACTGAAGGGTTGCAGGTTCGATTGCTGGTCAAGGGCATATACCTGGGTTGCAGGTTTTATCCCCGACTCTCTCTCTCTCCCTTCCTCTCTCTCTCTCTCTTTCTCCTCTCCCTCTCTCCCTCCCTCCCCTTCACTCTTTCTAAAAAATAAAAATGAAAATCAGTGGAAAAAATACTCTTGGTGAGGGTTAACAACAACAAAAGATTATTATGCTCTTCTGATAAATTGGTCCTTTTATTTTTAAGGAAAGTTCCTTCTTTATCTTTAGTAATAAGCCTTTTTTTTGAAATCTGTTTTATCTTATATTGATCTAGTACTCTATCAGTGGTTCTCAACCTTCCTAATGCCGCGACCCTTTAATACAGTTCCTCATGTTGTGGTGACCCCCAACCATAAAATTATTTTCGTTGCTACTTCATAACTGTAATTTTGCTACTGTTATGAATCGTAATGTAAATATCTGATATGCTATATGTGTTTTCCGATGGTCGCGACCCACAGGTTGAGAACTGCTGCAGTTTATTGTGGTTATTATTTGTATGGTATGTCTTTCCTATTCTTTTGTGTTCAACCTACCTGTGTCTTTAAGGTGCATCTCCTCTAGAGGTATAGTTGGTTCTCTAGTGGCCTTTTAGCTCTATTGCTTTGCATTTTTTATTTTAGTGGTTTCTCTAGAAATTATAATTTTTCATGGTTTACTTAAAGTATTAATACTGTACCACTTCAAGTGAAATGTAAGAACCTTATAATTATAGTTTCATTTACCACCACCCCATCCTTTATACTATACTTGTCATTTATATTTCATCTGTATATTATAGTACAATATTAGAATTTTAGCTTTCAACAGTTATATTTAACAAATTAAGAGAAAATCTTTTCTACTTACCCACATTTATCATTTACTTATTTTTACCATTTTGAGTGATTTACATTTATTCTGGAATATCTAAATTTTTATCTGTGATCACTTTTCATCAGTCTGAAGAACTTCCTTTATCATTCCTTGTGGTACAAATCTGCTAGCAATGAATTCTCTTAGTTTTTGGTTTATATGACAATGTCTGTATTTCCCTTTTGTGTACTGCAGTGTGTGATTTCCAAAACACTGACAGGTTTTATAAAACACCATCTTACTTATTCACACTGTTTGGTGGATTCCTTAAGGTTTTCTAATGTAAAATCATGCCATCTGCAAATAGAGATTATTTTTAACTTCTTTCTTTCAAAGGCAAATTGGATGCTTTTTATTTCATTTTCTTAATCCATATAACTTTTAAAAATAGCCGTTGTTGGCCCTGGCTGGTGTGCTCAGTTTTTAGAGCATCAGCCTTCCCACTGAAGTGTCTTGGGTTTGATTCCCAGTCAAGGGCACATACCTGGGTTACAGGTCTGTTCCTCGGCCCCTGGTCGGGGCATGTGTGGGAGGCAGCCAATCAATGTGTCTCTCTCACATTGATGTTTCTCTCTCTCTCTCCCTCCCTGCCTCCCTTCTAAAAGCAATGGAAAAATCTTCAGGTGAGGATTTTTTTAAAAGCTGTTGTTCTCCCTAATTGTCATCCTAATTCTGAGGGTTGAATTTATATGCCTGAGAGTTGGTCACAGAGAGATAGGACATGAGGACTATGTCTGTTCATTAAGTGAGAACTTTTAGATTTGTTTTTAGTTTACTATAAACTGGTTTCTTATTATCAGCCTAGAACTTAGGAAGAAATGTTTCCATGTTGATTTTTCCTGTTTTAACGGGCAAATAATTCAGGATTTTGAGGTGTTTTTCTGGTCAAAAATGAGAAAACCATGACTTCAGGAAAATGATTTGCTTCCACTTTAAAATTAGCTCGAGATATGGAGGAAAAAGCAGGTTATGTTTTCAGTCCACAACCTCTTCACTCCATTTTCAGTACATATATGTATACAAAGTCGTAGGTATGCTCTCTCTGCTGTCTAGGGGGGAAGGCAGGGAACAAAATTCTTTAATTTTTTATGCCTTTTCTTTAAGGGCAGGTCTGAATGGTAGATCCAATTTACATAGGATGTACAGTGTAGCTACTTCCCCAACCAACTACTTCAGAGAACCTGGGAAAGTTTTCAGTTACCCCTTTTTTAATTTGGGTAAAGGATTAACCTTTCAGTTATAGCCAAGTTTCAGCAATAACATATCTCTATCACATGTATTTATACTTCTAACATGCACATCTTTATTTACATCTATATGTACTAGTATACACCAAGTGTTTTATTATGTATCTTTAAAAAAAATCTCCAAAACATAATTTCAAATATTTTCATAATTTCTACCCTAGATATGATGCACCATAGTTTAACAATTGCTCTCTTTTTGACAATTACATTTTCCTATTGTTAATATTATAAACAATGCTGCATTGTAGCTTTGGGTATAGTTTTTCACAATTTTGTCAATGTAATTCAATATATTTTATAACAACTTACTAAGACTAAAATATCTCATCAAAATATCAAAAAAGTAGTAGCTGGTTTCCTTGTTTATTTGTTTAAAATAATACCACCTCTGACCTTTGTAGAATCCTTTGAAAAAACTGGATGATGACATGGAAGTTATACGTGTGTGTGTAGTTCCACAAGGTCTTTTCTCCAGAATAGCTTTGGTTATATTGCTCTATTTTTTAAAAATATGTTTTTATTGATTTTTAGAGAGAGAGAAAGGGAAAGGGAGAGAGAGATAGAAACATCAATGAGATAGAAACATCAATCAGCTGCCTCCTGCCCTGGGGATGGAACCTGCAAACTGGACATGTGACTTGACTGGGAATCAAACAGGTGACCTCTTGATTCCTGGGTCGATGCTCAACCACTGAGCCACACTAGTCAAGCTATATTGCTCTATTTCACAAAACAGATTCGACAGATTTAAGTAATCACTTATTGTAAAAGTAAAATTAATAAGCTCCTCTTTTATATGCATACCTTTTTTTGAAAAGCCCAACTAAAGATAATAGAATTGCTTTAAAGAACAGTTATGTAGGATGAATCACTGTCCGTGCTAAAATTATAGGATGTACAAAATAGAATGATTCAGGGTAGTAGTGGCAAAAAGTGCTTCTTTCAAATAGCTTCAGGCCATTTTCAGGGATGTTTAGTATCCATATAATCCATGCCTCATTACCCTTGCCAAAGAGGCAGTGGTACAAATGTACAGTCATATCCGATATCCAAAAATGTGTTTGACATTTGTTTTGACTTCTTAGTTATATTTGTATAACTTTGGATGCCCTGCATGTAGAAGGGTAGGGGAAAGTGGCCCAGATTCATGCTCAGTAACAGGGAGAAACCAAGTGTATTCATTTCTCAGAGCTACCATAACAAATTACACAAACTTGCTGATTTAAAATAACAAACTTATTCTTCCTCAGTTCTAAGGGCCCCCAATTCAATATGAAGATATTGCAGGGCCATGCTCCCTCTAGGCTCTAAGGAAGGGCCCTCCTTTGCTTCTTCCAGCTTCTGGTGGCTCGTCGTTCCTTGCCTTGTGGCTGCATAACTCCAGTCACTTCTTCTGGCTTCACATGGTCTTCCCTCCTTCTCCCTCTATGTCCTTCTTCTGTATGTCTCTTTTTAGGACACTTGTCATTGGATTTAGGGCCCAGCTGGGTCATCTTTAACCCAGATCTCATATCAAGATCCTTAACTTGATTACATCTGCAAAGACCCTTCTTCCAGAGTCTCATTCACAAGTTCCAGGCGCTAAGATGGGGACATGTCTTTTGGGGCCACCCTTTAACCCACTGTAGCAAACAAGAACTAAGTATCCCTCACATGTAGTCCACAACGTAAGGCAAAAGCAAACACCAAAAAAATGAATTTAATTTACTGTGAGGATATTTGTATTGTCTGTTTAAAAACTGTTTTCTTAGAAACCTATTTATACTCTTCACTTGGTAATTTCTATTTATCCTTCAGGTCTCAAGTCAAATGTCACTTCCTCAGAGAGGCCTCTAGTGCATTCCACTGTTCTTCCCGAGTCCTTCGCTCTGCCAGATGTGCCCATCTCCTGCAGGCTCGCCTTGCATTCTCCCCTTTGCTCTTAAAACCCTCCTGATCCTGAAAGTCCTGCTAGTGATTTTTCCATTGGTTTGAGTCCTATACAAATTCTCCCTCCACAGAATTATGGAATTTTATTGCTGAGATGAATCTTACAAGAGAGGAAGAAACGTGTATTGGTTAAGAATCCAGGTTCTGAAGTCGTATTGTCTGGATTTGAATCTTGGCTCCGTCATTTACTAGCTGAGTAGCTTTGGGCAACTTCTAATTTAGTTTCTATGCTTTTAAAATCAGGATAAGACCCACGTCATAAGGTATTAACCTTGTGCCTATCATTTGGTGAATGTTTAATAAGTGTCAGCCGCTTCCATTATGAATGTTTAATAAATGTTGATAAAGGAGATTTAGTGCGATTCATCCATTTATTCAGCCAACAGTATAGGCACTGTTATAGTAGCTGGGCACAGGGTTCTACCCTATAGACGCTCACAGTCTAATAGGGAAGGAAGATAAGTATACAAGCTGGTCAAGTGCTAATTAAATAAGAAGATTAAAAGTGGAGCTTCTCGCCCTAGCCAGTTTGGCTCAATGGATAGAGCGTTGGCCTGCGGACTCAAGGGTCCCAGGTTCGATTCCAGTCCGGGGCATGTACCTTGGTTGCGGGCACATCCCCAGTGGGGAGTGTGCAGGAGGCAGCTGATCGATGTTTCTCTCTCATCGATGTTTCTAGCTCTCTATCCCTCTCCCTTCCTCTCTGTAAAAAATCAATAAAATATATTTTAAAAAAAAGAAAAAGTGGAGCCTCTCGCCCTGGCCAGCATTGCTCAATGGTTAGAGTGTCGGCCTGGACACCAGAGGGTCAAAGGTTCGATTCCCAGTTGAGGGCATGTACCTCAGTTGCAGATTTGATTCCAGCCCTGGTCAGGGCGCATGTGGGAGGCAATCAATCAACATGTCTGTCTTACATCTACATTTCTCTTCTTCTCTTTTCTCTCTCTCTCTCTCTCTCTCTCTCTCTCTCTTTCTCTCTCTCTCTCTCTCTACCTCTCTCTCTTTCTCTCTCTCCTTCCCTCCCTTCCTCCCTCCCTCACATTCCCCTCCCTACCACTCTCTCTAAAAATTAATGGACCCTAGCCAGTTTGGCTCAGTGGATAGAGCGTCGACCTGTGGACTGAAGGATCCCAGGTTTGATTATGGTCAAGGGCACATGCCCGGGTTGTGGGCTTGATCCCCAGTAGGGGGCATGCAGGAGGCAGCCGATCAATGATTCTCTGTCATCATTGATGTTTCCATCTCTCTCTCCCTCTCCCTCTGAAATCAATTAAGTATATTTGTAAAAAAAAAAATTTTAAATCAATGGGAAAAAATGTCTTCACTCCTTGGGTGAGGATTTAAAAAAAAAAGTGGAGCCTCTGACCCATATTGGGGGTGAGATGGAGATAGAATAGGGCAGGGGTAGAGACAGGAATACTTCTGTCTGCCTTCTGCTCTCAGTCTCAGCTGTCTTTATTTTTTCCAAAAGGTTAGGACCTTCAGAAATTGGCACCTTTTTAATGGCCCTGGCACTGTTTCTTCCTTGGCTGTTTTAGAACTTGCAAATAGACATAATTCAGCATGGAATTTCCCAAACAGCATTGTGAAGAACACTGTATACTGCAATATGTTAATGGTTCTGTGGGTTTTTAAAAAGTGTTCCATGATTCAAATACGTTTGGAAAATGCCAGGTTATACAGAATTTCTTCCTGCATCACTACTTCTGCCAACGTTTTAATATGCTAATGTGCATTATTAATCTCCAGGGAAGCAATATAGTTCCCAAACTTGAATTGCCCTGAATGTCTTTTAACAACTTACAGAGTTAATGTTCCTCAGAACAGTTTGAGAAGCCAGGCAGGCAGCAACTACGGATTTACCATATTGCAGTACAATGCAATCCCTCCAGAGTAAAAAGCCAAATTTCCTTGAGGCTTGCTCTTTAGTTCTGCATGGCCCAGGTGAGAATGACAACTCCCAGGCAAGAACAAAATGTCCTGGTGAATTATGACCATTTGAAGAAAAAACCTTTTCCATGAAATATTGTGTTTCCACTATAAGTTGTCTCTTGTTTAGCACTTAAGAGAAATGGGTTCTGCTGCTTACACACTGGGCATAAAATTAGACATATACCTTCCCAAGGGCTGTCTGAGTGATTTACCTAGTTTGCTGAAGAAGGCAATAGAAAATTGAACATGACTCCTTCCCCAATGGCATCCTACGATGGAAAAGTTAGAAATTATTTGAGTTGGAGCTGTGGAACGAGTATGGCCTGTATAACTTAGAGTATTATCATCTCTGCCAAGAGAATGAGAGGTTTGCAGGGATGGTAAAGCCCCCATTACAAAATGCTGTTATACCTAGATTTGGTAAACTCGAAGGTCCAGTTGTACTTTAAACTATAATCCAGGAAAATAACCACCCAAATCGGGCCTTTTGTCCTCATGCCCCAGCACCAGCCTGCTTAGATTGAAAATTGTTAATTTATGACATGCTTTGGCCTTAATTCTTTATAGTCATTCTATACGTACAGTTTGCCTTATTGTCAGACAAACCAAGAGAATAAATCGTTAAGCCTGCAGCATAATCCCCACAGGATGCTCTCTGTAACCCCAAGTATTTTTCTGAAGTATCAGTCATACCCTCAAATGATCCCCGTTTCCTTTTCTCTGAAGTGGCGCGGATGACCTCTGAGAACCTTTGTGGTTTTCAAATTCTTTGAGTCTAATAATTTTGAATGAGTAAAGGAGTTTCAGCCTTTTGGTATTTAGGTCCCTTCTGGGTTGTTGGGGGAGTCAGAAATAGTGATGGAGTAATATCTAGCACACAAAAACTCTTGTATTCTGAACAATCAATCATCTTTGACAGACAAGCTGCCACTCTCTCCGGAGCTCTGGGAATCCTGTAGCATTGCCCTTAGGAAGTGGTGAGGCTGTCACACATCTGGAACACTAATAGCAACGGTTATTTCATAGGAGCTTCTATATACCAGGCATAACACTAGGTGCTTTATGCACATCCTCACTCTTAATCCTTAAAACTTAAAGGTATTATTCCCTGGATTATGGATGAATAAATATAAAATGAAGCAACTGGCTCCTGGTTACCCAGCTATGCAGTGGTAGAGCCAGGATTCAAGCTCAGGTCTCTCTAACCCCAAAGGCTGTATTCTTTCCACACCATTACGTTGCCTTGCAGTATATCCTGAAATGCTGCTGAAATTTGAAAATTTTTGCTGAAATACAACCCAGGAGGCAATGCAGGTTTGCCATTTTGAACCATGTTTCTCAGGAGCTGAAGAAAGACAGGCTCTAGGCCAAACATGTCAAACTCAAAGGCTAACATGGGCCAAATAAATGAGGCATGGGGCCCATGGGCTGCAAGTTTGACATGCTTGCTCTAGGCTGTTTCTTCTGGCTAAGCGTTCACCATTTGTGGGAGGAGAATAAAGTCCTTTTGGAAATTATGATGTTTTGGAGTTAGTGCCCTTCTCTTAAGTATAAAATATGTCTGACATCTGTAGTGCACATCGTACTGTGACTTAGATTCTTGGAGTTGTTGTCTAATCTACCTTCTATCCCACATCTGAACGTCTCAGTAGACACGTCTGTGTTCTTCAACTTTCTGAACATATTACTCTTCAGTGAAGAAATCAGTACACAAAATCCCAAAGAAATTTAAATAAGGTTGTATAGCATGGAAAATTGGTATCCCTTTAAAAGATACTACAGAACAGCCCGGTCGGTGTGGTTCAGTGGTTGAGCATCGACCTATGAGCCAGGAAATCACAGTTTGATTCCCAGTCAGGGTACTTGCCTGGGTTGTGGGTTCCATCCCCAGTGTGGTGCATGCAGTAGGTAGCCGATCCATGATTCTCTCTCATCACTGATGTTTCTCTCTCTCTCTCTCCCTCTCCCTTCTTCTCTGAAATCAATAAAAATATATTTTATAAAAATAAATAAAAGATACCACAGAACAGAAAAAGATATATGTATCTATTAAACTACCAGTTTCTCAACATTGAAATACACAGATATGGCCCTAGATGGTTTGGCTCAGTGGATAGAGCGTTGGCCTGCGGACTGAAGGGTCCTGGGTTCAATTCCTGTCAAGGGCACATGCCCAGGTTGTGGGCTCGATCCCCAGTAGGGGGCGTTGCAGGAGGCAGCCAATCAATGATTCTTCTCATCATTGATGTTTCTCTCTCTCTCTCCCTCTCCCTTCCTCTCTGAAATCAATAAAAATATATTTTTAAGAAAAAGAAATACACAGATACGGACTACTCAGCTTCTAATAATCAGTGTTCTTCACCACCTCTACTTATTGGAGTGGCAAGGATTTGTTATAGTTTTAATTAAATACTGTTCTAACATCTAGCATTTATTGAGCATTAACTATATGCAAGAAATTGGTAAGTATAAATTTTCATTTTAAACTCAGACCTGAATTCGAGTGCCTGCTACTCACTGGCTTTGTGACCTTTCCTCTGCCTATTTATCTTACTAAAGAGCCAGCAGGCTGGAAACAACCTATCCCAACGTGAAAACTCTGCAAAAAGTGATATAATTTTTTCTATAAATATATTTTTATTGATTTTTTACAGAGAGGAAGGGAGAGGGATAGAGCGTTAGAAACATTGATGAGAGAGAAACATCAATCAGCTGCCTCCTGCCCACCCCCTACCCGGGATGTGCCCGCAACCAAGGTACATGCCCTTGACCGGAATCGAACCTGGGACCCTTGAGTCCGCAAGCTGAGGCTCTATCCACTGAGCCAAACCGGTTAGGGCTATATAATTTTTTTTTTATTATTACCCTAGGACAGTGGTCGGCAAACCGCGGCTCGCGAGCCACATGCGGCTCTTTGGCCCCTTGAGTGTGGCTCTTCCACAAAATACCACATGCGGGCGCACACGTACAGTGCGATTGAAACTTCGTGGCCCATGTGCAGAAGTCGGTTTTTGGAAAGGAGATAGACGAAACAAGTATACAAGACGAGTGTGGATGGGAGAGTTGGAAGGGGTCGACCTCAGCGAACGTACCTCAATCAGATTGAGGACGTTTTTTAGCAAAGGCCAGCTTAGGAGTACCCTAATTAAGTTAATAACAATGTACCTACCTATATAGTTTAAGTTTAAAAAATTTGGCTCTCAAAAGAAATTTCAATCGTTGTACTGTTGATATTTGGCTCTGTTGACTAATGAGTTTGCCGACCACTGGCCTAGGACAAGCATGTCAAATTCAAAGGCTAACTCGCGCCAAATATACGAGGCATGCAGCCCGCAGGCCACGAGTTTGACATGCTTGCCCTAGGAGCTGATAAGGCTTACTTTTGTTCTCTTAGGAAGTAGTAGTATCTATTGTTTTTTTATTCACTGTTGAGATTCAGATGATTTTAGAAGTTTTAAGTTATTAGTACTTATTAATGAGGAGGATTGGAGCTTTTAGCTTTCCTGAGTTTCCTCGTTCATCCAAAAATTCTTGGAGCCCTGGCTGGGCAGCTCAGTTGGTGAGAGCATCGTCCTGATACACCAAGGTTTCGGGTTCAGTCCCAGTCAGAGCACATACAGGAATCAACCAATGAATGCATAAATAAGTAGAACAACAAATCAATGTTTCTCTCTCTCCCTTTCTCTCTCTCTCTCTCTCTCTCTCTCTCTAATCAAGAAATAAAAAAGAAATCTTAAAGAATAAGTAACAAAAATAAGAATAAGGAATTAACTTCTTTTAAAATTCTTGGAATCATTGCTTTCAGAAGACATTATCATTATTTAAGTTCTCTGTTCCTAGGAATAGCTAACCCCCTCTTACTATCTCTAATATCCTCAGCATTGAAGGGGAAATTTTCTACTAAACTGTAAACTCTCGAGGACATGAACCATGTGTTCCACATCTTTATAATCTACTCTGAGCCTAGAACCGTTCTGCATATACAGTGATATTCAGTTAATGTTGAATAAATTAATGAATTAATTGTAAACATGATCTGATCCTGTAAAGATGGTGAAATGCTCTAATATAGGCCTAGGGTAAGGGGAAAATGATATGACTATGATACCTTCCCAGGTCATTAATTTTATTGACATCAAGAGCAAGTCACTTTTCTGACCTTCGGGTTAGAGTTGTATTAAATATCTCTAAGGTTCTTCCACATTTGAAATTCTATGACTATAACTAAATCAGCTTTTTATGGAATGTAGTAATGTTTTAAGGGACATGTTATAGCCTAGAGTTATATCCAAATCTGTGTGAAAATGAGCTAACTTATAATTACCAGATACATTTGAAATCAGAGCAAGGCTGTTGAATTCCCAAAAGAAGGATGGAACTTTTATTTTCTTTTTCAGAAATTTAAAATTTAATTAGATCTTAATTAGTGCCTCTATAAGATCTGATTAATGGAGCTTGGTTTAGTAGTTGCAGAAGAGTGACCATTCTCTAAATGTACCTAAAATGAGAACACCTACATATAAAGTATGATTTGAGGAACTTCCAAAGGACATCCCAACCATAAATACCTTCCTCACTTAGCTTTTTTACTGTATAACAAGTTACTACAAATTTAGCAACTTAAAACACCACCTGTTTATTATCTCAGTTTCTGTAAGTCAGAGTCTAGGCACAGCATAGCTGTGTTCTCTTAACAAGGCTGAAATCAGGTGTCAAAATGGCAGCACTCTCATCTGGAGTTTAGGATTCTCTTCCAAGCTTGTTTGGATTCTTGGCAGAATTTAGTTCCTTTCGGTTGTAGGACTGAGGTCCCCTTTCTCTTGCTGGCCATAGACTAGGGATCACTCTCAGCAGGTCACCGCGAATCTTTACCGTGTGTTATTCTCACAGGCCCTCTCACAACATGGCAACTCACCTCTTCAAAGCCAGCAGGAGGAACTCTTTCCCCAATGTGCTGAGGTGTATTCTTACATTATACAATCACTAGAGGCCCGGTGCACAAAATTCGTGCAAGGGGCTCGGCCCTTGCAGCCCCAGCAGCCTCAGCCCTCGCAGCAGCCCCAGCTGCTGCCTCAGCCCTCACAGCAGCCCCAGCTTCATCCAGTAGGTCGTCCGGAAGGTCATCCAGACGGTAGTTCACAGTTCAGCCATCTGGTGTAATTAGCATATTACACTGCTATTATTATAGATAACCCTGGGAATGATTATCCCATACTTTCTCCATGTAAAGTAACTTAAACCACAGGAGTAGTATCCCATCAGATTCACAGGTTCTACCCAGATTCAAGGAGAGGAGATGATACAGGATGCATATACCAGAGGGTGGAAATGGGGACTATCTCAGAATTCTGCCCACCACACCTGCCATAATTCCAGAAATTCCCACCTTTAGATTTTCTTTGAGGACTTCTCAAGATATGGACATTTTAACTGATTTAAGCCATGTTGTCCTATATAATAAAACCCTAATATGCAAATCAACCAAATGGCGGAATGACTGGTCGCTATGATGTGCACTGACCACCAGGGGGCAGACGCTCAACGCAGGAGCTGCCCCCTGGTGGTCAGTGCGCTCCCACAGGGGGAGCGCCGCTCAGCCAGAAGCCAGGCTCACAGCTGGTAAGCACAGCGGCAGGGGTAGGAGCTTCTCCCGCCTCCGCTGCAGGCGGGTGGTAAGGAGCAAGGGGTCCTAGACTGTGAAAGGGTGCGCAAATCTCATGCACCAGGCCTCTAGTCTAAAAATAACAACATGGCACCCTGGCCAGTGTGGCTCAGTTGGTTGAGCCTCGTCCCATACACCAAGAGGTTGCTGGTTTGATTCCCAGTCAGAGCACATGCCTGGGTTGCAGGCTTGATCCCCAGTAGGGGGCGTACAGGTGGCAGCTGATCTACGTTTCTCTCTCATCCATGTTTCTCCATCTCCCTTCCTCTCTCTTTAAAATCAATAAGAAAATAAAAATAAAATTTTAAATAAAAATAACAACATGGTAGTCATAAAATTTAAGGCTGGAATGGAGCTTAGAAATCATAAACCCCTACTTTATTATTTTTAACCTCTTCATTTACACATGAAGGAAATGACTTGCTCAAATCACAGCTAATGTGATGCAAAACAGACTGGAGATTCAGGTTCACTGAGTTCCATGCCACTGTTCTCTTTGGTACATGGTACACTACTGCTAGAAGAACTCAGATTCTATAGGGGACCCAGTGCTTATATTTGAAGGCAGAAATAGGAGGAAATTCACAGTAAGAATATGGGAGA
Organism: Myotis brandtii; assembly: GCF_000412655.1. NCBI lineage: Eukaryota > Metazoa > Chordata > Mammalia > Chiroptera > Vespertilionidae > Myotis > Myotis brandtii. The sequence continues at coordinate 5,596,041 of NW_005357076.1, forward strand.
GTACCCCCCAGGACAGCCATAGCCTAAAAGCAGGAGGCAGGAATGTCATAAGGATGTGTGGAGAAGAAGTTTTGGGGGAAAGAGTTCCCATTTTATAAATTCTTTTAAAGTTTGTGGGAGGCATGCCCCAGTGCTTCAGTTCATCATTTCATTTTGTAAAAACATTTATATCTGAAGAGGAGTGACTGCCAGGATTCCATTCATTTATGACAAAGTCAGCCTGGCCGTGTGGATCAGTGGTTGAGTATCGACCCATGAACCAGGAGGTCATAGTCGATTCCTGGTCAGGGCACATGCCTGGGTTGCAGGCTCAATCCCCAGTAAGTGTGAAGGAGGCAGCCGATCAATGCTTCTCTCTCATCATTGATGTTTCTATCTCTCCCTCTCCCTTTCTCTCTCTGAAATCAGTTTTTAAAAAAACATTTTAAAAAAGATTTTATAAAAAAGACAAAGTCATCCATTTTTAAAGTAAAATTACTCATGATGTAGACAAGAAAGCTCAAATTCTGAAAGAAATGTTTGCTTTATGAGGCATTTTCTCTGTAGAGACCTGGTTTATTTCCTCATATTTAAAGTCGCTTAGCAATTTTAAAGATTGATTCTGACTTAACTATATTGCTTTGAATATATTGTTTTAGTAAAATTTTATAAACGACCTCAGGGAGAGAGAGTGAACTGCTTCAGGGATTCGTGATTACCAGTGGGAGAGAGAGGAGGCTGAAGGTGGGATAAACTGTCAAAACATCCACATAAATAGATAAGCAGGGACAAAATCTGCCAACATTACATCCTACAGAGAAAAGGAACAGAAAGGAATTACACCAAGTGGGGAAGTAGAGTGATTTAGTATTTATTGCAACTACTGCTTCTTTGGGGATTTCAAGGTTTATTACTCATCAAAGCTTCTGAAGCTTTCATAAGATACTTATAAATGTGAAGAGTATTTAGCCTTCATATAACTTCAGCAAACTGACTTTAAATATGTCATTTGCTCTCACTTTAGCTGTCAGAGATTCAGACTCTGTTGAAGTTGACAACTATAGACCACAAAGGGAGTAATTTTGTAAAATGGGGGATAAAAAGTACTTTCTCTTCAAGATTGAGGTTAGAATAAACTAAAAATTGGTGAAATAAATAATAATACATCCTGTTGGTAAAATACTATGCAGCTGTTAAAAAGAAACTGTTGCCCTGGCCCATGTAGCTCAGTTGGTTGAGCATCATCCCTTGCACCAAAAGGTCACAGGTTCAATACCTGATCAGGGCACATACCCAGGTTGCAGGTTTGATCACAACCATTGGATGTTTCTCTCTCTCTCTTCCTCTCCCTCTCTCTTCCTCTCTCTTCAGAAAAATCAATAAAATATTTTTTAATGGAACTGTTTATGAACTGGTATGAAATTTCTCAGATATGTTATTAAATGAGTAAAGAAAAGCTGCATGTTTTGGTATACTACCATTTTTGTGAGAAGAAATGAAGAATAAATATTTCATTTTATATCCATAAACTATTTCTGGGGAAACTGGAGATACTGGTTGCCTCTGGATGACGAGGTGACAACTAGAGTGTAAGGTGGGGAGGGAGACTTTAACCCTTTTTGTACCACTTGAATTTTAAAACAGGAGAATATATTGATTAATGAAAAATAACTTTTTAAAATAAAAAGAATGAAATTTTAAAGAGTCTAAGAGGGAAAGCAAATTAATATGGGAAATTGGTCTCCAAACAAGACCTGGCTTCATTATGAAGATGTCCTTGCAAGGAGACTTGACTAGCCCTCTGTAAAATCTACTCTAACCGTCTCATGTGCCCTCTCTCCACCCCCCATCCTGCCTCCTGCACCTGTTCTAGCTCCAGCCAGGCATCAGCATCCCCTCCTGCTTTCAGTACTTTATTCAAGCTGACTCCCCCATCCCCACCCCATATCACCCACTACCATGCATGCCCACATCTGAAGCAGTCTTTTTAGTCCTTAGGATTCAGATCCCAAATGTACCTCCTACCCAATACAGACTATTCTATTGTAACTCAGATACGTTGTTAATATGTCTGATATTTCTCCTATGTATTTCTCAATCTTAATGGTATGTATGATTTCCCCACTAAATTGGATCTCCGTCTTGATCTTGGTGTCAGCTGGAATCACTGACTACCTAATGGTGCTAAGCAAGTAAAGCCATTGAAGCATCAGCTTGAGGTTCAGAAACCTGACTGCAGGTTTTCTCCCCGGCATGCACAGTGTTTAGGAGCCAGGACCTCCCTCACCTTTAGCAGCCTGAGCACCGAGGGTCAACTTGCCTGTGGCTCGAAAGCACCGTGCAGAACAAGGACGGTTATAATTGTCATTATCAGTGTACTGTATTCCTCCTGGCTTCTTAAATCGCCAGTTCTCCTAAATGCTATCTTCTGCCCCACGCCCAAATCAGGTGTGTGTTATATTAGCCAAAGTATCCTGGAGGAAGAAGATAAAAAAAGAAAGGACCACCCAGCCAATTTGGCTCAGTGGTTGAGTATTGACCTATGAATCAGAAGGTCACAGTTCGATTTCCAGTCAGGGCACATGCCTGGGTTGCAGGCTGGATCCCTGGTAGGGAGCGTGCAGAAGTCAGCTGGTCGATGATTCTCTCTCTGATGTTTCTATCTCTCTCTCACTTCCTCTCTCTGAAATCAATAAAAATATATGTTAAAAAATAAAGAGAAAGGACAAATACCCTTTAAGTGAAAATCCTTCCCTCTGTCCCCACACCTCCCCCCAAAGCCATCTAGGGATGGGCTGAAGAAACTAAGACATCTGCATCATAAGCCTTCCCAGGGCTGAAGCAGAAATGTCTCCCCTCACGTAACCTTGGCAGTCACAAGCCAGCTTTTGATTCTCTCCACTGCAGGAATAATCACATGGCCACACAGCTAGAGACTGTCAGCCCAACTTGGCATATTACCTCTCCAAACACCTTTGTGCAGGAGGAGGCGGGCAGCTCCTAACTGGGTCATGCTGCCCATAGCTGTGTCTGTGCCTCAGAGGCAGCTGTGGGAAATGCTCCCAGGGCCACCTTTATTTCACATGTTTTTCATTGGGTTGCAGTTTAATAAACCTTTTAAGTTGTCTGTGAAATTGTCAGTAAGTTACAAGGAAATGCTTATGTCTTCCATTGTATAGATCTGTGGTCACACTATAAAGCTGCCTCCTCACAACCCCCCAGCTATTCAACCCTCCTCACTAGCACTGAGGATTTCCCAATTTGGCTTTTCTCTCCTCTGAGCTCTTTCTCTTGTTTAGGGAATAGTATTGTCCATATAAGGGATCAAGTAGACCCAGTGTGTGTAGGGGAAAGGTCATTGGGTTGGAGGTCAGGAGACCTAGATCCTAGACCCAGCTGCTACCAGCTAGCTTTGTGACCCTGGGAAAATCATTTAACCTCTCTGGGTTTCACATTTCCTCTGAGGTCTCTTCCAATTCTAAGATTCTCTGATTCCATGTGGATATGTGGGCTCTTGTCACTTCAGAACTCTCCTTTCTTCTGTTTGGCTACTGTGGTAAATAGTTTTATGTAATACTAGAGGCCCGGTGCACAAAATTTCATGCAGTTGGGGGGGGGGGGGGTCCCTCAGCCCGGCCTGCACCCTCTCGAAGTCCGGGACCCCTCACTCCTTACCACCCGCTGGCAACGGAGGCGGGAGAGGCTCCCGCCACCACCACTGCGCTTGCCAGCCATGAGCCCGGCTTCTGGCTGAGTGGTGCTCCCCCTGTGGAAGTGCACTGACCACCAGGGGGCAGCTCCTGCATTGAGCATCTTCCCCCTGGTGGTCAGTGTGCATCATAGTGACCAGTGTTCCACTGTTCGGACGATTTGCATATTAGGGTTTTATTATACAGGATCGCTTCTAATATTATAGTCACACAAACTCAGTGTGTGTTTCTCTCTACTGTTGAATTGTCCAGCCGTGGAACATGCCAGAGAGTAAACTTGGAACCTGGCACAACTCAGATTCTGTTTGGACTTTTCGGAAGGCCAGATGGTACCACATTTTTGAGTGCCAGTTGAGCCCACTTCTTCCAATTCTCCCCTGTCCCAATCTAGTAGAAATGACCCAGTCTTATGTCCATCTATTATTCAGGCAGCTGGGCCAAATTTGTACAAAAGGAGTACATAGTCCTTGGAAACCTAAGCTTTCTCCAGGGTGATTTCATGCTCCATGTAGACATCTTTCAGATTAGAAACTGGAATTTCAGCCATCAATCAAACTCCACTACCAACAGCTGGTCTGCATGGGGAAGTCGGCATCTGCAGGGGAAGGAGAGGAGTTCTGCTTACTGTGATTTAATTACGACTTAGTGATTTGTTCAGGGATGTGGAAGCAAATATGAATGAGCCAACTCTCAGGACCAGCTGTCGAGTGCTTGGCTCCTAATCTGCTGTCATCCCACTTGCCCCGAGCACTCCCGGCTTGACAGCTCACCAGCTAGTTAAATGTTTGTTTCCTCCTCTGCTCTGATTCATATCCTGGGGGCCTATGGAAGGGCACCCCCACCAGGTTATTTGCTGACTGGTAACTTCCCGGTGGTTGGAGTTGGATTCCCCCTGTAGCACAGTGGTGTCGGAGCCCTTCATATGACATGGAGGATAGTCTGTAGCTGTACTGTCACAGGATGGCATTTGCGATGAGGCATTCCTGCTGGTGGCCTCCAGAGGTCCCTCTTCCACAGCCACTTAATACTTTCACGAGTTTTCACTAACAGTTCTCAGGAGCTCGCACTGACATCCTTAGATACTGTTTTAGTTCATGGTTTTTTAGAGGAAAGGGCCCATCTTCATGGGGAGAAGGATAGGCACCCGGAATATCAAGAGGAATTGGCAGTAGGCACTCTGCCCTGAGAGAATGGAGGAACTGGGGAGGAGAAAAAGAGGATACTTACCAGTTACGACAGAGTGTGAGATTGATGTGAAATGCAGAAAAAAGGGCTGGTTAACAAAAAGCATTCGTGTTTATGTAACACACCGATACAGAAGTCTTGATCTATTTCTCAGAACATATTTCTGTAGCCACGGGGGCGATCACAGTTTGAGAGCATCCAGTGTTTTCACTGAGCAGTCTTCTGAGGTGAACTGAGTTTCCTTAGTATAGTTTCCAACTGAGAAGTGTAATAACCAGCTGTTACCATTTTAGTTCTCCATCTAGTTACTATTCCCATTGTCAATTGGCCCATGATTTCTGTTCCTTCCCTGAGCAATTTAGTTACGAGGAATCCGTTCTTCCTGGGCCAGCGGAGAAAATCAAGTGTCTACCAGGGGTCCTCAAACTACGGCCCGCGGGCCACATGCAAATACAAATATTGTATTTGTTCCCGTTTTGTTTTTTTACTTCAAAATAAGATATGTGCTGTGTGCATAGGAATTTGTTCATAGTTTTTTTTAAACTATAGTCCGGCCCTCCAACGGTCTGAGGGACAGTGAACTGGCCCCCTGTTTAAAAAGTTTGAGGACCCCTGGCTCTAGACCCAGGAGACTAAGTTTCTAAACCCTGGAACTTGGGCAGGTGTGAGATGCCCAGCTCCCCTTTCAGTAGTTAACCACAGCTCATGAGCATCCACCGCAATAGTATTTTTTGCTTAAATCTTTTCTTTCCAAGGGACACTGATTCCTCCACCCTAACTCTCATCTGAGAGAGGGCAGTGTGAATAGTAACCCAAAGCTGCAGGAAGAGGAAGCTGGCTCTCCCCACCCTCCTGAGCAGCCGAGTGCCCCTCAAGCCACAGGCTTTGAACACTGAAGTGTAGCCTAGCTTGTGGCTAATATTACCTTTCCTCTACCCTTTGCCACCGAAATCCTCAGCTATTTCTGTATAGCTCCACCCCACCCTATCCTCAGATTCCAGAAAACACCGGTAAACTTTTTTTGCATACTAAACCACCTCAGCAGTTATCTTGTGACATTCCCTCATTTGAATGAGAAAATGAAATCTAAAAAGGTCATGCTACTCCATGGGGTTCACACAGAATGGTGGTGGTAGAGTCAGGACTGGAGCTCAGGCCTTGTAACTTAAGCCCAGTCTTCCTACTGCATCACCCCGCTCCTCTGCAGTGCTCTGGCATTTGTATCGGCACTGAATATGTGGAGGTGACAGAGGTGAAGTGAAAGACCAAATGTAGGAAAAAAAATGACAAGAAAGAACTAAAGTTACAGGGATTACATAGACAGAGAAGGCACACGACTCTAGTTTAAGTTCACGTTGCTTCTGGGTAAGTATAAACTAATTCTTTCCTTTCCTCCATGCTTTAGCTCACTTAAGAGTGTGCCTAGAAGCAATAGCATCGTTAATGCAGATATAAAATTTATAGATGTAGGTAGATCACGATAAATGGGGTAAAAGGCAGTGGAAACTGCCTAGTCCTTCCTGGCTTATTTCCATGAGAACACACTTCTCACATGATTGCTAGCGTTTAACAGTAAATGTCAGAAAAAGAGAAATTGGCATGAGAGAAAAGATTCTCCGGAGGTCGGAAAAAGACAAACAAAAAAGGCTACATCCTGAAATAGTGAGACAGGCTGCCCCTTATCCCTAGGGGCTGAGTTAGAAAGGACAAGGCGGCAGGTGGAAAACCTGTACGTAGGAGGAGCCAGGAGCTCATCCATGCAGGTACTTACTATCAGTAACGGAGGAGGCTCCCCTTAGTTACTGAGGGGAGCCTCCTCATTTCCCACCTCCCCTTCCTTTTGCTACCGGGTATTTACTTTTGTTATCATGTTCTTTCCAGTGGGTTATGGATTAAACACTAAATTATCATTTTCTTAACTACAGTTGAAAACACTTTATTATGATTGAGTAGTTTTATCCACCACATTTAGAGAAAGCAAAATGCAAGTCCCTCTGCTATGCTAATTTAGCATCTTCCTTTCTTCTTCAGTGACCATGCAGCAGGTGGCCAGGACAGTGGCTAAAGTGGAGCTCTCAGACCATGTGTGTGATGTGGTATTTGCGCTCTTTGACTGTGATGGTGAGTGGGGCCCTCTGGAGTCAGGCGGGAGGACTCAGCCTACTGCCCTTGGAGGGGACACCGTTTGGAATGGAGCCTTGCAGACAGCTGCACGTAGTAGCCCACACCTCTTTAGCCTACCCCTTCCCCACATCGATGGTTCAGCCCTCAGCATCATGACATTGAGAAATATAACCCCCAGTCCTGATTTGTGTTTTCCAGTTCTTCCTGTAATTCCCATTTGCCTATAATTCTCAATTAATTATGACCACAAGGACCTTAAAAATGGAAACAATTCAACTATAGAAGTGTTTCAAAGTTAAATAAACAACAAACTCAAATATAAAAGCTAAAAAAAATAGAAACAAAAATATTGGACCCAGCTTGCTGCTTAGTAGATTGGGAGCACTCAAGGACCTGAATGTCTAGGAAGATGCTGCTGCATCTCCTCCTCCCAGGGCGCATTTCGGTCATCCACACTCCATCGTGGCACCCAGCTTGCAGCCATCTGGGTGTCTGTGACCACTCTGTAGGAAGCCCTGTGAGAGATCCCGCTTCTGCTCTAGCATTATTTCTCAGCTCTGTTAGCTGACATCATAATGATACTAATATTCACAACGGAGGCTCACACTTTTATCAGTGCTTTCCGTGCTAAGCTGCTCACTTAATCTTCTGACATTGGATTGTTACTAACCACATTTACAGACCCGGAAGCTGAGAGACTCAGATAGGTTAAGTAATTTTCGCAGAATCACAAAGGTAATAGTAGACAACAAAACCAGGGTCCGAATCAGAGCTCAGTGATGCCACCCTCTATGCTGTCTCACCTCCATTGCTTGTCCCACCTCCATTGCTTGTCTCCCAGCCAAGGTTCATTGTTCATCTTCCTTCAGGAAGCAAGGCTACAGGAATTCAAGAACCATCCCAGAAGCACCTGCCTATGTGAAATCTTCTGTTTTGATCCCAGCAAAATGAATTTTTTTTCATTCTTTAACTTGAGTCAATTTATCCACATTACTACATGTTACACTCTATCTCTGTATATGTGGCCTTGCTTCCCTACTAAATTGTGAACTTTTAAGGTTAGTTACAAGTCCTGTTCACCTTTAGAAACCCCACATATACAGGACTTCAGATAGTACTTTACACATAATCTCATTAACTTATTTGTTATTAAGTTGAGCTCAAGTTATTTAAATCTACTACCTGCTATCACAACTGAGGTCTGAGTCAAAGGAAGTCCCAGGGCTAGGACAAGGAAATGGCCCCATCCTCTAGGCTGCCCTGTCCAGTATGATACCACTAGTTACATATGGCTATTTTAATGTAAATTAATTAAAATTGAATACACTCTAAAACTCAGTTCTTTGGTCTCGTTAGCTACATTTTAAGTGCTCAGTAGCCATATGTGGCCAGTGGCTACTGTATTGAATAGCACCGATTTAAAAAAACATTTCCCTCATTGAAGAGAGTTCTAGTGAATACCATTACTGTAGAGAGATTAACTGCCCAACGATTTTTTAAAATATACTTTTATTGATTTCAGAGATAGGAAGAGGGAGAGAGATAGAAACATCAATGATGAGAGAGAATCATCGATTGGTTGCCTCCTGCGTGCCCCCTACTGAGAATCAAGCCCGCAATCCAGGCATGTGCCCTGACTGGAATCGAACCTGGGACCTTTCAGTCTGTAGGCTGACACTCTGTCCTCTGAGCCAAACCAGTTAGGGCTCCAAAGATTTTTTTAATTTATTTTTTGAGAGAGAGAAATGGAGAGAGAAACAGAAACATTGGTTACCTCACACATGTGCCCTCGAGCCCACAATCTGGTATGTGCCCTGACCAGGAATCGAACCCATCAGCTTTTGGTGTACAGGATAATGCTCCAACCAACTGAGCCATAACAGGCCAGGGCTCATCCCCAGGTAGTTTTACTCTAATCACATTCAAGTGGTTTGTTGTTGTTTTTTTAAGAAACATTTACGTTTATAATTTTTATAATTTTTGAAGCCGATATCCTAGAGCTGGTCTGTGAGGTGAATCAGAGAATAAAGGCAACCAGCCTCACAGTTCTCTACTCCTAGGAGGGCCTGGGAAATTACATTTGATTTTCCAGCCTTTTAGAAGCAGGCTCTGCCAATATCTACTTGAGTCACCTTTAGAAAATCATTTAACATCTCTGGGGTTTATTTTCTTAATCTACAGAAAAAGGAAGTATATATTAAATTTAAAAGCCATTATCATTACAAATTGGTAGTTACAAAATAGGCTTGAGGAGGAATTATACAGCATAGGGAATATAGTCAATAATATTGTAATAACTATGTATGGTGCCAGGTGGGTACTAGCATTATAAGGGAATTGCTTTGTAAATTATATAATTGTCTAACCAGTATGCTATACACTTGAAACTAATATAAAATAATATTGATTATCAATATTACTGTATTAGAAAAATAAGGATAAAAAGACATTGTTATTTCTACCAGTGCAAGGTCTTAGGTCAGAATGTCAGAGGACTTGTTCAGCAAAGAATTTAGAGTTGCACTCACAGGTCTCACACACACACACACACACACACACAAACACAGATGACATTCAGTCATACCCCTAGAGCCATCCAGACTAGTCAGCTCCGGCCTTAGGGAAGCAGGAAACAAATCCCACAGTAGTTTGAATGAAATGGCCTCAGATTTTTTCATCTGAAGTTTCATTTTACATACAAAATATTAAGAATCTTGTTTGGACTTTTTGCTCTTTTAATTACATTTAGTAAGCCATATTATTGATTGCTTAGCCCAGCAAGGCTACTTTTAATATTGAAATATACATACATAAAAGTGTAAATATAAGTGTACAGAGTGATGAATTTTTAAAATACATTTTTATTGATGTCAGAAAGGAAAGGAGAGGGAGAGATTAAAAAAACATCAATGATGAAAGAAAATCATTCATCGGCTGCCTCCTGCACACCCCCTACTGGAGATGGAGCCTGAAACCCGGGCATGTGTCCTGACCTGGAATCAAATCATGACCATCTGGTTCATAGATTGATGCTCAACCACTGAGCCATGCTTGCCGGGCAGATTGATGAATTTTTAAAAGCTGAACATGCCTGTGTAACCACCGTTGTCCAGAAACATCACATTACCTGGACCACAGAGGCCCCCTGCTGCTGCCTTCCGGTCACTTCCACTCCCAGGGGCAGCCACTCTCCTGACTTACAGCACCATGGACTAGTTTGCCTGCTTTTGTTTGTTTAATCGTGCTGTGAGGTATCCCCGGGGGTATCTCTGTGGTTGCCCATGCTCTCTTCAGCCAGAAAACAGGCTGTTCCGGTTTTCAGGTACTCTGTACAAAAGTAACCCGTTTAGTTCCTCTGCACTCTCCCCCAGACTGGTCATTAGTGGAGGTCTGTTTGCTGGCTTCCTGTTGCCTCATTATCCCCAGTGAGGCAGTGAGTCCTGGGCCTCTAGTCAAGGAACTGCCTCCTGCTGCTGGAGTGGTCACTGTTCCATGTGACTGAGAGGGGACCTTTGGTGAAAGCAGATGCTCTCCAAGTTCCTTGCAGACCTGAGCATCTGCCCCAGGGGAGGGTGGACGGGAATCCTTGAGAAAATGGGCTCAACCCAAAGCCAGGTAGTGATTTTGGTTTTCACCATGAACAACCCTCATCTCTCACCTGACCGTTGTCACAATCTCCTAAATGACCCCCATACTCCAGCTGTGCCGCTCTCTGGTCCCATCCCCATATATTCAGCCAGAAAAATCTCTCCAAATGGAAATCTAACTGCACTCCACTCCCCTGCTTCCAGTCCTTTCCTGGCGCTCTACCACCCAGAAGATAAAGTGCAAACCCTTTCATGAAAATACAAGATCCTTGGGGACCTGTCTCCTGCCTGCCTCTTTAGTTTACTTGCCATGCCCCCACCCCACCCCTGTGAGTCCAGCAATACCTACCAGTAGCTCCGTCAGCCTGCTGCTCCCTGCTGTGCCTTTGCTAATGCTACTACGACTACTTGGAATGCTTTCCATCTCACTCTCCTGTACTTGGCCAATTCCTGTTAGTCCTTTGGGATTCAACGTAAGAGTCTCCCCCAGGAAAGCTTTGCTGACCTGTAGTTGTACCACCTCCAGCTTGGGTTAGAGAGTCTCCCTCTGTACCCCTAGAGCATCCTTTACCCCATTATGGCATTTACCACACTGTTGAGATCATGTGTTTGTCTCTCCCACAACCTGTATTTCAAGGGACAAAGGTTTGTCTCCTTATTCACAACACCTAGCACAGGACCTGACATAGAATATATTCTCATTTAACTTTGTCACACTAACCTGTCAGAGTTGCATGCAGCCAGAAAGATCAAGAACAAACCAGTTCGTTTCAGGTCAAGAGAATTCAATTTGGCTGTGAGAGAGCACTGGGCTTTACAACTCACATTGTGTGAACAATGGAATTTTCTGTCTTCATTCTGAGGCCTCCTCTTACCCTTGTCATGTTTGCCTCTTACTCTAGGCAACGGGGAGCTGAGCAACAAGGAATTTGTTTCCATCATGAAGCAACGGTTGATGAGAGGCCTGGAGAAGCCCAAAGACATGGGCTTCACCCGCCTGGTGCAGGCGATGTGGAAATGTGCACAGGATACTGCCTGGGACTTCGCTTTGCCCAAACAGTAACCCAAAACAGCAAGAGGGGGCCACCTCCTTACCCCACTACCCTGCCGCTCAAGCAGAGCCTTGGCACAGGCCTTCCTGCTGCTGCTGGAAGTAGTGCTGCCTTCCTTTGGGAATGATCTCAGGATTCAACCCGTTTCCCCTCTCCGTCCTTCCCCTGATTCTAGGCTCTGATTTGGCCCAGTGACTCTCCCCATTGGTTCTCAAAAACATGGAGTAGTTCTAAACACTCAGACGTTTGGCACCTTCAACAGCACTACCCATCCAAGCATAAAGAACGCGTGGACATTCACAGATATCCACCAACCCTGGAAAACACCCAGTTCTCGACTCGTTCTTGCTGTGGATTTATATTAGGAACATTCCTTGCTTTTTCTCCTGCTGGTGCTTTTAAGCTAAAAATTGGGAAAACCTCTGGCAGCAAAAGGAAGTCTGTGATGAAGATAGTGAGGATGCCTGGGCCGCCCTGAGCTGGCAGGCAGCCAGGGCCAGAGAAGGGTCTGTGCCCGTCCCCAGCTTGGCTCTGAGGCCTGCTCCAGGGAGGTGATGTCGCAGTGGGAATGCAGCAAGATGTGGAATCTAAAGCAGCTGCTTGCTGGCTCTCCCTTCTTTTGCTCAGGCTCCGTAAGAAGACTCCACCGCAACCCTGTGTAGTGAGCAGCAGTGACTGAGTTCATGTTCCCTGCAGGTGCCATTCCTCCTCCAGGACTGTGCCTCTGAAGCTGAGGCCTGCTCGGAACCCCTCTGCCCTCCGCACTTCAATAATAAGTTTGCGACAAACCCTCCAAAGGCTGTTGTCTCCTTTATTTTAGGACCCTCTGGGACCCTTTCATTTCACTTCTCCACTGGGTTTGAGATCCTGTGTTCTTTCTACCAGAGTCTGGTTCTTCCAGTTAAAGGCAATTTTAGGCACAAACAAGAGGTGGGGGCATTTGGAGGTTAGTGGTGGTGTTAGTGGTGAAAACGGCACCAGGTATTAGACCTCGGTTCAGCAACCTTGGTACTTGAGTTCTAGCTGAGAAAGAATGCAGAGCCAAGACTCAAACTTTTAAGAGAACATTTATTTAGAAAGTCACAGAGGTAGGAGTGAGCCGTAGAAGAATGGGCTCAGGAAACAAGTTACAGAAGCAAAAGAAGGGCCTTGGAAGTTAGGAGAGAGGCAAGGAAGACACATGGAGTAAGGGGTGGGGAAAGGCTCAGGCTCAGGCGCGCTCCACAGAGAGTCTGCTGTCCTAAAGGTTGTAAGGGTGGGGGTTTTAGGGGAGGTCCCAGGGGGAGATCTCAATAAAATATTCATCAGCTTTTCAGGTGTGTCCTTTCAGGGTCATGGTCTTCACTGATTGGTCAGCATCAGGGCAAGGGTTAATCAATGCAGCTGGTCCTGATGTCAGCCATGGTTGCTGGTCTGGTTTTGCTGCTTTCCTGGGCCTGGAGCTGAAACACAACTGAGGCCTAGATGAATTTGATGCAGGTCAGAACCTCACTGTCTTGAGGGCTTCATGCTTCAGGGCTGTTCTCCAGCCCCCTGTTCATTCCCCCTCTAAGGGGGTCTAACTCACATGACCAGCAATGTGCTAGGGGAGGAAAGGTTCCTGTGGGGGTGAAGTCCTTGTTTTCCCAGTTTTGCCCATTCCACCCTGGTGACCTTCTGTACCTGGCCTATCGTCCTTGCGCTGTTTGTCTAACTGCCTAGCACAGTGGCATTGTTCCAGCACAGTTTGGACAGCTTTTTATCCTGGGCAAGTGTACAGAGTCCTTGATTACTCATACCCCACAATAAGGAACTAAGATGGGGTGGTGGAGTATATGAGAAATCTGGTACGACCAAAGTTTTAAGAACCATAGCAACCAGTGTTTTATATGGACTCAACTCTGCCACCGACTCAGTGTGGCCTTGAGGAAGCAAATAATTTTCCATCTGTTTCCTTCCACTGTGAAATGACAGGGGTGAGCTCGATGGGCTCTGAGGTTTCTTCCAGGTCTAAAAGCCTCTCCTTCCGTTCTCCTACAGAATTCCTGCCGTTTTCAGAACCTCCAGCTAGTGCCTCCTGGCATGACAGTGTTTCGAGTCCAGTGTCACAGAAGCACCACACCAAGGCCTGGAAGTTGGTAGGGAGGGCTTATCAGGCCGAAGAGAGCCTGGGTCTGCGCCTGTGGCTCCACAAGGATAGTCCCAACCCAAGCATTTTCTCAGAGCAATTTAACAACCTCAGCCTAACATCTTTTCTGGGAGCAGATTAATTTCTCTCTCCAAGGAGTTCGCCACTCATCTACTTCATGTCTCCCACTCTTTCCTTTCCTGGGGCATGTATTCCTGGTACCCACATGTAGCCTTTGCCTTGCTCATTGGCCAGGTCTGAGGCATCAGCAAAATGTGAGCTTTTCTTAAAATTGTCCCAGTATCCCAAATCACTCTTTTCCCAGGTCCTTGCTGTTCCAGCCTGGAAGAGAAGTTGAATACACACACTTCCTGGGACATTCATTCCCCTACGTCGGAGGGCCTACGAGAAGAGATCTGCTAATTGGCCTGGTTCACCGAAGCTGAAAGCTGAGCATAGCAGGCGAGGATAAGGATCTCACCTGTAACTTCTTGAAACCCCGGTCGAGGGCACCTATCCCAGGTACAAGGAATTCCAGCTGAACTCCTTGCAGTGCCTGAGGAAACAGAGGAGGTCCGGGTGCTCAAGGAGACAGCGGCCACACGGGCACAAGAGGGTAGATGTGCAGGTGAGAGGTACAAGCTAAGTCACCCAGAAGAGGCCAAGGGTTCCCAGGAAGGCCTTGGGCTAGGTGGCATGAATAGGCTGAGAGGATTTTAGGCAGAATTTGGGGGTAGGCTAGATGCATTTGGAAATACAAAAGGCTGATTTGTGCTTCTCTTTTTATTCAAATTGTTTCTTCCACCTAGACAGAATAGACCTCCCCTCCTCCAAGGCAGCTCAAACTGTCCCTCCTTAAGAAACCGTCTTTCATCCTCTTCCAGACAAGACTGGTAGCCTCTCCTTTGCCTCCCAAGGATCACTTGCCCACCCACAGCAGCACCGCTGCAATTCAATGTCATTCTTGTGAGACGGTCACCACAAGTTCAGACCCAGAGCAGTAACATGATCAAACAAACAGCCTCAAAGCTAATTTAAAAATAACTCTGGGACGATGTTAACGTGATACTAGCAGTGCCTCAGTAAGTTCCTCCCACACACCCACAGCCATTCTCTACTTCTGTTGTTCTCTACTTTTTAAAAAAACAAAAGTAATTTTCTCCAGTTCAAGCCCTTAGGCTTTGGGAACTCAGAGGGGACCCAGGCTACTTCCTTGACCTGGAACTCAGCATCATCCACAAGGACACGCAGGAAGAATATGGAGAATTACTAAGAACATGCATCCTCTTAAAAAATAATTTTAATAGCTTTCAGTGCCCACCTAGTTTTTAACTCTAGTTGGAACATATGCACTTGAACCAAATTAGAATCTAAGACAAAGGAGAAGTCTAGGCAATGGCTGCTTCCACACAGGCAAGAAGGAATAGCAGCCTGGGAGCCAAGATCCAGATCCCCACCAGAGCATCCTCTCCAAGCGGCTCAGAAAAGGGAGGGAGCAGAGACAGTGTTCAGCTTTCAGGCTTCAGTTGCCACCTACTGGCAAGAAGGCTTAGTGCAGGGACTCACATCTTGAGTGCAGC
>NW_005357076.1:5611649-5613792 GCF_000412655.1 Myotis brandtii
AGGCCTTGGGCTAGGTGGCATGAATAGGCTGAGAGGATTTTAGGCAGAATTTGGGGGTAGGCTAGATGCATTTGGAAATACAAAAGGCTGATTTGTGCTTCTCTTTTTATTCAAATTGTTTCTTCCACCTAGACAGAATAGACCTCCCCTCCTCCAAGGCAGCTCAAACTGTCCCTCCTTAAGAAACCGTCTTTCATCCTCTTCCAGACAAGACTGGTAGCCTCTCCTTTGCCTCCCAAGGATCACTTGCCCACCCACAGCAGCACCGCTGCAATTCAATGTCATTCTTGTGAGACGGTCACCACAAGTTCAGACCCAGAGCAGTAACATGATCAAACAAACAGCCTCAAAGCTAATTTAAAAATAACTCTGGGACGATGTTAACGTGATACTAGCAGTGCCTCAGTAAGTTCCTCCCACACACCCACAGCCATTCTCTACTTCTGTTGTTCTCTACTTTTTAAAAAAACAAAAGTAATTTTCTCCAGTTCAAGCCCTTAGGCTTTGGGAACTCAGAGGGGACCCAGGCTACTTCCTTGACCTGGAACTCAGCATCATCCACAAGGACACGCAGGAAGAATATGGAGAATTACTAAGAACATGCATCCTCTTAAAAAATAATTTTAATAGCTTTCAGTGCCCACCTAGTTTTTAACTCTAGTTGGAACATATGCACTTGAACCAAATTAGAATCTAAGACAAAGGAGAAGTCTAGGCAATGGCTGCTTCCACACAGGCAAGAAGGAATAGCAGCCTGGGAGCCAAGATCCAGATCCCCACCAGAGCATCCTCTCCAAGCGGCTCAGAAAAGGGAGGGAGCAGAGACAGTGTTCAGCTTTCAGGCTTCAGTTGCCACCTACTGGCAAGAAGGCTTAGTGCAGGGACTCACATCTTGAGTGCAGCCGAGTCCCAGCTCTGCACCTGAGAATAGCCTCCCAGGGGCCTGGTGGCATGACAAACCATAATTGTGAAGAGAAACTCTATGGGTATCATTAATTCTGCACCTGAGAAAAGCCTCCCAGGGGCCTGGTGGCATGACAAGCCATAATTGTGAAGAGAAACTCTATGGGTATCATTAATACTGAGGTGAAGAAAGGAGGGATGCCTCGTATTGTTCTTGGTGACTCTAGAAAAGGGTCTGAGTTACTCCATTCTACAACTCTTTACTGGTCACCTATGTGCAGCTAGGCACTCAGCAAGGTCTTCAGGTTAAGTACAGGCTACTATGAGATCACGTGGAGAAGCAGAAGGGCTATGTAATCAAAATTTAGGAGTTCTATCAGATTTGGAAGGCTTGCAGAGGAAATTACTTCTTTTAATATAAGAAAAAGAGAGACCTGAGCGTTGAGCAGGAGTTAACAACTCAGGAGAAGGAGTGTCTAGGCAGAGGGTAACGAGTGTACAAAGAACAAAGGCCAAAAAGCATGTTTCTGGGAATGAACAACGTTCTAGGTGTCCAGTTCTGATTGGGGTGATTTTGGAACCCAAGAACTACGATGGCACTTCTGTCAGTTTAACCAACTTGTTTGGAAGAACATGGTGGTTTGACCCAGTCCAAAGGTTATTTTGGACTGTTCTAACATTCCAAAGGTTTGAGGAGTAAGGCATGCAAGGCAGTTCCTCCAGTCGTAGCTCCAATTTTATTTTTATGTGGTTCTGTTTATGTTATTTTTCACACATTTTTAGGCTTTATAAGTGGGGTTCATCTAGTTGCTTATTTACATAGGGTTTCTGTTATGTATTGAAAATATTACAACATCGGGAGGTAATAAACCTCTGTTAAGCTATGTTTCCAGAATGCTCTGATCATGCATAGGTCTTCCTTTTCCTTTGGTCATTGATGGACAAGGAGGAAGTAGACATTTTCACAGGTAGGACTAATGAACTATCAGTGAAAATATCAACTTATAGGTTCTAGATCAGTGGTTCTCAACCTTCCTAATGCCGCGACCCTTTAATACAGTTCCTCATGTTGTGGTGACCTCCAATTTCATTGTTACAAATTGAACATAATTAAAGCATAGTGATTAATCACAAAAACAATATGTAATTATATATGTGTTTTCCGATGGTCTTAGGCAACCCCTGTGAAAGGGTCGTTCGACCCCCAAAGGGGTCGCGACCCACAGGTTGAGAACCACTG
>NW_005357076.1:5617388-5619088 GCF_000412655.1 Myotis brandtii
TAATCACAAAAACAATATGTAATTATATATGTGTTTTCCAATGGTCTTAGGCGACCCCTGTGAAAGGTTGAGAACCGCTGTTCTAGATCATTTTGGGCTGGTCTCTTGAACATGCAAGTCAATTATGGCAAAAGAGTACCCAAATTCCATTTGCACTGTGATTTCAGGAGTAGAGGGAGCCTGACAGGGAGAGCAGAAAAGAGCAGATGTGAGAAAAAGATAAATTTCTGGTGTTTAAATTCTTTTCTCTCTGGTCTTCAGTGTCTTTCTGAGGGGTACACCTGTCCTTAGGATCCAAAAGTACCCTCAATGGAAAACTGTAGTTTCAGAAGCTGTATATTTCTGTAAATAAAATTTTTCATTTATTTGTCTTTTTGTTTTTAGAATGTAAAATTTAATGTTGAATCAGAATAGATTAAATGTAAAGGACAGACTATATGTATGATCCTTGCATCTATGCAAGGAATATATTTTAGTAATAAAACCAGCACTGACTACATCATGTGCTACCTTAATAATTACGTATTTTAAAGAAAAATCAAGATATACTCAGCCCTGGACAGTATGCTCAGTGGTTAGAATGTTGGCCTGAGCACCAAAGGGTTGTGGATTAGATTGCCGATCAAGGGCCCATACCTGGGCTGCAGTTCAATCCCACCCCAGTCAGGACCAATGTTTCTCTCACATTAGTGTTTCTCTCTCCTCCTCCCATTCCTTCCCTTCCTCTCTTCCATTCTAAAAATCAATGGAAAAAATATCCTTGGGTGAGGATTAATAAAACAAACAAAAAAAATCAAGATATACTCAACTATTACTATATTAAAATATTATCTCAATAAACATAAAAAGAATTAAGATGGTAGTCATTCACCAAAAAAAAAAGATAATACATATGGGCATTTTAAACATACTTAAAACTCAGAGGTTATAAAAAATCATGATGGAAATTTTTAAATGTTTAGAGCTGAATAAAGTAATGAAAATACTAGATATTAAAACTTGTGGGACACAAATAAAGGGAAACCTATAAATTTATTAACAAGGTCCATACTTATTTAGAGAAAATGGGCTGCCAATTAATAAGCTAAGCATTTGCCTCAAGAAGTTGGAAAAAGAACAATAGATTAAAACCAAAAAAAAGAGCAAAAATAAGTAATATAAAATTTTAAATGCACATAACTAGATACAAAAGCAGTTTTAAAATAATATTAGCAGAAACCAAGATGGCGGCATAGATAAACACCGGAGATTGCTGCCTCGAACAACCACTTCAAAAATACAGCTAAAATGCCGAACCCGGTTTGGCTCAGTGGATAGAGCGTCTGCCTGCGGACTGAAAGGTCCCAGGTTCGATTCCGGTCAAGGGCATGTACCTGGGTTGCGGGCACATCCCCAGTAGGAGATGTGCAGGAGGCAGCTGATCGATGTTTCTCTCTCATAGATGTTTCCAAATCTCTATCTCTCTCCCTTCCTCTCTGTTAACAATCAATAAAATATATTTTAAAAAAATACAGCTAAAAGACAGAACGGACATCATCCAGAACCACAGGAAGGCTGGCTGAGTGGAAATTCTACAACTAGAAGGAAAG
The DNA here is from genome assembly GCF_000412655.1 of Myotis brandtii. NCBI lineage: Eukaryota > Metazoa > Chordata > Mammalia > Chiroptera > Vespertilionidae > Myotis > Myotis brandtii. The sequence continues at coordinate 5,618,978 of NW_005357076.1, forward strand.
AGAAAAGCATACCAAGACTCAGAGGATCCTAACCGGTTTGGCTCAGTGGATAGAGCGTCGGCCTGCGGACTGAAAGGTCCCAGGTTCGATTCCGGTCAAGGGCATGTACCT
>NW_005357076.1:5620087-5621367 GCF_000412655.1 Myotis brandtii
AATAATCGTGCACCTATGGATGAGGACAGTGGGTGGGGAGTGAGGGCGGAGGGAGGGGTGGGAACTGGGTGGAGGGGAGTTATGGTGGGAAAAAAGAGGAACCAATGTAATAATCTGAACAATAAAGATTTAATTTTTAAAAAAAGTAAAGTCCTACAATTGGCTCCTCTCTGAGGGGGCGTGGCTAGGCCCTGGGGGCGTGGCCGGGACGAGCCAGCTTAAAGCCTGGCTGAGGTGCAGAGGCCCGGGCTGTGGTGGCTGTTACCTGTGGAGGCTTGGAGGAGTGCGCTTGCCTCTGCGGTGTGGGCTCTTCGCGGGGATGTAGGTGTCCTCAGAAGCACCAGCACCCAGCTGAGATGGCAGCGGCAGATGGCAAGCCGGCCCCGGCAGAAAAGCACGTCGAGGGGGACGCGGCAGCGCGGTGTTGTGCGGGGAGTGGAGGAATCGCGGTTCAGAATTCGCCTGACGGAGAGGACATCAGCCGCGGTGGAGTGCATGGAAGGCCTCCTCGGCAGGCCCCACAGCCGCCACGTGCTGATTCAGAAGGACAGGCTCACCACCCATTGCAACCAGACATACCACCGAAAGGATTTAACAGCGAGTCTTAGGGATGAATGGGTGCGGGTGCTGATGGGGGAGGACAGACAGCGGTATGACTTCCTGACCTACCGCCGCCTCTACCTCCCGCCGAGCCACCCGGACGACCTCATCAGGCCAGGCCTCTTCCAATACTACTTAGATGACTTTGGCCTAAAGATTGCCATGCTCAGCTTCCATGGGAAGTATGCCCGGGTCACCGATATCACGGGATACTCCAAGAAGACGTTAGAGATCCACCTCATGCGCCGCATCCAGCTGCGAGATGGCGAGATCTTCAGCAACTTCAACGAGCTCTCCCGCGTGGTCCAGGAGATTGACGAACAGGTGATCCGGGAGCAGCAGCAGCAGCAAGAACACGGGACTGAGGAAAGCAAGGGCCATGGCTGGCAGAGCCCTGCCCAGCCCAGCGTCGGGGAGTCCGGGGCTGCAGCTTCGGAGGAGCAGCCTGTCCGGTTTGTTCCGCCTGTGGGCATGCGCACAAGAGACCAGAACTACCCCCGAACCTGCAGGATGTGTTTCTATGCCCTGGACACTGTTACCTCAGATGGCTCATTCTACCCCGGGTGCTTCCCTGGAGTCTTCATCCTGTTCGATGAGAACCATTTCGGGTACATCTGGCTGGAGCTGAAATACTTTATCCTCTACGGCAGAGTCCAGAACACCTTCCAGAATGTGGAGGC
>NW_005357076.1:5621622-5625836 GCF_000412655.1 Myotis brandtii
ATTGATGTTTCTCTCCCATTGATGTTTCTAACTCTCTATCTCTCTCCCTTCCTCTCTGTAAAAAATTAATAAAATATATTTATATATTTTAAATAAAATAATATTAGCAACAATTTATGCGAATAAATTTGAAATAGATAGTTTCCTAGAAAATATAATTTGCCAAACAGACACAGGAAAAAATAAAAAATCTGAATAGACTATAACTATAATAAATGGAATGAGTTTAAAATCTATTTATACGAATAATATACCAAACCCAGATGGTTTTATCTAAAGGAGAAAAACAAAACAAAACAGAGAACCAGTTCCTGTAAGCCCTTGTAAGCCCCAGTAAAGAGTTTGGATTTTTATCTTAATGGTAATTAGGAGCCACTAAAAGATTTTAAGCAGGAAGGTGACATAATTGCATTTTGGAATGAAGACTTGGCCTGCAGTGAAGTGGGATCAAGGTGGAGACTGCTATAATAATTAGTTAAGAGATGCTAGAAGCCTGGGTTAAGGGATGGCTGCAGAGTTGGAGAGTCGGTAACAGATTTGGGAGATGTTTAGGTCAGGCTTAGGGGTAGGGATGGGGGCATATAAATCAAAGAATGATAAGGGACTGGGAATAATTAAGGATGAAACCCTGATTTCTGTGGAGGTAACTGGGTGCATGTAGTGCTCTTAGTGAATTGGCAAGCTGAGTGAACCATGTTTGGGTGGAGGAGGATGAGGCCATTTTTTGACATGTTAAGGTGCCTGGGAGACATCCTGGTGGAACCAACTAGTAGGTAGATATAAGAATCTGAACCCAGGAAGCGGGTTTAGGGTGAAGATATGGTTTGGAAATTTCCTGAAAACCTGGGTTCTCCCAATTTCAAGGCCAACTAATCATGACACATGAAGTCTGAGTCAGTTTCCCAACTGTAAAATACTAATGCCAGCTCCATCTCTTCCCCAAGGGAAGCCGAGAACAGAGACCATCAAAGTGAAAGGACTTTGAGTCAAAGAACCCGTACATGGTGGGATCTCCGTGAGATGGACAAGTTTGGTAGAAGGGCTCCAAGTACCTGTGCCCTTATCTCTCCAGTCTCTAGCCCAGCCGTGGGCAAACTACGGGGCCGGATCCGGCCCATTTGAAATGAATAAAACTAGAAGAAAAAAAAAGACTGTACCCTTTTATGTAATGATGTTTACTTTGAATTTATATTAGTTCACACAAACACTCCATCCATGCTTTTGTTCCGGCCCTCCGGTCCAGTTTAAGAACCCACTGTGGCCCTCGAGTCAAAAAGTTTGCCCACCCCTGAATTAGCTCAAAGAAATTTGTATTGAGGAAAATATAGCTCTTAATAAGCTCTTAAGACATGTGTCTTAGAAGTGGTCAAAGTCATAGACCCAGATCCTATTGCCAGACGTAATTTAACTCTGATTATTCAGGAAAAGGACTGAAAGCTTATAGAAAATGTCTAGCAGAAGAAGAGTGATTTTTACAGACCCATCCAAGCAGCATTCAGTCTTCTTCAGTCCAAGGAGCTACTGGACATTGTAGCATCCCATGTTCATGGACATGGTAGGCTCATCCACAGTGTGACTCAGAGCAGTCATACCACAGAGAATAACCTTGTAATAAAAGCCCTGCCTTTTTATGGCAGAGTTGGGTCTTGAAGAAAGTTCTCCTTGATGTCCAGTCTTTAATTTTCAGTCCTTAGGCTTAAACAATTTTAGAACATTTTGGCATTTGAGGATTTATTAAATACTAATTACCTATAATAATAAAAGCGTAATATGCTTATTAGACTGGAAGTCCTTTCAGACGACCTTCTGGACGGGGCCGAAGCAGAGGCAGCCATGGCAGCGACGGGGGGGCCAAGCCCCTTGCACGGATTTCGTGCATCGGGCCTCTAGTATGTCTAGTAAGTACTGTGCTTGGGGAAATAGAGGGATCTGAAATAGAATTGACACTTAGTGGAACTTATCCTTTTTTCTGAAGGGAACCAAAGTCCCAAATAACTGAGATTTGTGATCTTGCCACGTTGCTATACTGGGTGCTCCTATGCGTACTGGAAAGTAAGGCCTATTTTTAAATAGTATCTTTTATTTATTTTATCTTATTTATTTGAATTTATTGGGTGACTTTGGTTCACAAAACCATACATATTTCAAGTGTACAACTTAATAAAACATCATCTGAAGACAGCATTGTACACACCTTGCCCCAAGCAAAGTCTCTTTTGGTCCCCATTCCTCGTCCATGCCCCCCTCCTTGCCCACCTCCATTCACCTTTCCCTCTGGCAATCAGCAGGGCCTGTGCTCGGGCCACAGGGAACATGAAGGCAAGATCTCCACTTCGGTTTAGCTGGAGACAGCTGTGCCCACTGTGCAGGGCAGCGAAGATGGGTGTCCGTGGGGAGCCAGGCCTAAGTGCTATGGGGAAATCAAAGCGGGGAGAGGTCGTGGAGGAGGCCCTTTCTCAGACTCAGACCCTGGCCCAGATGTCCAATCCCCCGAGCTTTTATAGTCCTACAGGCACAACGAGCAACTCCCTCTTCTGAGCCTCCTCTGGTTACACACAGTCCCACTGTGGTGCTCACCACCTGTGCTCTAATCCTCTCAATGTCTCTCCCTTACTAGACTGTGAGCTCCCTGATGTCAGGGTCTGTCCTTGGTGGTGCATCTCTGAATCCCTAAAGCTCTGCACAGGGCCTGGCTTTCAGGACAGACTATTGGATGGATTCTACCTCATCACAGGGAAGGTAAGAGTTCAAGCTGAGCCCTGAAGAACAAGTTAGACTTGGACAGACGGGAAAGATAAGTAAGGAGGGAAGGCAGACAGACGGGGGGTGGGGGTGGGGAATGTCTCAGTAGAGATGGGGAAGGAACTATAACAGATTAAAGCATGTTGAGGTCAGACTGTGAATTCTCGGTGTCTCCAGAAGAGAGAAACCGGAGGCTAGTGGTCACCTAATACCAGAGTGGCTGCAGCTCTAGGAGCAAATGAGGAGATGCTGTTTCATTTGAAGATTCATTTTCCCAGGGACTTCTCCTGGGTACCTGTGGGGGGCAATTAAGGATTTTGTCTCTTTTTGAGCCTCATCCTCCCACAAATATTTACTTTGAATTTATATTAGTTCACACAAACACTCCATCCATGCTTTTGTTCCGGCCCTCCGGTCCAGTTTAAGAACCCATTGTGGCCCTCAAGTCAAAAAGTTTGCCCACCCCTGCTAGCCTCTGGTCCTCCCAAGGTGTCCAGAGGTCCTTCTCTAGGGAGAAAAAGAGAGCAAAGGACTAAAACAAAGATTCAAAGATGCTATGGGGAAATATTCATGTGTTCAGTCAATAATTTATTGAAGCTCAAACTGAAAACTGAATTACCTATCAGTCATTCACACTCTTGGGTGAATTTTTATCTTCATTGTGAGATTTAAGTGTGGGGGTTTTTTGTTGTTTTTTTTGTTTGTTTTTTTATAATTTGGAAATTGGGGGGCCACCTTGCCACTCTTTTATTCAGTTTGGGATACACCCTTACCCCTTAAGAAGGCAAATTTCAGTAACAGGCAGACTATCTTATCAGTAAGGATTTACATGACTATTTGGTGGGGAAGTTGCTTCAGCTACCATTGTCTCGAAGAAACAGTGGGTGCACAGCTCTGACCTTTGCCAGGGCTTCAAGGGTCACCAGCCTTCTGGGTTCCTTGTCCACTAGGTGTGTTTTTTTAATAGGTAAACATTCACATTGGTTCCAAAATCAAGCTTACATAAAAAGGCATACATCGGAAAGCCTCCCACCATTCCCACGGCTGCAGAGTATCCCATTGTTTAACGTAGTTACATCAATAAGGGTAGTTTCTTCAAGGAGAGATTTTGGAGCCTGGAGCTCTCTAAAAGGAAGGCCTTGGTGGGTCACATTTGGAGGCAACAAGGGACACTGGGGAGCCAGGGAGCAAAAGACAAGTGGTGGGCGATACTCCATGATGTTGGTGATTCTTCCGAAGCTTTAGAAAGGAATTTACCCCTCGGGCTAGCCCAGGGCAACTCCTGATGGTGTTTGGGGAGAAGAATGTCCCTGGGATTCATTTAACAAATAGGTATTGAGCCCATATTAGGTAGCAGGGCCTGTGCTCGGGCCACAGGGAACATGAAGGCAAGATCTCCACTTCGGTTTAGCTGGAGACAGCTGTGCCCACTGTGCAGGGCAGCGAAGATGGGTGTCCGTGGGGAGCCAGGC
>NW_005357076.1:5626662-5650537 GCF_000412655.1 Myotis brandtii
TGGACCTCGAGTCAAAAAGTTTGCCCACCCCTGCTCTAGCTAGTCAAATTAGAAGTTTCCAAGTTTTTCCTTAGATTAAAATCTTGACATCTCGCCTGGCCAGGTGGCTCAGTTGGTTGGAGTGTCGTCCAGTACACCAAAAGGTTGTGGATTTTATTCTGGCCAGGGCACATACCTAGGTTGTGGGTTCGATGCCTGGTTAGGTCAGGGCGTGTATGGGATGTCTGTCTGTCTGTGTGTCTCTCTCTCTTTTTTCTCTCCCCCTTCTCTCTCTAAAATCAATAAACCTTACATGAGGATAAAAAAAAAAATTGTAGTGAGTGATAAATTGAGGTTAGTCAGACCAGCTTTCTAATCCCTTCTGAAACAACAAAGCCTTTCTGAATGGAAATAGTTCAGAGACCCCGCTTAGCAGCAGAGGGGATTGAAGGAAAAAATAGGCATAAAGAGGTCCTACCACACACACACACACACTCATCCCAGCTCTACAGATCCTGGTGCTCCAGACCCTACCAACCAAGTCAAGTGACTAACTCCAGATTCGAGATTTAATTCAGATTTTGTTATTTACATGCACTGAGGGAAAAGAAAGGAGGGCTCTCCAGCCAGTAGCTGGGCAATCACAGTCCAATTCCTTAACACAACGGAATTCCAGGCCTCCTTTACATGAGTGCTTTCTTCACAAAGTCAAGTACCTGTCGTCAGCCAGGGAAGAGAGGCCTCAGAATCGTCAGAAAATGGAGGAGGTGACCTCATGATACGTAGCAGTGTGGACAAAAAGGGGTCCCTGCAATAAATCTATCTGAAGAACCTCTCAGAGGATCTGATCATAAATTCCTAACTAAGCAGATCATGATGGGTAGTCACACCTCAGGCCTCAAACTTCCATAATAAAAGATTATATTTGCTGTAAGAAAGCCCTGTCCATTGTTTTGTGCACCTAGGTTTACACACTTTTAAAATACCTCTTTTTGCCCAGCCGGCATGGCTCAGTGGTTGAGCATTGGCCTGCCAGGAGGTCATGGTTCGATTCCTGGTCACGGCACAGGCCTGGGTTGTGGGCTCGATCCCCAGTGTGGGGCGTGTAGGAGGCAGCCGATCAATGATGCTCTCTCATTATTGATGTTTTTATATATCTCTCTCCCTCTTTCTTCCTCTCTGAAATCAATAAATATATATTAAATAAAAAGAAATAAAATACCTCTTTTTCAGCAGCCATCGACGTTTCTCTTTCTCCCTCCTTCCCTCTCTAAAATAAAAATAAATAGCCTTTTTCAGACCTCTAGGAAGTTAATCACCCTCAAGAGAGCACAAATCTTAACTATCCTGTAATCCAATTCCTGTTGCTTTCTCCCACCATCATATAATCTTCCTTATGTTCTCTCCTTAATTTCAAATGCATAAAAGAAACTGCAAAGCTATCATTCTCCAGAGCATTTGAGATCTTGCCTCCTGGCAATGTTACCAGTTTGGCTCAAATAACCTCTTATAAAAACCCTCTACAGCCCTAGCAGGTTTAGCTCAGTGGACAGAGTGTCCGCCTGGGGACTGAAGGGTCCTGGGTTCGATTCTGGTCAAGGGCACATGCCTTGGTTGCAGGCTGGATCCCCAGTAGGGGGCGTGCAGGAGGCAACTGATCAATGATTCTCTCTCATCATTGATGTTTCTATCTCTCTGTCCCTCTCCCTTTCTCTCTAAAATCAATTAAAATAATATTTTTTAAAATCCTCTACAGTTTTGGACATTTCTTACATCAACAGCAGGAAAGAGAAAAATGAACGTTGCAATCCTAAGTCAACAAACTTCAGAGAGGCTCTCTGAAATGAATCCCAGTGTTTATTCATTAAGGACCTATCAATTTTTGAAGAGTTTAACTTTCTCTAAGTGTAAGGCTCTCCTGGTAACGAGGGGCAGATGTCTTCACCACCAGGACACTGTACTGGACTAGCTTGGAGTCAGGAGTTTGCATTGGGAAGGGAATAGAAAGGAAGGCTGGAGGTAAAGAAATTTCCAAGGAGTAGCATGTATAGCCAAGGAGGCCATGGCCTTGCTTCTTATTACACTGAGAAAATAAAAATTACCTGAAAAGAATTTCCTCATGTTCCCACTTCCAAACTTACCAGCTGGCCTGCACGTACCTAGCCACACACTCTTCCCTCCTGAAAAATCATTGAGTTGTTTATGAAGCTATCTAAGACCAACCCCTCACTTGTGCCCTGGATCCCACCTCTTCTGTCTACTCCTGTAATTGTCTCCTTTCTTTTCTGCATCACCAACATTTCTTTCCCACTCAAATAAGTCCTATCACACGGTACTATATCTCACTTAAACAAAAGAAAACAAAACTTTCCCACATTCCTCTCCACTACCAAGCCATTTCTCCCTCACTCTCTTGAATCCATTCCCATAAGGTTTTTTTAATAGGTGTCTTTTTTTTAAGTTTTTATTGATCTTTAGAGAGAGAGGAAGAGAAAGGGAGAAACAATGATATGAGAGCAAAACAGTGATTGGCTGTCTCCCACATGCCCCCACCAGGGATTGAACCAGCAACCTTGGAGTGCACGGGATGACACCCAACCGAACCATACCAGCTAGGGAGATTGTTTATTGATTTTTAGAGAGGAAGGGATAGGGAGAGACAGAGAGAGAAAGACAAAAATGTGAAAGCACAACAGCAGTATTGATCAGCTCACCACTGACCTCCACACTGTCAAATCCATTGGTCAGTTCTGAGCCCTCATATTGCTTGGCCTCTCTGTATGGTTTGCAGAACTTCGACCCCCTTCCTCCCTCTGGAAACATTTGTTTCACTTAGCTTCTGAAATAACTAATTTTCTTACCTGTCAGAGCTGCTTCTTCATTCTCCTTTCCTGGATTCTCTTCTTCTAGACCTCTAAACAGTGGGTGTGGCAGGATTCAGTAACCAGACTTCTACTCCTCTCTACCTACACTCGCTTCCTTGGTGCATTTAGTCCCATCGCTTTAAATACCATTTTATATACACTGATAATTCCCAAAATTATATTTCCAGCCCACCTTCTCCCCAAGGGCAACTCTATATCTTCACTTGATTCTAAAAGACACCACAAACTAAATCAAACATTTAATAGTCTCCCTACGAGGGTGCTGCTCTCACTCAGTCTTCCCTCAGTTTTGGTAAATGGAAACTCTGTTCTTCCACTTATTCAGGCTAAAAATCTTGGAACCATCCCGACTCCTTTCTTTCCCTCATATCCCACCTCCAATCCATCAGCAAAATCATTTTGTGTCTACAAAATATATCCATAATTTGACTTCTCACCACCTCTGCCATCGCTCTACCCAAGTTACCATTAATTTTCACCTAGATTATAGTAGTAGCCTCCTAACTCTCACCTCTAGTGCCTCTTACCAAATCCTGCTTGAGAGGCCAAACAATATAAGGACTGAGAAATGAACAATGGATTTGGCAATGTGGGTCATTGGTAACTGGCTTTCACGGGAATGGTAGGCATGAAAGCCTGATAGACCTGAATTCCAATCTAGAGTGAAATCCTGCACGCCCCCCACAGGGTATCCTCCTTGTTGGTCCTATAACTACCAAGTCAAGTTCCTGATTCAGAGCCTTTGCATTTGCGCTTCCTTTTGCCTGGACCACCCTTCCTCCAGGTAGTCACATCTGGAATACCTACTTTCTCTCCAGAATTCAACTTTCCATTTAAAACAAAGCTTCTGATTTTAAAAAACAAACAACAACAAAAAACAGTGACCCTTCAGTCGGCGGGCCAACGACAATGCTCTATCCACTTAGCCAAACTGGCCAGGGCTCTCTTCATTTTTAAAGTTTGTGACTTTAATGATATCTACAGATTTCCCTTTGTTATATAATACTGCATAGTCACATGATCCAAGGTTTAGGATGTGGACATCTTTAGGGAGCCTTCTGCCTACCCCAAATAAAAACGGTGACCCTTCAGTTGGCGGGCCAACGACAATGCTCTATCCACTTAGCCAAACTGGCCAGGGCTCTCTTCATTTTTAAAGTTTGTGACTTTAATGATATCTACAGATTTCCCTTTGTTATATAATACTGCATAGTCACATGATCCAAGGTTTAGGATGTGGACATCTTTAGGGAGCCTTCTGCCTACCCCAAATAAGTAATATTGTTGAAATAAAATCAGAGTAACAAACATGTTTACAGAAAAAAGCCTACTCCTTATTCTTTCCACCTGATTCCTTACCTATCCTTACCAGCTAACCACTATTTGTAGTTTCTTGTGTATTCTTCCAGAGTTGTTTTTTATAAACATAGTATGAATGTTGGGGTCCAACCCCAGCAGGTCCAGGGGTTCCCAAAGGTGCGGACGGAGTCGGCGAAGAAGGAATGACACGGAGGCAGCGTTCAGTTGATCAGCATGGTTGGGTTCTCTCTTTATTGTCCTGTTACATCTATATTTATACTATTTGATCCCATAAGCATGCCTCTATAATTACATCATGGTATATTTTGGGTCACGTTCTACAATTCCTTGTTTCTTATCTGACCTTAGCCAAAAATCCTGTCTCTATCTAGTTCTGTTGATTTTAATCTTGTCTAGGTTAATCTCTGTGTTCCATTACAAGGGCTATTCCAAGGTCACTACTCTACTGATAAGCTACAAGGAAGTGACTGAAGGAGTTTATCCTACCCAGTAAAGGTTATGTCCTCCCAGCCCCGCTGCTTGCCTTCCCTGGGACTGCCCTGTGTCGGTGGGTCTCCAGGGGTATAGGCTTTGGTGCTTTCCCTGGTGGGCAGACCCCTGGGGATGTGGGCCCAACAAGTCCCAAATTTATTGCCAACAGTCTTAGTCCAAGTTCTTCATAAGTAGTACATGGTATTTCTGTCACTAGGGGGTACTGATTTATTTTCTTCCTTAGTCCTGTTAACCCCTAACCTGGGGAAACAACCTTTCTCGGGGAGGTGGTTCTGGTTAAAACATATGTCATATACGCCAGGTCCCTTGAAACATAAGCTGTGCAGATGTTTCTTCCCTGCAGCGACTGCGTCAGGCAGCAAGGGTGGATCGGCTTCCAGCATATGAATATGAATACTATTCTTCTCCCTACTTACATTGAAGGTGTACTATTGCAGCTTGCTTTTATTCTTTTTTAAATTGAATGTCACTTGGAGATGTTTTCCTTACAGTGCATAGAGGAAGTTCTTCATCCATCTCTATAAAGCACGGTACTCCATAAATGGGTACTATAATGTGACCCTGCCTCCTGCTGATGGGCTGCTGACCTGTTTCCAATATTCTGCTACATAATCAATAGCTGTCAGTGACTAACTTCACACATTATTTCTTCCATGTGACCACTGATTGCATTTTATTTGTTTATTTTCATTTTAGTTCTAACATCTCTAAGGCTAGTGACAAGTTGGCGTGATGGCAATCTCTTGACACCCATCTTGCCTTGGTGGCCCAGGAAATGGAGGTTTTAGCTTGACTTTGTGAATGTGAGTCATTGCTCTACCTGGCTAAGTCTCAATTCCTCCAAAAGCATCCTCAGCTTTTCTGTAGGACCTCTGACCATCCCAATGTACTTCCATTGCTCCACCATCCCATCCGTCCCCTGGGGCGGCCATTAGCCTCAAGGTGATGTGAGTGGTACCCCCAGAGATAACGTTATGCCACCAGGAAGTGTAAGCTGCCACCAAATAGATAAATAATTAATAAATAAATAAATAAATAAAAGCAAGCTTCTGGGAGAGACAATGTCTCTTATCAGGCCATTTAAAATAGCACCTTCTACTCTCTATCCCTTTATTTTCCTTCACAGCGTTCGTCTCTACCTGAATGTATATATTTACGGGACGGCTCCCCGCCCCCTACACACACTGGAACGTAAGCTCCCTGAGGGCAGGAGCTTGGTTTTGTTCACCACAGCACGCCCGCCATGGCCAGCAGCGGGTTCTCAATAAACACCTGCCGAATGAGTAACTAAATCACCTTCGTCTCAAACGCACAGCTACTACCGAGAACGCACCAGCACACTCAGCAGTGAGACCCTAACTCTGACCCTCCGGCCCCGGAAACGCAGGCGTGCACCCGGAACCCGCTCCTCAAGGCCGCGCTTCCGCCCTCGCTCGCCTCTCGGAAAAGGGGGGGCGGCGGGCCTATGTCATCACCCTGCGCCCGCCTGCCCAGCGACGCGCCGGCGGCTGGCGCAGCCCTTCGCTCGCCCGGCCTCCCCCTCCCCGGTTCCGCGCTCTGGTTCCGCCATGGAATCCAACAAGGATGAAGCCGAGCGCTGTATTAGCATCGCCCTCAAGGCCATCCAGAGCAACCAGCCCGACCGGGCGCTCCGCTTCCTGGAGAAGGCACAGCGGCTGTACCCGACGCCGCGCGTTCGCGGTGAGTGTGGTGCCGGCGAGACGGAGGGGACATTAGGACTAATGGGGGGAATACGGGAACGGACCGACGGGAGCAGTTGGAGGAGGGGGAGGGGTGGCGAGGCGCGGCTACGCCTGCGCACTGGGGCGCGCGGTGGCTGCTGGGAGGTGTAGTCTTTCGACCCCACGCCTCTCCGGGATGCTGCACACCTGCTGTCGGGGGCGACCGGCGACCTGAGCTTTCCGGGTGCTCGCCGCACCCTCTGAAATGTAGAGTTCCCAAGAATGAGAGGCGCTGGCAGACGGGGCGAAGGGGACTTGCCTGAGGTCGAAATGGAACTACTTTTCCCAAGGGGCCATTCGGTGGCCCAGGGCCAGGTGCCGGCCTGGGAAACATTATAGTTTAATAAACATAACTACTCCGACAGAGAGACAGGGTTCTAGAGAGGGAAAGAGGACTTCCGACCTTCGTGTGCCCGCGAAGGCGTCTTCCTATCCTCGCTCTCTCGCACGTTTCCGGTGGGATGCCGGGGACCACCTTCCCAGAACTAGAGCCTCCTCCTCCGCCCCTGCCCCTCCGCCCACCCCCGGCGCCTGGACGGTCTGTCCCGAGACCGGCTTCTCACTCGCTCCGGGAGTCTCTTCGCTCGCTTGTGACATCCCGGGCGGACTAGTCCGTCTGGTCGCAGACGCTGGCCCCTGCCACCCCCACCCTCACACCCTCGCCCCCTCGCCTCCAAGAGTCCATCAGTGGCTGGCCGCATGGGCGGCCGGGCGGCAGCAGGCTGTCCTGCTGTAGAGCCCTGGACTGAATGACGCCTTCCAAACCAGGGAGGGAAAAGGAATTGTCTCAACTACTCAGCATGTCGCGGTACCCGGGAACCCTCTGTTTTCTCTGACCTAAGTCTTCTAAGCAGTTTTTCCTAATGGAAGGTGGAAGAGAGAAAGGGGTAGTCTGTTAGAGATCAGCGCCTGCAGTTACCACTTAGCCAACCGTCTGGCATGTAACAGGTGCTCGGTCTCATCCTGACGGCGACCATGTGATTTTTCTGAGCTTGGGTTTACTTAACCTTGAAAAATAAAGGGTTGGCACAGATAATAAGAATAACAGTAATACCCATGGAGCTTTTCCGTTGAGAAAGCTCTTTGGAATGCATTTTCTCACTTGAGCTTGACCTGTCGGGGAGGCAGAGCAAAGATGATCATTGCCCTATAGAGGAAGGCATATCTCAGAAGTAAGGGGCTTCTCCAGTATTACACAGCTAGGATTTGGGGAGTTCTGGGACCCTATAAATATTTGCTAAAGAAATAAAATGAACCTGGCGAGCAGCAGCCAGCCTCCTAATCGTTCTTGCCCAGGTTATGAAATTGAGAAGGGAGCACCAGCAGAGAGGTGGCCTGGGATGCCTGCATTTTCCTGCCTCCTGACTCTGCATGTTGATCTTTTGCCCTCTTTGCCAGGACTCCTGAGATAACCCGCTGGAGGAGCCCAGGAAGTAAATCACACTGAGTAAGAGGAGAGCAGGGTGGGGTAGGGCCCCCCGGCTCTCAGAACTCTATCTGACTCGGATGCCTCTGGGGCCTCAGGAGCAGGCAGCCAAGAATGGAGGGTAACATAGCTTGTGGAGAGCTTCCTGCCAGCAGGCCTCCTGGGCTAGTTCGGGGCTTTGATGGCTGTCCTTCCTGGGGCTCTGGCACTGGAATTTGCTCAGGCAGAAGAGTCACCAGCTGCATATTTGTAATATTTCTGATATTCCGGAAAGAGTGTATGCCTCGTGCTTCTCTGTAAACATCATCTTGTGCCCTCTCTGGCCCTGCACACTGAGCTGACAAGAACCTGCGGTTAATTTTGGCCTGGGATGGGGAAATCTTGGTTAGAAAAGTACAATAGGTAGTATTGTCCATACTCACTATGTGAGGTTTGAACTTACTCCAGATGCTCATTCAGTGCAGCTGACATTTTTGTTTTGTTTGCAAAGTCCTCTGCTTGGTACTAAGTGCTTTAGCAGGGTTGGTAAGAAATGATCCTTTGCCTCAAGGAGCTTACGATCTAGTGAGGGAGACAGATTACAGAAAAGATAATATGGTGAGCCATAAAACAATAATTGTGACTAAACAAAAATTAAGCGGTGTCAGATGCTGAGGGCTTAAGTGTTTGAACTGTACTTTGGAGGAGGGGAGGAGACTTGGAGAAGGGCATACTGGGAGACATGGGGCTGGAAGTTGTGAGGGTTGGAGGAAGAGATTGAGTGTAGCAAGATTTGGAGGCTGTGGGGGTAGTAATTTGATTGTAGAGACAATTAAGTTTGGAACATAGAATGGGGCCAGATTGTGTAGATCCTGTCCTGCGCTGCCTGGGATATTCACTCTGTAGTTGGTGAAAAAACCATTGACGTTTAGATGGCAGAAAGACGATAAACGTATTTTTCTTAAGAGAGAACAGGGTGAAGTGTCAGTAAGAGGAAGGAGAGACTCCAGGCAGAAACTGGTTGGGAGAGAGTTGCACTAAGTAGGTGAGGAGCTCTGAGGGCCTGAGATAAATGCAGTCTGGAGGAGGAGGGGGTCACTGGGTGGAGCCACCAAGCCTGGTGTGAGAAAGGGATGCTAAGGAGAAACGGGCGCTCAGAATCCAAGCCTGTGTGCCTGGACAGACAGTACAGCCAAGGAACACGGTGGGAAGAGATGGGCAGAGTCTGAGGTGCCGGTGGATTGTTGCTGGTGGGCTGTTCAAAGGAGCTTATAGCTTGGAGCTCAGGAGAGAGAGCCTGAGGTTCTAGCTGGAAGTCTGGTCTCAGTGTGACCGAGCTTATGGGAGTTGTGCTGGCTGAAGTCACTGTGGGAAAGTGTGGAACATGTAGAGGAGGTTGCTGCTGGCACACCCGTAGCCATAGAGTGAGATGGAGCAACCACAGGAAGAGGCGGTCCCAGGAGAGAGCCGCTGCCAGGTAGCCATGGAGCAGTGTGCCGAGGAGGTGGTGAGCCGCCCTGTCAGTTGCTGCAGAGGCCACATGGGAAAAGGACAAGTTGAGAAATGAAAGGGAAGGATCAAGAGCATGGAAGGGAAGTGGAAGGACAGAAAGAGGGAAGGGTTGGGGTGAGGAGGCTCAGAGCAACCTGGAAGGGTCAAAGAACCTCACAGTGAAAAGACATGAGGGGCCCTGGCCGGTGTGGCTCAGTTAGTTGGAGCATCGCCCCATGCATCGAAGGGTCTCGGGTTTGATTCCCGGTCAGGGCATGCACCCAGGTTGTAGGTTTGATTCTCAGTTGGGGCATATGCAGAACACAACCCATTGATGTTTCTCTCTCTCCCTCTCCCTTCCTTTCTCTCTAAAATCAGTAAAAACATATCCTCAGGTAATGATTTAGAAGAAAAAAAGAAAAGATATGAGGGGACTTGGAACCCGTGCTGCAGGAAGTGGGATGGTGAGGCACCAAGGGCTGGACACGCACTGAGGAGCAGTAGCCAGGCCCTAAGCTGGGATGCCACAGGGCAGGGCTAGTGGAGCTCGTCAGTCCCTTTCTGAGACTCTCTATTCGGTGCCTGGCACCCTCGTAGACATTGGCTTTGCCTGAGGCTTAGGAATCATGGTAGAAGGTCCCAGGGAGCTGATGAGAACATCTGTAGGCCTCAGTTTCCCCAGCATACAAAGAAAGCGTTGGCCTGAATGATCTTGCAGCTCAGGCTGCGTGAACTCGTATGAGATGGCCGGCTCTGGGTCCAGGCTACGTCAGGAGGGCCAAGGTGGGAAGGCCGCGCAGGGACAGGGGAGGACTTGTCGAGAGATACTGGCCCTCAGGGTCTAGGACAGAGCGGGAAGGCCACGCAGGGACAGGGGAGGACTTGTTGTCGAGAGATACTGGCCCTCAGGGTCTAGGACAGAGAGGTGCTCGTACTGGTGAGGTCTAGGGTGGGGCTGTCCATTCAAGTCGGTCAGCCATCATGAACCTCACTGTGTGCTCAGCGCTTCCACTCACCTGATTTCACTGAGTCTTTTTACCCCTCAGAGCAGCCCTGTGAAGGTGGAGATCCTATCTTCACTGAGGAATTAGATAACCTGACAAGGCTACATGGTAATTAGCAAAAGAACCTGCCTGCCTAGCTTCACTCCCAGACTCTCCCTACGCTGGCCTCCCTTTCCCAGCGCACTCTGAACACTACAGGTCCATAGAGCCTGGAAAGAAAAGGAACAGGTAACACTTACTATTTGCTGGAAATTGGATAAAGTTCTTTAAATGCGTTTACTCATTTACTCTATTAACTCTCGAGGGAGATGCAGCTTTACGAGGGGAAGCTGAGTTAACTTGTCCAAGACGACCTTGCTAGCAAGTGGCAGAGCCGGGTTTGAACCCAGGCAGCCTGACTCTCCAGCCTGGGGTTGAGGTGGGGCCACTGCTGGTGGCTTTGGCTGTAGAAATGCTTTCACCTCTACCTCAGCTGCCCCCTCTCCCCCCAGCTTTGTTTCTTCTCCCAACTCCCTTCTTTTTAAATGTCTGCTGGCTTCACTGGGAAGGGGCAGAATCGGGATTTGAACCCAGCCATGTCGGTCTAACTCCAGATTGACATCCAGCTGTTCTAGCTGCTCTTCTGTGACCTTCTCCTGTCAGCACTGTGCCAGTGAGGGGTGTAGCAGTGAGTCAGGAGGAGCCAGTCACGTCCCACGGGCCCGAAAGGGGGTGTCCGGGCCACCAGAGAGGCCTGCTTGTCAGCCACCAGGAATCTTCCATTCCCAACTCAAGCAGGAACCTTCTGTCTGACCCAGAGCGCATACTTCCCTATGGGCTCTCTGCAGCATAGAGAATAGAGTGGCTGACTCCATGTAACTGCCCCGAAAAGCTTCCAGAATCTTCCCTGCGGAGTACTAGAGAGAGTCCCATCTCCTAGCTCACTGGTCGGCAAACTGCGGCTCGCGAGCCACATGCGGCTCTTTGGCCCCTTGAGTGTGGCTTTTCCACAAAATACCGACTTCTGTGCATGGGCCACGAAGTTTCAGTCGCACTGTATGTGCGTGCCCGCACGTGGTATTTTGTGGTGTTTGGTGGACGAGCCACACTCAAGGGGCCAAAGAGCCGCATGTGGCTCACGAGCCGCAGTTTGCCGACCACGGTCCCAGCTGATGAGCCTGGACCACGGGGGCTTCCAGAGAAATTGAAATAAGCAACTTCTTTAAAAGCCCTAAAAAAATATCCCTAGCAAACCAAGCTCCCTCCCTCCGTCCATCATTTTTTTAAAAATATATTTTATTGATTTTTTTACAGAGAGGACGGGAGAGAGAGAGAGTTTTAGAAACATCGATGAGAGAGAAACATCGACCAGCTGCCTCCTGCACACCTCCCACTGGGGATGTGCCCGCAACCAAGGTACATGCCCTTGACCGGAATCGAACCTGGGACCCTTCGGTCCGCAGGCCGACGCTCCATCCACTGAGCCAAACCGGTCAGGGCCCTCCGTCCGTCTTGATCAGCATCTCTTCACCTGTCGGTTCTCTGCGCTGCCATCCCCCGGTGCCTGGCGTGGACCTGGCATCTGGGACAACCTGAAACGTCATGGTCACGTCTGGTCCAAAGCCTGCTGAGTGCTGAGGCTGCCTTCCTACGCCTTGGGACCCCCAGTCCCCACCACCGCGGGCCCCTCATCTTCCTGGCCAACTAGCGCATCAGCCCAGGTCATAATATTCGCAGCTACTCATTTTGAACTTTACTCCGTCAGTCTCCCGGCTGCGTGCTTGCACACATGATCTCATTTCATCTCGTACCCCATTGTGAGGAAACAGAGTCAGAAAGGTCTCGCAGATGGACCAGGGTCACACTGTTAGGATTTAGCTGAGCTGAGGTTTGAAACCTGGGTCTTTCTTTTTTTTTATTTAATTTATTGATTTGAGAGAGAGAGAGAGAGTGATTTGTTATTCCACTTATTTGCATTCATTGGTTGATTCCTGTATGTGCCCTGACTGGGGATTGAACCCACAATGTTGGCATATGGGGACGATGCTCTAACCGACTGAGCTACCAGCCAGGGCAGAACCTGGATTTCACTTCTCTTCTGGAAGGGGCTCCCCTGCCAGATTTGTGGTCTGGGATAGCAGCATGGTGAAGAGCAAGGTCCCATGAGCCCGACATTCTGGGGTTCAGGTGCTGCCTACCAGCTTGTGCAGCCAGGGGCAAGCTGATCAGATACAGCCCCTCCTTATAGTGGGGGTGGTGGTAATAAGACCTCCCTTTAAGGCCGTTGTGAAGACTAAATGAGCTAATACATGCAGAGCACTGTGTCCGGTCCTGCCTGACATAGTGAGCGCTCAGCACCGTTGCTCCTCTCAGAGTGCACGCCCAGGGTTTGCTACGGGAACCCCTGCACCTCCCTCCTGTGGGCAAGCTCGGTTGTCAGCTCCTGTGTATGGATTTCACAGCTGCTGACTCGGTGAGATCGTGAATTTGCTGCAACTAAGACAGCGGTGGCTCACTTGAGTCCTGGTATCCTGCTCAGGCCCCTGGGTGAGACCCAGGTGCTGACACCCAGCACAGTGCCCTGAGCCCAGCAAGGTCTGTCCCTCCTCAGCACAGAGGTGCCCTGGGCCCCTGCGGTGGTCGATGCCTGGTTTCCCAGGACACTGAACCCCGGGTCTGACAGGGGGTTCAGAACTGGCTTTGTGCCTGAAATAAATGGGCGCAGGGGACTTCCGACTTGCGTGTGAATAACCTTGACCCTGTCTGAGGGAGACAGTTGTGCCCTCTATAGACTCTGACATGGCCAGCCATTTGAAAAACGTAAAAACAGCAGATGTTTATCCTGGCCCCTGGGCACGCTCATTGCCCCCACTCCTGCTCAGGGGTAAGCGCAGGCCTCCAGGAGGGTCCCCATTGCAAAGCACTTCGCCATCTCAGCTCTTAACAGAAGATGGCTGTTGAACACACTACTTTGGGATTTAAAAAATCTGAAGTATTAATAGTTTATTTTTGGGAACAGTAAAAAAGAAAAAAATAGTTTGTTTTTATGCTGAGTTTAAAGTGACCTATATATACCCTGCTGGCTCCTGAGGACTGGATCCTAAGAGAGCAGTGGCCCCCACAGGGTGAAGTCAGGCAAGAAGCCAGTGGCTCTGCTGGGAGAACAAGCAGGCGGGTGTGTGGGGCCCTGGCCTCCCCCGGGGTCAGGTGGCCCCGCAGCCGTGACCTGTGGCCTTGCCGGAGCAGGAGCCCTGATTGGTGGCCTTGCCTTGCACAGCCCTGATCGAGTCCCTCAACCAGAAACCACAGTCTGCCGGTGACCAGCCCCAACCCACAGACACGACCCACGCGACCCACAGGAAAGCGAGTGGGTCCGACGCCCCCGCGGCCAACGGTGAAGCTGGAGGAGGAGGCGAGCCCACCAAAGGCTACACTGCGGACCAAGTGGCAGCTGTGAAGAGGTAGACGGCTGGCCTGGCGGGCAGGGCGGGCTGGAGGGGGTGGGAAGTTTCAGATCTAGAGCAGGCCTCGCGCCCTGTGCGTCCTCCACCTCACCTCTGCCTGTGGCCTGGGTGGGCCCTGGGACGGGCTTGAAGGTGGAGCGGGTCCGAGCGGCCAGGCTCACCGGGCCCACTCCCTGTTCCCACAAGGCCCTGGAGGACAGTGTGGGAATCCGAGCTCCACTGTCCCCTCCCCCCAGACAGCCCACAGCAGGGCCTGAAATGCTGACACCGCGGGCTTCCTCTGCTGCTGGCCAGGCCGGCCTGGCCTCCTCACACAGCTCTGTTTGTCAGACAGAGATGGGGCATGGGCTCCCCCCAGGATTCTCCCCCAGCCCACAGCCCCACCCCCAACAAAGACCCTTTCAGACCAGAGCCTGTGTGGGGTGGACTGGAGACAGGAGACAGTGATCCCTCCAAGGCTTGGGCAGGCCCTCCGAGCAGCTCACGTCCAGGCTGAGCGGCCCAGCCAAGCTCTCTTTTCTCCCGGCCTCCCCTCTCGCTGGCCTTGGGACTTCCAAGGCCGTTCCCACGGTCCTGGCTGCTAGTGAAGACATCAGCAAGCTTCAGCGCTGGGTTCAGCCTGCGGTGCCGTAGCATGATTGTAGTTTGTCGTAAAAACACGCCAAATTTACATTATTCTGACCAAATAGGGTTTTGACCGGACAAGCCTATCGGTTGTAGCAATAGAAACTGACTGTGGGGAGTTAGGAGTGCCTGGAAAAGTTCAAGAATCAGGGTCTTCAGGGCCCTGAGATGGGGTGAGCAGACCTGCCATGGCCTTTATTTTTATTTTTTTTTTAAATATATTTATTGATTTTTTACAGAGAGGAAGGGAGAGGGATAGAGAGTTAGAAACGTCAATGAGAGAGAAGCATCGATCAGCTGCCTCCTGCACACCCCTTACTGGGGATGAGCCTGTAACAAAGGTACATGCCCTTGACTGGAATCGAACCTGGGACCTTCAGGCCGACAGTGAGCCAAACCAGCTAAGGCTGCCATGACCTTTATGTTGCCCATTCAAGACTCAAATTGCGAGGAGAGGAGATAGCTGGCCACCACACCTGCCCTGGGGCTGGGGCCGGTGATTGGCAGTCCTTATGAGGTCGCCTGCAGGGAGGGTGCTCTTAGCAAAGGGAAGTGGTTCCTGGTCTGGCAGACACAGCAGCGGCCCCTCTTAAGCCCTAAATGTATTCTTGGTGTTTCTCTGGGCCCCGCCCAGATCCCCATCCCAGTCGGAGCTTCCTGGGGCTCCCTAACCCCACAGTCTGACAGGGTGTGCCCCGAGCCTGCTCAGAGCTGTGTGCTCGGGCTGCTGCTCTGCGCCCACCTCCCCTCATGGCCCCAGGCCCGTGGGGAGCCCCCACCACACCCGTGTCCCTCCCCCAGGGTCAAGCAGTGTAAAGACTACTATGAGATCCTGGGCGTGAGCAGAGGGGCCTCGGAGGAGGACCTGAAGAAGGCCTACCGCAAACTGGCCCTCAAGTTCCACCCAGACAAGAACCACGCGCCCGGTGCCACCGAAGCTTTCAAAGGTAAGCCAGCCCTGGCGTCCTGGCACTTCGGTGTTTGTGTCTCGTCCTTGGAAGAGATAAGGGACTTTCCCAGGAGGCCGCCTTGAGCCCAAGTCCTACGGCTCAGGGGCTGCCTCCTGGGAGAAGGTCCTCGTAGCCACCTCCAGCCACAGGGCCTGTCGGAGCTCCGATCGCACCCTCCTGCCTCCCCTGCCTCCTCATTCCCTGGGGTTAGAGGAGGGGGCGGAGGTGAAAGAGGACCAGTGGCTCCTTGGGGCCAGCCCTGCATGGAACAGTCTGCAGGCGTCACCCCCTGCTGCCTGTCCGTCAGCCCAGAGGAGGAAGGCGAGTGGGAGTAGGAAAGCAAGGCGGCTGTGGTTCATTTCTCCAGCCTGACCTCTGCCTGCAGCCCAGCCCCACCCGGCCTTGGGAGGAGACAGGCGTTCTCCTTATTCCCAGGGGTTCAGCTGAAGCAGGTGCAGCTCTGACCCACTCCTGTGAGAGAGTGGCCGCTTGAGAGGGAGCAAGAGACTCGGGAGGCCCGAGCTGGGGTTCTTTGGAGCCCAGGCTCCCCACCTGGGGAGCTCTGCTGGGAGGCGCCAGTGCCAGGCGGAGGAACGGCAGCTGGGACCTGGGCCCCCCGGGAAGAGAGAGCTCCTCGCCCGGCCACACCACCCGCAGAGGAGGAGCCTCGCCTGGAGCCTCTCCCTGCCGTCCCCCTGGCTTCCCGTTTGCAAGTGGGCATCATGTATCTGCTTGGCCCTGAGGTCGCACTGTGACCTCCACAAAGAAAGGCCCCATCCATCCACGGGCATCTCAGGAGAGGAATGGGGAAGGGGACAGGGGGTGGTTTTCATAAAAGCAGAGAGCGGACTTGAAGGGAGACCCCTGGGCTTGCTTCCTGCTCTGCGACATCAGAGCCTGTGGCTGACACTCAGCCTTTCTGGTCTGTTTTCCCGCTGGTAAAATGGAGATGGGTTGCTGTTAGGAGTAGCTAGGATAATGCCCGCAAAGGGCCTGGCGTGTAGAAAAGGTTGGACTCTCATCATGCGGTGGAGAGCGAGGAGCCTGAGTGTGAGTCCCCAGGCTGCCCAGATTCACTGCGAGGTGTTCCTGCCCGCCACCCCCCACGCTGCCCGCCACCCCCCACGCTGGCCCAAGGACGCCTGCCTCCTTAGCAGCCTCGAAGGCCTGCAGGAAGTGAGCTGTAGGCTGCGTGGGAGCCGTGTCACCCACACCCCCAGCATCCCCAGGCCTGACCCTCTGCCTCCTTTCCAGCCATTGGCACAGCATATGCAGTGCTTAGCAACCCAGAGAAAAGGAAGCAGTATGACCAGTTTGGTGATGACAAGAGCCAGGCGGCCCGGCATGGCCATGGGCACGGGGACTTCCACCGTGGCTTCGAGGCTGACATCTCCCCGGAAGACCTCTTCAACATGTTCTTTGGCGGTGGCTTCCCATCTAGTAAGTCCCCCACCTCCCTCCCCACAGCCCGGTCTCACCAGGTGGTGGTGGGAGACTGGATGCCAGCCTCTGCCTTTCCCGGCAGCCCCCTCCTGACTCGGCCCCTCTGACCGCAGGTAACGTCCATGTCTACAGCAACGGCCGGATGCGCTATAACTACCAGCAGAGGCAGGACCGCAGGGAGAACCAGGGTGACGTGAGTGAGGAAGGGGCTGGGAGCGGAGGGGAGGGGGGCCTGGAGGGGCAGTGACAGGCTCAGCTGTCTATTCTGGATGGCAGCGGTCCCACAGCCTCAGCGGAGGAGCCATCTTGGGCCTCCCTTGCCATTCCGCCGAGCGACACCAGAGGGAGCCACACTCCACGTTGCCCAGAGGAGTGGGGCTTGGATGGCCTCATTTGGAGAATGTAATGCAGAACATTTTCCACCTACAGGCAGTTCGGGTGTGAACAGCCTTTGTGCAGTTCATTTGTTCATAAGGCCAACATTTTCCAAGCAATGGAAAATTAAGCTTCATGGAAGAATTGTCAAGGATAACAATATTGGTGCTGACTCTTGTCTTTTCAGCACTGAAAAAAATGTATGTAAAAGCTATAGCAAGACAATGCTTCCAGCACACTTTGAATGCCACAGAACAGCCAGCCAACTGAAATTAAAGCTGTGGACAGCTGCGGAGCATTTAAGATTATGACAGTGTGGCCTTATGTTTTTGTGTATTTATCTTTAAACTTTAATTTTGTGTATATTTAACATACAGAAGAGTTTTTAAATTACAAATTGTCACACAGTGAACTTTACTTTTCCTTATAGTTTTTTAACTGGCAGTTTGTAAATTGGTAATAGATCCGTATGGTTTAACATTCAGAAAGGTCTATGTCGTGAAAGCCTCCCTCCAGCTCTGCCCCCCATTTCTGGAGGCAGCCACTTTGCTCATTTTTTGGCTTTCTTTCCCCAATGTCTTTAACACCAGTGGCTGTTTTGTTTTTATCTGAGGAAGGTGGCAGGTGGAGGGGCCTCTGTATTGGGGGGGTTATGGGGGGGGAAGGGAGAGAGTGGTGTCATGGCCTGTTTGGTAGTAACTGCCTCCTGCCACCTGGGCTCCACTGAGCTGGGGGAGCTGGTGGTGACTGTGGCGGATGCCGGACCCCCACCCAGGGCTGGCTTGGGTGACCATTGGCTCTTCCCTCCAGGGCGGACTGGGGGTATTTGTCCAGCTGATGCCCATCCTCATCCTGATCCTCGTGTCGGCTCTCAGCCAGCTCATGGTCTCCAGTCCACCCTACAGTCTGAGCCCAAGGCCGTGAGTACCTGTGGCTGCGGGGGAGGCCCGGGTGGAGGGCGGATGGGGACTTTGTGGAGTTTCAGCCACCATTGGGCCTTCCTTCCCATCCTGCAGGCTCTTGATCATAAAGCAGAAAGCTGGCTTAGATCAGGAAAATACATTTTCCCTGTTGAGCAGAAGTTCTTGATGTTTTTAGGATCAGGGTCCCCTAAGAAAATGCAGTGAAAACTGCAGATCTTACCCCTAGAACCTTGCACATACACAGTTTTGCATATCATTCCACAGGCTTCATGACTCCCCACTCCCCCCTCCCCTTGCCCCCATCTTATCTGCTGACCTTGAGATCAGAATCTCTGTTCTGAGGTTCAGGGTGGGGGCTTTAGAGTCAGACAGAGCAAGGGTGGCTTTGAATTCCAGCTCCTCTACTAAGCAGTTGTGTGACCCTGGACAAGTTAAGTAACTTCTCTCAGCCTTGGTTTCCTTATCTGTAAAATGGGAACAACATCTGCCCGCTTGTGAAAATAAAATGAGTAATACACATAAAATGCCGGGCTCGTTGGAAATGCTCAACAGTATTTGTTGAATAAACTTATGGTCCCAACTGCCAGTAGTGAACTTAGGCAACTTATTTGACCATTTAAGGTGTCAGCACCCCTCGCTTATTTCTAGCACCTGACAGTATCTGATGCAGAGCGGGTACTTAGCTTCTATTCGTGGAAGCCCTCTGCTCCCACCTAGCGGCGTGGCCCTGGCTGGGAACCTGGCAGCATCCTCTCGGCCAGCAGGGGGCAGAGTCGGGCCACTGGGTCCACACCAGCCTGCACTGACCTCTGGCCAATGGCAGGCTTTCCTCTGCAGAGGGAGCGATGACAGGCGCAGTGGGCAGGCAGGGGCGTCCTCCCGGAGCACCGACTCCTGTCTGTATTGAGGCTCTTCCCACAGCCTGTGAGCCTGCAGTTGGAGCTGGAAAGATACAGCTCTTTGGAATCCTTCCTGTCATTTTGTTTCTAAGCCTCTAGACTGGGAGCTCCTGGCTAGGCAGGCAGGCAGGTCCTCAGCAAGGATTGGAGGCACAGGTTGCTCAAGTCACACAGCTCGTCAGAGAGGGAGCCCAGACTCACTCCAGGTTCCTGCTTCCCTGACTGGGGCCTCTCAGAAAGGGGCTTCTCCCCAGTGTCCCCCAAGTCCACGGGGAGGTAAACAGGGAGCCTGGGGAGGGCTGGCCGTGGGCTGGGCCATTCGTGCCGGAGGGACACCCCACTTCGAGTGTGTGCAAGTTCCTGCGCTAGTGTGGGAGGGAGGTAACTACTCCTGTGGCCTGGGTGCCCCCATCAGGGGCCTCGCCATCCCCAGAGCTGCCCTGGGCCTGGGGCCCGTGCCCACTTTGTGCCCGGTGTACTCCTGGCAGGTCGGTGGGCCACGTTCACAGGCGCGTCACTGACCACCTGAACGTCGTCTACTACGTGACGGACACCTTCTCTGAGGAGTACACAGGTTCCAGCCTGAAGACGGTTGAGCGGAACGTGGAGGATGATTACATCGCCAACCTCCGAAACAACTGCTGGAAGGAGAAGCAGCAAAGTGAGTGTGCGTGTGTCGGGGACAGGGAGCTTGAGAATAGAGAAGGAGAAAGCCCGCCTCGCCCAGTGATTTGTGGGCCCAGCACCTGGCACTGCCCTGTGCCAGCCGCCTCCCAGCCCAAAGCCAGGCTCCACCCCGTTCCCCTGGAGACTCCCTCCCGGTCCTGTAAGGCGCTGCAGTCCGCCTGTCGTTCGGCTGCCAGAGGCACCTGTATCGACAGAGATTGGAGCAGATCTGCGGGGCACCCACTGATTGGACATCGGTTCTATCTGTGGACCTTGGAGAGGCCGGACCAGGAGGACAGGCTCTGACCTTGGCCGGCCTCACCCCCTCTCTCTAGAAAGGGGCCGCTGTTTCTGCCCCAAGTTGGGACCAGTCTTTGCTCCTTCAGTGTCTTCCCTAAAGGTCCTCTGTCCCAGCTCCTGGGCCTATAACAGCCTTCCCTCTGTCCCCAGACCAGACAGGGGCCCTAGTGGCTGCAGGAGGTCCTGGGTGTGCCCTAACCCTGCCCCATTGCTTTGCAGAGGAAGGCTTGTTGTACCGGGCCCGCTACTTCGGCGACACCGATATGTACCACAAAGCACAGAGGATGAGCACCCCAAGCTGTAACCGACTGTCAGAGGTGCAGGCCTCCCTGCATGGATAGTCCTGGGCCAGCCACACGACCGAGGTCCAAGTATGAGCCAGGGCCTCCTCTGCCCTGCAACTTCCAGCAGCTCTGGCCCTGGTCATGAGGCCGAGGAGGGTGGGAGGGAGAGGGGAGAGCCCCTGTGATGGCACAGACTCCTTGTCCCCAGCCTGACCTCCAGCTGCAGAGTTGGGGCAGCTCGGGGGTGTGCTTGGAGACTGAGGTCTGCTTCCGGCCTGTACTCTTCACCCCCGTCCCCCTACTCCCTGGCTCTGGGGCTGGAGCTGTGGGGTCCCCAAGCAGAAGGGGAGCCCGAGGCTGCTGCTGAGAGCCACTTGTGCCTCCTCGGTCTGCTCCAGCCATCTGGTCACCACGGCCCTTCCCCCAGTGCAGCAGACTATTGTCTGCACCCTGGTGGTTAAGCCACCAAATACCCCTGGGCCCACGGGAGCCCCCCAGGGAGATCCAGGTGGGAACGGGCGGGCCAGGAGCCCTGCCTCTGCCTCTGCTCTCCGGGCAGTGGGACATGGAGCCCAACAAAGGGCAGGAGGAGCCATCAGGCTGGGGCAGGAGAGGCCTGTGCACTTGACCGCTCCCTCTGGCAGGAGCAGAGGCTGGCTCTCTGTGTCGCTCTCGTCTGTCAGTCTCTCACTGTCTTTCTCTTGTCTGTCTGTCACTGTCTCTCATGCTACTGCCCTTGCCGCCTGGAAGCCACAGGGATCCGGCCGCCCAGGCTTCTCACCTGTGGCCTGAAAAAGGGAACAGGAGGCCATGAGTTCAGGGTCGAATGCAGAGCCCTCAGCACAGGGTGGGGGAATGAGAGGTGCTGGTTCAGACCACCTGCCTCCTGTGCCCGTGTGTGTGGGTAGCGGGCTCTGCTTCCAGCATTACCAAGCCCCGAGGAGTGTGGGCGGGGCCGGGAAAGTGCTTTTTCGTGTTGGTGCCTTGTCCATCCCTTTGCCTGTGTCCCCTCAGCAGAGACCCAGGTACAGACTCTCTGCTTTGAGGCTGTTTGCTTGTGCCTCCAGGAGAGTGGAACAGACGGCAGGAGGGCAATCGGGTGCAGCTCAGGTGGGAAAGACAGTGGCAAGGAGGGCTGCCTGTTCGTGTGGGCGAAGCTAGAGCCCCTGGACACGTGACTGCCAGCTAACTGTCCCGCTCTCCTCCCCAGACCATGAAATCCCTGGAGAATTTTTGGTGACATGCACTGAGCCAAGGTGATGAACTGTATATTTAAGGAAAGACATTAAAAAGGAAAAAAAAAACATTAAAATGGATTGGAGGCCGAACGCCACACACTGTCCTCTCTCACCGTCACTGCAGAAAGCTCTAGGACAGCCAGGAAACCTGCACGGGCTGCTTCCCTTCCTCCCAGGCCGGCCGAGCGCGGGCTCCACATCGCTCTCTCCTAGGATACAGAAACCATGGCAACAGAAGCAGAATGTAAAACTTAGCAAATGTCTCTGGGAAGGGCTGGGGGAGGGGACCCCACTGCCTCTCTCCCCCTCCCAGGAGCCACCACCAGTCACCTCAGTGGAATCCAGTCAGAGGCGTAGGCCAAGGATAGAGAGGAGGAGGAGGAAAGAGAACTTTCCAGAAATGTAATTTATAGATGCACGTATATGTATATATATCTATTTATATGTAAATAGCACATATAAAGATATATATAGATATATAGTCTACTTTTTAAACTGCAGGGATTTGGTGAATTATTTAGCT
Source organism: Myotis brandtii (assembly GCF_000412655.1). NCBI lineage: Eukaryota > Metazoa > Chordata > Mammalia > Chiroptera > Vespertilionidae > Myotis > Myotis brandtii. Next base: position 5,648,649 of record NW_005357076.1, read on the forward strand.
GATTTCTTCCCTGATTTAGAAAACGGACTGTTTGGGGGAGGCAGCCTGGTCCTCCACAGGCTAGACATTAGCCGTAGCTGACGGCGGAAGGAACGTCGGTCAGAGCTTCTAACATTCCCCTCAACCCCGGCCTGGCTTTGATGGCAGCAGCAATCATGGTCGTGTGAATCTTAGGACACTGTTGAAGATTGCCAGGTCTACGGTTCAGCTCGAGGGGAGAAAGTGCCCTTAGGGCCAGGGGCCAGGCCAGTGGTGGTCGTGGGAGAGGCCCCAGAGGGCCCTCTGGGGTGAGACCACCCACCTCAAGCTCTGGCCAGCTCGATGGGCTCTGTCCTGGTGCCCAGGCGCCCCCTGACCCCCTGCCACCCAGAAGAGCAAGGCGGGAAGAGGGACCAGGTTCCGCCTAGCCACCCCACCCCCTACCCCGTCCCTGAGTGAGTCTTGCCTTATAGGTGCCACAGGGCACAGCTCCGTGTTGCCACTGGTTGCCAGAGGCTCTTCCTCCAAGAGCCAGCCAGCTGGTCCAGGCCCCCCAGGCAGCAGCTGACTCCCGAAAGCCAGCGCCTGTGGCCCCTCTGTCTCCGCCTCCGTGGACATGAAGCCACCCAGCCTTCTCCTGCACTTGGGACAAAGGACACATCTGAACAGAAGGGTTTCCTCATCCTCACCTTCAAATGAGGATTTTTTTTTTTTCTCCAAACAGCAGTTGCTGCCAGGGAGGGGGAGGGAGGTTGTATTTATTCCCGCAGTGTCGACTGGGTCTTTTGGACTTGCCATTGTCCTCCCAAATTGTCCTCTGGCGCTGGGTGTACCATCCATCGAGCCTGCCACCTTCCAAAGCCTTACTCCCCCACGCGGCCAGCGAGGAGGGGCTAACCCCCTCCCCGAGTTCCCCCTGGCTCTTTTTTTAAAGCCCCCACCAGACAGGATTCTTTCTGGGAAAGGACGCTTGGTAAAGGAACGCCAGGTCTGGTTTCTGAACAAGATCCTGCCCTGTGATGACGCGGCCACCCGGCCCGGAGAGATGTTCAGAGCAGGACGTGGGCAAGGGTGCCCGCCACGAAGCCCTGGTGCTCTGCCCCTCCACCCGACGGCTGGTCTTGGTAGCTGTCCCTAGATGGGCTGAGCCATGTGCAATAAGAACAGAGATCCTAAAGGATCCCCCGAGAAGCTGTACTTCTTGAATTAGAATTCTGAAATTGTACATCTATAAATATGTTTATTATGTGATTGGCTGTGGTGGGTCTTCATTGAGCAAGGGGGCTAATGTTGGGGGGGGGGTCCACGAGCACCTGTTGCTACTGACATCCTATAAGGAGGTTTTGGTGACACGCCTGAATGTCCCCCTCACCCCTTGCCCCAGCTGACAGCCACTCGGGTCACCAGTGTGCCAGGGCTGACTCCATCCAGGCAAAGGGTAAGGGACTCAAGCCAGGACCCTGGGGTCTCCCACGCCCCTGGGCGGGCAACTGGGACATGATCACAACCTCTGCTTCTCCCAGTTCTTGCTTCCTCCCGCCCTTCGAATCCTGCTGTGAGCAAACCGGTTCCGAATCTCCCTTCTCCTCAGCCCCGAGCTCTAGCTGCCCCCGTGCAGGGCCAGGGAACAGCTCTCCCAGTCTCTTTCCACCTCTGGCTGCAGTCCTCCCAGCCATCCTTCCCGCACCACCCCCACAGCCTGCCCTCCTCCCCCAGAAGGTTGGAAAAGTTAAAAATGAGGCAGCTCCAGCGGGGCTTCCCGCGAATGGAACCAAACGGCAGATCTGCCCAGGCCTCCCAGAAACAGGGCCCTGCAGCCCTGACTGGCGGCCTGAGGCCCCTCCCGCTGCTGCTGCAGCCAAAGACAGGCCGGCGGCCGGTGGTGCCACTGCAGCCGGGGAGCTCAGAGG
>NW_005357076.1:5650616-5653064 GCF_000412655.1 Myotis brandtii
AGCTCCGCCAGCCAGAGGGCGGGACAGACTCCAACTGTTCGCTGCAAAAAAGAGCCTTTGACAAGTGTCCCCACCCACTGTCAGGTGGCAAAGCCTCCGGTCCACCCAAGCTCCTGGGATCTGCCAGCTCATCTCGTCCCAGATGCCCCCAGGTCTCCAGGAGCACGCGTCCCGGCCCAACTGTCACCTCATTCCCACCCAGGTGCCTGGGCAAAGTCACCTGGCTGTCCAGGGGCGACACGCACACAGCAGTCCAAGACTCACGCAAATAGACTGGGACACAGTGTCAGTTCTGGAGCAGCTCCGAATGCTGACGAGAGGTCACACCATGCGACCTGGGCGAGGCTGCTCCACAGCAGGAAACAGGTGTGGGGTGAGGGGGAGGCCATGACCGCGGCTCTCCATGAAGCTGTGCTGCTTGTCTTTGGGGGTGTGTTTAGCCAAGCAATCCTTCTGCAAACATTCGCTGAACAACCCACTGTTCTCAAGCAGCTCAGCCCCATTTGTGCCAAGTAGAGTGGTGGGTGGGAGACCGGAGTTCAAAAGGGGAGAAAGGGCCGACTAAGGACAATGGGGCTTCACCGAGGCACTTGGGCTGGGGGTGAGCTGCCCGTAGAGGCAGGTGCACTCTCTCACGGCGATGGCAAAGATGCCCACCCAGGTGTGCAGGACAACTTCCCTGCGGTGGCATAACTTCCAGCAGGCAGCCTAGGAGGTCCGCTGGGTGTCCTTGTGGGATCCACAGCCTCCCTGCCTGGGCGGGATCCCTCGACTGGCTGGCCTTGGGCCTGTCACTTAACCTCCCTCTGCCTCAGTGTCCCCATCTTCAAAATGGGAGGAATAAAACACCAGCCTTACTGGGCTGTGAGGACAAGAAGGGTTACCACATAGATAGCACTCGGTGTCTGGTACATGGGAAGCTCTCCTGTCTTGAGTCAACCAAGGTGAACTGACCCACCAGCCAAGTGTCGAGTCCCATTCCGGCACTGAAACCACAAAGGTGACTGAGGCCTGGCCTGGCCTGGAGGAGTTATGGGGAGGGGAAGAAGCCAGAGCTCGACAGACCCCAGAGCACAGAGGACTGACATGAACAAGCCCGTGCCAGCAGCTCTAGCTGGGGACTCTTTTTTTTTTTTTTAATGTTTTTATTAATTTTAGAGGGGAAGAGGGAGAGAGCATTGATTGGCTGCCTCCTGCATGCCCCCTGCTGGGGATCTAGTCCGCAACCACATGGGTCTACTCTCAACCACTGAGCCACATGGGCCGGCTGGCTGGGGACTCTGGATAAAGGAACTGGCATCTGGAAGGAGGTGGGAGTGAGGACAGGGCTGGGTGGGGACTCTGGCCAGAGGGGACAGTGTGAGCGAGTCCTGGAGCTGGGAAAGTGTGGAAGTGACCGCGTCGAGGGAACAATACATAGGCCAGGTCCCCAATCTATAGCTGTCACCTTGCCAGTCTCACCCAGTGGCCATGAGCAGAGAAAGAACTTCCTGGGACAAGAAACGCTGGGCTCAGAGAGGCTGACAGGACAAGCAATCCTGTGCGGCTCGGCCTGGGGGCGTGAGGGTGGGTCCGAGGGGCCGGCAAAGCGGGGCCCTGGGTGCAGATTCACAGTCACCTGCCCCCGGTTCTCAGGGAGGGATGCTGCCCCAGGAACAGGGCCCAGGCCCCCTGTTGCTTCCATAACCCCACAGCCACCTGAGTAGGAAGTAAAGGTCCAGAACCAGACAAGACAAGGGGTACGGGAGACGCGTTCTCTAGGACCCCCGTGGCCAGGCCGCCCTCCCAGAGCCCGAGAGAGTCGGGGGTTTGCTTGGGAGGAGAGTGTGAGGTCCGACTGCCACACCTTGTCCCCTTCCTTCCCTTCCCTTGGACAATATGGTCTAAACGGAGCCCCGGAGAGGTCAGGGCTGCCTTTACAGCTCTGCCTCGCTGCCCACACGGAGGGCAGGTGCAGGTCCCTGTGGAGCTGGTGCTGGTCAGGCACGTGGTCAGGCTCAGGGCCTCTGCCTAGCAGCCCCACTTCCTTAACTGATTGTTGCCACCACCACCCCCACCCCCCACCATGGACACAGTGAGGGGCCCAAGAGACAGAGTTCGAGCAGCACAGAAGATGCTGGCGACCTCTTTACCGACAGGGAACGTGGGGGCCAGAGGGACACGGCGGCTGGCAGGGCCTCCTGCTCTGACCCCGCTGCCTGCGGGAGCCTCCTCCACCCACCCTTTCCTGACAGTTGCCCCAGTACCTTCAGCCGCCAGCCTCCCTGCTGCTCCTCCACCCCCACCTCCTCTGGGGAGCGTGCCGGGTTCCCACAGCCTGGCCCCGCCCTCAAACAGTGTTATGCTGGAGATGTCCCTGCAGTTCTTAGAGGAAGGCTTCACGCCCTGGAGAGCAAGGCCTGTCGGGCGGCCTGTCTTTGTTCAGTGCTGCAGCCCAGGGCCCGGACA
>NW_005357076.1:5653081-5659784 GCF_000412655.1 Myotis brandtii
GGGGGGGGGGGGCCTCCATGAGCACCGCTGAAGGAAGAAGGTGCCCACCCATTTGTGATGGCCCCTCGTGGCTGTCCCTCCGCGGCTTCCTCCACCTCACCCCCCCGCCCAAGGTAGCCCTGGAGAGGGCTTTGCAGCCATAAACTCGCACACAGGCCAGGGACACTTCTCCCAGACCTGAGAGGGCTCCCGTGAGGTGTGCCCATCGGGGGCATCCGGCTGGACAGTGGGAGGAGGTACTTATCTTGTGGGATAAGTGAGCACTGAGTGGGGCCTTGTCCCTGCCTCGCGGGGGAGGCAGAGTCCTGCTGAAAAGGCCCGTCTCCTCTCCCTGCGTGGGAATCATACACAGTGCTCATCCCCGAGACGACCTCTGATCCCGGTCCCCGAAGCCCTCGCCGCCCTGATGAGTAGAGAGGAGACTCTCTCCAGCACTCAGGCCTCTGCCAGGTGGCACCGCCCACTCCTGGACGCAGCCAGCTCTGTCCCTTGGCTGCCCCACGCTGCCCTGGCCTCGGGCCTCAGGGTCACTGCTACCTCAGGGCGTTGCTACCTGTGGCCCTGGAAGCCGAGGATGGCATGCTGGGCCCCAGAGGTCGGACAGCCTCCCACGACTACCACTAGCCTGACGGCAGGGGCCACACGGCTGAGCCCCGGCTGGGAGAGGTCACAGGCAGTGCTCAGGGCCACTCTCCGGGCGGCTCGGGGCCTCACCTCCCTGTCCCTCCAGCACCGAAGCCCTGGCCACAAAGCCCTGAGATCAGGCTGCAAGCCTCAGCTGCAACGGACATTGTTTCATTTTTTTGTTATGATTTTAAAATCATACATAAAGAAGCAATTTTCATTTGTATCATTTAAAGTTTTTTTTATTATAATTGCCATCATCCTACTGAACTCAATTTAGTCTTTAATGTCACCCCTGTCAACCGTGGAGTCTATGGGCTCTTAGCCTGACTGGGGTGGGCTTCCAACAAACAGGTCCCTCCTGGACCCAGCCTCACCCCAGGACCCCAGCCCTGGATGGAGCCCACCCCGCTGCCGGCCTGGGTCACGGGGTCAGGCCGGATTCAGGCCAGGGGATGGAGTTGCGTGACCCACATCTGTTCGTATTATTAGCTCCGGAGCTGGCAGGCACGGCTGTAACACAATTCGAGGAACTGTTGACGCTGCTCAGCTTGTTTCCAGCCCGGTGACGGGGAGGGACACAGAGGACGGGGAGCCCAGGCTCTGGCCCCTCCCTACCCCCTCGCCTGTTGTGGTGAGAGCCTGGGAAGCCTGTGTGAAGACAGCACGTCCCTGCAGGGCACTGATGATGTCAATGCAGACTCCGGGCCTTTGGCTGACCCGGGTCAGCTGCCTGGCTGTGGCACCCTCCCCTACCTGTTCCTGGGGTCCCAGCTACTGATGGCCTGCCCTCCCTGCCCCTCTCTGCCCCTCTCTAACTGAAGCCAGGAAAGCAAGGGGGTGGGGCGGTTAGCTGGGAAGAATTCTCTCTGGTTAGCTGGGAAGAATACAGCCCTAGAGCCCCAGGGTAAGGAAGGAAGTTTTCCCTCTGCCCTGCCTTCCTCCGAGACTCCCACCTCTTCTTTCTGTCGTTGGCGCCTGCAGGTGACAGCTCCCACCCCTCCCTGCCCCTCTCTAACTGAAGCCAGGAAAGCGAGGGGGTGGGGCGGTTAGCTGGGAAGAATTCTCTCTGGTTAGCTGGGAAGAATACAGCCCTAGAGCCCCAGGGTAAGGAAGGAAGTTTTCCCTCTGCCCTGCCTTCCTCCGAGACTCCCACCTCTTCTTTCTGTCGTTGGCGCCTGCAGGTGACAGCTCCCAGGGATAAGCTAGGGAAAACCTGGGCTGTGGCCAGGGTTCCGGGCAAGGTGCCCAGCTCTGCACCCACAGGTGGGGGGATCTTGAGCCGGACGCCTAGGATCCCTTTTCCTCATCTGTGAACTGGGATTCTCAGACCTGCCCAGCGGGCTGTGGGGCGGCCGGGGTGGGTGGGGCACGAGGTGAGGTATGTGGAGTCCTTGCCAAGCCCAGAAGTGCCCCACAAGGTTAGCTGGGGCCCAGAATGTTCTGGTCCTGGAACTTCCCTGAGGAGGGACAAGAGTCTGTGGCCCCACTGAACTCTGTGACAAGGGCTGAGGCCGACGTCAGGAGGTAAAGAATTGGAAGATTCCTATACCTGGTAGAAGGTGCTGGGCTTGGGGTCTAATTACTGGGCTTCCTGGGAAAGGCAACAAGGACATCCTTGCCCTTGAGCCACAAATAATAGCGTTAGAGATGGCAGGCACCCTGAAGAGGGGTTCTCAAACTGTGTCCCCTCCAGCCCTTGGGTACTCAGGGGTGTGAGAGTTCTCTCTTTTATGTAGTGTAATTAGAACTTTGACTGTAAAAGAGGTGCCATTACTAAAATAAAAATTTTAAAACCAGAGACCTAATCTCACCCCACAATTTTACCAATGAGGACACTGAGGCCCAGAAAAGACAATGGCTTGCCTACGCCACCCCACTCGGTTGTGTCAGAGCTGCTGCCTGGCCACTAACCCCTGGTCCATGGGAAAAGAGCCAACGCCCGAAGGATGAGTAGGACAATGGAAAAGAAAGGGGTGCCTCCATCGAGGTCTGGGCCTCAGCCACAGCTCCCCTCACAGGACCCCAGAGGTGAAGCCTGAGGGCCAGGAGCTATATTGTCCCAAGGAGGGCAGCCTCAGATGGTGATCCGGGCTGGATAGGAAGGCAAAGCCTCCCCTCCCACTGCCTTGACCAGCCAAGAGCGCAGCCCCAGCACGGCCTCCCCGGCTAACCAACGCCCCCAGCCCCAGCGGGCCATGTGCCACCCACTGGCCCAGGCCTTCTCGCAGAGCTCTCACTGCAAGTATCTGAGCAGGCAGGCAGGTGCCTTCTTCCCACTTCACAGCTGGAGACACTGGCAGTAAGTGGGCCTGGAACCACGCTTCCCTGGTGCAAACCCGGTGCTCTCAGCATCGTTTCCTGCGATTCCGGTGTTTGTCCCCCACTCCGGCCAAGGTGGGTGGCTGCCCTCTCTCCCCAGCATCAGCTCAGCCCTTGCACCCAACACTATGCTGACTGGTCCATCCTTCCCCTCATTGGCTTTAGCAAAGAGAGCTGCCCAGCCAAGGTGTTTCTCTGGTCTTTCAACCAGCCCAGAGCTCTGGGCCTTTCGCATAGCCTGTGGAGGTGAACAGAACTGTCCCCTGACCACAGAGAGGCAGACCTAGGCCACACCTGCCCTTGCCCTAGGACACAGCCTACAACTCAACGCCAGGGTGACTAGCTGTTGTTGCTTGCCCAGGACCCTCTTGGTTAGCACTGGACGTCCCAGGTCCCAAGAAATTCCTCAGACCTGGGCAAACTGAGACAACTGGTCACTCCACTCAGCACACATATACCCGGGGTCATCATCTCTTCCCTTCCCCCACCAAACAGGGTCATTCTCTCTGTAACCCTGGTCTCCACTAATGAGGAGGACCACAGTCAGTCCTCTTGACCTGTCTGGCCCCTCAGACTGGATTGGGGCCTACCACAGGCCCATAGTAGTCGGAGGCCTGAGTCAGCTCGTAGGTGAGCAGAGGGCCTACAGCCCGTTGGAGGTCTGGTTGTACCCTAGGAACTGTGGTTGTACCCTGGGCACTGTGGTTGTACCCTAGGCACTGTGGTTGTACCCCAGGCACTGTGGTTGTACCCTAGGCCTGTGAGATAAATAGCAGATAAGAGAGAGTCCAAGAGAGAGGTCTAATGAGATCCTGGGCCTTGCTCCCAACCCAACTTGTTCCCCCCTCTTTGGAGTGACCCCAGGTGGAGTAACCCTCAGGCTGGAGCCAGGCAGGACCTGCCTGGGGCTCACTGAGGCTGCCTCTACCTGTCTGAGTTTGAGGTGAGTCATTTCCTTCCTCTGCTGGTATGAAGCTGGGAGGGGAAGGGAGGGGGTGACACCTAAAAATAGCAGGGCCCAGACTTAGTGATACCCAAAGAGCTTCTCCTTGGGCGAGGGAGGAGCCAGCTTCTCAGCCAAGCTGACACCGGCTCTGGCCCCCAGACACACGCCCGCCCAGCCGAGGAGGAGCATGACCTGAGACCCCGAAAGTCAGACTCATGCCTCATGCCTGGGCCCCTCCCCGCCCCGGGCTCCGCATCGGGCGCTGAGATGTGGAGGAAGCACCTTGAAGGCTGAGACACAGGAGCGGTGTTGGGGTGGGTGGGGTGGAGTTTGAAGAGAAGAGAGGCCTCCAGCAGACAGGGCCTGGGAGGGGCAGGAGGGTATACAATTTTGTTTTGTTGTTGTTTGTTTGTTTTTTTACAATTTGAAGGCTTGACCCTCACTGAGGTTAGCAGAGGGACAGGGGCTAGACCCCTCCCACATAATCTCCACAGAACCACGTTGACTCCCCACCCCACCCCCACACAGACACACTTGGGGACACACAGACACAGCCCTCACACTCAGCCTGCCTGTGTGAATCACTTCCTCCTAATAGGACTCATCTCCCTCCTCAGTGGGACTCAATTTCCCTACTCAGCAACATAGACTGAGGGCCTACTGTGTGCTGGAGCCACACCCTGGAAACCAAGGAAGCAATGCTCACGACTGCCCCTGGCCTGGGGGACACCTTCGGAGGCACATTCCGGAAAGGACAAGACCACACCCAGAAACTCTAGCAGCAGGAAGGCCCGTGCGGGGGGACAGTGTGGAATCAGGCAGACCTGGGTTTAAATACCGGCACTGCCATTTCTGGCCACGTGACCTGAGACAAGTTATTTGGCCTCTCCCTGCCTCAGTTTCCGCATCTATATAATGGATGCCGTATAAGTCTTTCATCACATGTCAAAGACAATAATCTCCCACAGCAAACAGAGCTCTTTACCTGAATGCTCATGGTATGAGGCTATCAACTTTTTAAAAAATATTTTTAATGTGTTTTTTATTGATTTCTGAGAGGAAGGGAGAGGGAGAGAGAGACAGAAACATCAATGATGAGAGAGAATCATTGAAGGGCTGCCTCCTGCATGGCCCTCTACTGGGGATCAAGCCCACAACCCAGATCTGTGCCCTGACTGGGAATCGAGCTGTGACCTGGTTCATAGGTTGATGCTCAACCACTGAGCCACACCGACCAGGCGAGGCTATCAGCTTTTAACAAACAAAAGGACCCTGAAGATTTCAGTACACATTTCTTTTTTCTTTCAGTACATTTTTGTCCCAAAGACCCAAGACGATAATATTCTCCTTGGTAGGTAAAGGTGAGGGGCAGAGGGGACAGGAGCTGCATTTTACAACAACAATGACCACTGTTATGAACACTTCATATTAACCTCGTTGTCTCTCATCTTCACAACGGCCTTACACAGAAGCATCACCATCCCCCTTTTACACATGGAAAAATGGAGGCCAACGACAATAAGTATCCTGCTCAACATCATATAGCGAGCATACGGTAGAGACCGCTTTGGGCCCAAGTCTGAGGGAAACGCGGTGAATTATGGGGTGTAGGCCGTGGTCTGTATGTCTGACGTTGGATGAGGGTACCCTGAGCTCTGACTCTTTCAGGAGGGGCCTCTGGAGACTCGTCTGGGTGATGAGAAGATGCCAAGACTTCGACTGAGGCTGCCTTCCTCTGCCTCCTCTCTCACCCTGAGCCCCTACCAGCCGTCACGGCCCCTCTGATTTGGAGTGGGGTGGGGGTACTTTACAACAGCCCAGCGAGGGAAATGGCATGACCCCCACTTGACAGAAAAGGCAGACAGATCCAGGGGATGGCAAACCTGCTGGTGGTCCCAGCGCTGGGGGAGGCAGACCCTGGACCAGCCCCAGCCTCTTAGGCTCCTGGGCTGAGGCTGTGTCCCCACACCCCAGCTGTCTGGTGTGTCCGTGGAGGGGAGGCGGTGGGGACAGGCAGTGCTCTCCCTGCTAAGCACATTCCCTGCGCCATCCCGCTCCCACGGGCTGGATTACACGAAAAACCCAAACCTTGCATCAGCCAGGCAGGCCCTGGCTCCAGTAAGAGCCTCCTTCTGCTTCTCCGGGCTTTCCCCACCGTTATCTGACTCATGCCTCTGCCAGTCCCAGGAGATGAGAGGAGGCCTCTGATCCCCATGCACAGATGGAGAGACTGAGGCAGGAAGTGAGTTACTGCAATGAGTCGGCGGCCAGAGCTGGCAGGGGCCCAGGCTGGCAGGGTGCAGGTAGAGCTGGCACCACCTGGGCAATGTCCCTGGGGTGCCCCATACTCAGCGAGAGTTTTTAATGCCACACAGTAGCCACTAAAATCAAGATTCGTGTTGAATGAATGCATGTTGCAGGCTCTGAGTGAAGAGAGAAGGGATGATAGTGCAGAAAAGATGAATATGATATAGGGAAGGGAAAAAATACCAGAAGCCCAATCTTGCCCGAATCAGAGACTCTCCGAGCCCAGCTGGGGCGTGTAGCTCACTGTTCCCCCCACGGCTGTCATTTATTGGGTCAGTCCTAGGACCACTGGGGCTTCACACTTTACAGCCGCTATCTGGTGTCAACCAATGAGAGACTATGTATTATCAGCATCCCCGTTGGACAGATGACTGACTTATCTGAGGCTCAGAGTTGAAGCAACTTCCTGCAAGGACACACAGCTCAGCCCTTGTTCCAACAGACACGGGACAACAAACCGCAGGGGCCTGCTGAGCACAGCGCTGCAAACCCAGCGGGGCAGGT
>NW_005357076.1:5660295-5674913 GCF_000412655.1 Myotis brandtii
CTCTCTGCCTCCCCGGGTCAGGCTGAGTCCCCCACGGCCCATTCACCCGGCGGTGGCCGGAGCCTCGTCCCAGACACCTTTGATGGTTGCCCTTTGCTCCCTCGGCTCAGAGCAGACAAATGAGGGAAATTGAGTAAGCCAGCTTAGCGAGAAGGCAGGAAACTCCTGGCCACCTCGTTACGATTTTTTCAGCAACTTGTGTGAGGTAAGGAGCCGGGAGACTCATTCAGTCCTGGAGCTCTTACTGGCCCGCTGTTCCCCTTGAGCTAAGCCCCTGACTCTGGGCTGCATTTCTGTAGGCAATCAGTCATAAGGGACTCCGCTTTGGGGGCAGCCCTAAGCTCAGGACAGGTCTTGAACTTCTCGCAAGCGGAAGAAAACACCTTCCATTTCTTGAAACAGAGCTTCCTCCCGAACATTAATTTTCTCCTGCGTCTTCCCAGGCTGGAGCCACCATGTTCCGTGTGGAGACTGAGTGTAATGAGTGGTTCTCTGTTGCCTATAGAATCAAGTCCAAATCCCTTGGCTTGGCCGTCGAGGCTTTCTAACATTGATTCTACCCTCCCTCTTTAGCCTCACCCCCAAACACACCCTCACACTGTGGCCTTAGGAGGAGTCTTCCCCAACACACTGCACAATATTCACACTTCCATGTCCTTGCTCATGCCGTTCCCTCTTCCCAGAATGCTTTTCCCTACACCCCGAGAAAGATAGGCTCCTTCCCATCCAGCTCTCCACTTACATGTAAGTGAAGAGGTCTTTTCAGGGCAGCCAGGCAGGAGCCCTATTAGCCCTTGTTCCTTGCCTCTTCAGCTCTTCCTGCATCTTGGGAGAAGTTTGTCTCTCCCAGGATTGGAAGGCCTGAGGGAGAGACCATGTGCATTTCCTTCATCTCCATATACCCAGCTCAGGAAAAAGTGTTCTTTCTCAACAATAAAATAATAATAAAGTTCTTAGATCAAGTTCCTTGTAGGCCTTGCTAAAAAAAAAAAAAGTGTTCCTGATGCCTTGAGAAGTGAAGGAAGAAAGTTGGCCCCTTTCTAATTAAACAAGCAGGGAAGTGGGCTGGGCATGTATGTAGATAAAGGCATAGATATGTGTGTCAACATAAGCAAAGCTCGAGAGGGTACACAGCAACCTGAATACCCCTGAGGAGGAGGATGCAGACGGTGTCATGTTTATTACATAACTGCACCTGGATTAGGCAGCATCTCCTCCGGAAGTCTTCTCGGACCCGCCCCTGTGTTGGAGGCGCTGCTTCTGAGCACGCCGCCGGGCGCCGTCAAGAGTCCAGTCCAGCCCTAACCGGTTTGGCTCAGTGCTTAGAGCGTCGGCCTGCGGACTGAAGGGTCCCAGGTTCGATTCCGGTCAAGGGCATGTACCTTGGTTGCAGGCACATCCCCAGTAGGGGGTGTGCAGGAGGCAGCTGGTCGATGTTTCTCTCTCATCGATGTTTCTAACTCTCTGTCCCTCTCCCTTCCTCTCTGTAAGAAATCAATAAAATATTTTTTTTTTTAAAAAAGAGTCCAGTCCAAAGGCTGAGTGCGGGAGCTGAGGGCAGCCTGGACGAGCACAGCAGCTCTTCTGGGTGTGTGTTTGTCCACTCGGGCCGGTGAAAACAGCTGGCGAGGACAATGATGAACAATGATGAGCGTGGCACTGACACCAGGCAGCCCGGCTCCCCCTCCCAGGTGACATTACTGCAGGTGGCCTTGGGCTGTCAGCAGAGCCAAAATGTGACAGGAAGCCTGGCCTTGGTGCAAAGCTGGGCCCAGCTGGCTCACTTCCAGATTTGGGACACGCAACCTCCGCCCGCTATGGGAGGCACACAAGGCAGCTTCTATGCCCTCGGGATGCCTTGGAGTTGAGAAGGGTCAGAGGCAGCTTGGAGTAAGCAAAAGGCCTCCTGCCCGCCTGCCCACTTGCTGTCTGTCCCACAGCTCCCACGAGACCCGGAACAACACAATTCCGACCAACTGGGCCAGGGGAGAGGAAGGAAGAGCGGCAGCGGGCTCAGGGTCAGATGTCTGAGCCTCCATTCCCACGGGTGCCTCTCATTATGCTTGTCGGGAAGGGGACAGAATGCAAACCTTCACCCTCGCTTTAGTCCCACCCCGGCTCCTCTTCCCCCGTGTCTCAGAACAGGTTCCCCGTCTGGAAAATCATGGGGAGGTGCCGGGGTGGACCTCCATTCTGGAGTCACCCGGTTTCCAGTGGTTTCAGGTCCACACCTACTGGCCGTGCCCCTGGCCCTGGCCACTGCCTTTGTCCCCCTGTGCCTCAGTTTCCCTAGTAAGTTAGTTCATGCATGGCAAGTGTTTAGAAGCAGGCCTGACGTACGTACGTGTATTTGTTAGCTGTCTGTGTTAGCTATTATCTAGTTCATGGCCAGGAGAGGTAATAACAGTTCCTACCTCATTGAGCTGTTGTGAGGGTTAAATTAGATAATGCATGTCAAGTGCTTGGCTGTGTTGATTGTTTACTTGTCTGAGTAAAGATAATAGTATGGGAGCACAGATCTTGGTCCCTGAGCTGTGGGGAGATTAGCATGGTGGCTGCTGGTGGCTCCCTAGGAATGGAGCGCAGGGCCTTTCATGGCCATGAAGATGTTACTGTGCTGAATGTTACTGAGCTGTCTGGTTAGTCAACTGCCTGCTCCCTCAAACCCATTTAAACTAGCTCTGTCTGGCCTGGCTTTCTCAACACACCCTGGCAGCTGCCACAGGCCCAAAGCACTGGGCAAAGTGTCAGGACTGCTGCAAAATACATTGGAACTTTATCTGACCCCTGGCTCCCGTCCCAACCAGAAATACATTGGCTGGGACTTGCAGCCAAGCTCGAACAAGCCTGGGGGATGGAGGAGGAAGGCAGCCTTGCATCACAGCCCAGATAGTCTCCCCACACCCTCCATCCTTCTGGCCCCCTTTCTATTTGTACAATTCTACCAATTAATGCTGCTTCTAGTTATGAAGTGGTTTTTAAAATCTTGAGCTTAATCTTGAGCCTTGGATTTGCAGAGGAGGAAGAGAAAGAGGACTATGCCCCCAAAACTCAGTCAAGTTTACTGCATAGCTTTTCTTTTCTTTTTTTTTCATCAGTGTTGATCTGTGGCCTTTTTAAAGGCCAAGACAATCCTCTGTGTGGTGGCGCCGTCTGGAACTCCCCAGAAAATGCCCATGACAATGGCAGCAGGCAGCCACGCCAGATTGGGATCTGGCCAGCTTTGGAGGGGGCATGGCTCAGTCTGGGAGTCTCTGCCCCCATCCAGGTGGGTCTCCCTCCCCACCCTGCTCCCTTTGGTGACTCCCACCGGGAGGTCCTGGACCTAGCAGGTCCCGGGCCAAACAGGTCCCCCTCAAAAGGCCATTGTTTAGAATCAGAGGCATTCCAGGAGCACCCCACCCCAAGCACTCATGTGAGCATTCAGAAGAGCTGGTGAGAGGAAACAAGGAAAACAGTTTCCTGTGGTGACCCAGAGAGCTTTGTCATCAGGTCACATGTTTAAGAACTCCAGAATGTCCCTTTGCACAGGCAAGACTGTCGAGACCCTAAGCCTCACAGATTTGGAATTCCTTAGATTAAGGAGTTTTGAAAAGTCAGCCTAGTCAACTTTGAGTGTGGACTGGATATGAAATAATACTATGGAACTATTGTTAGCTTTCTCAGATGTGAGAATCACAATGTGATTATGTAGCAGAACAGCCTGTTCCTAGGAAATTCACGTTGAAGTATTTGGGGGTGAAACATCATAATGCCAACAACTTCGTTCCAAATGGTTCTCTCTCTCTCTCTCTCTCTCTCTCTCTCTCTTACACACACACACACACACACACACACACACACGAGTTAATTGTTGAGCTAGGGGAAGAGGGTACATAAGTGTTCATTGTGACATTCTTGCAACTTTTCGGTATGTTTGAAGACTTTCTCAGTAAAACAGTAAGGGGGAAACATTTAAATAAAAATAAGCTGTTCACATGCAAAACAAGTCAGTGCAGAATGCAGCTTGCTCTAGCTCAAGCTCCCTCTTCTCTGAGGATAGAATAATGGAAACGAGATGGCCTCAGGGCTGCTGAGTTCAGCCAACCAAAGAACCAGTTTTATAGAGTTTATTAAATACATGTCTGGAAACAATACTAATCATTAATCTTTCTAGTTCATGGCCAGGAGAGGACTCATTGTGGAAACTGGGAGGTTCAAGCCCTTTTAGCTGCTTGGAACCAGATTTAACACAAGTCAAGAAACACATGTTTCAGACCTACTATGAGCAATGCCCGGAGACTTCACAGAAGGTGTTTTCCCCCTGCCTATAATCTGATACTGAGTACAAGGTAGCCACAATTTATTTTTATTGTGGCTGCTTTATGTTGAATTGTAACCCGCCTCCCCTCCCCACACACACCAACTCATATGTTGAAGTCCTAACCCCCAGTGCCTCAGAATGTAACCTTATTGGGGAATAGGGTTGTTGCAAATGTAATTAGTTAAGATGAGGTCAGTAGGGTGGACTCTAATTCAATCTGACTGTTGTACTTCTAAAAAGGGGAAATTCGGGCACACAGAGAAACACGCACGTCGGACGAACACCAGGTGAAGATAAAGGCAGAGATTGAAAGATGCTTCTACAAGCAGGAATGCCAAAGATTGCCAGCAGACCAGCAAGCGGGGAGAGAGGCCAAACTAGACTCTCCCTCACAGCCCTCAGAAGGAACTGGCCCTGCTGACATCTCGATTCTGGACTTCTAACCTCCAGAACGGAGACACTACATTTCTGTTGTTATGGCAGCCCTCAGCCAATGTACACAGCAGTAAAATATGCATACCATACATGCACTGTTTCAATCATTTTTCAAGTGTATAGTTCATGGGTGTTCAGTGCATTCACATTGTGCCACTATTTTTTCTCTTTGGCGAGAGCCAAACCCAGGAAGACCATGGGCAGGTTGAAAGACCTGGCTCCATGTCTGCTCTGCTCAGCTGAGTGACCTGTGTCGTCATGTGTGCCGTGAAGAGACGGGGCACACAACTTCCTGCTCGGATGCTATCATCGCCCATGTGTGGAGAAATTATAATAGCATAATAGCTCACCATTTACTGAGCAATTATTATGTTCCAGGACCATGCAAAGAGCTTTACAAGGGTTATCTCTTTTAATAAGTAACTTTATCAGGGAGGTATCATTAGTCCCATTTGACAGATGTGGAAATGGAGCCTCAAAGAGATTAATGATATGGTGCAGTCTTGGCAGGCTCAGAAGATGCAGGGGTGGAGGTCTTCACCACTGTGCAATACTCGCCTTCCATATCTTTTGGGCACACTGGCCTGGGAGAAAGTAAAAAACATAAGATACTGATCAGATTGAAAGGTGTTTTTGCCAAATCAGCCAACTGCCCTAGAGACCCCACTGCACACATAATCATACCACCAGAAGAGTTCAAAAATTCTAAATGCAAACTTGGCTTTCCAGGTCATTTCGAAGGTATATTTATGGAAGTAGGAAAATAACACATCTTATTTGACAGCGTATTAGCTTGATTTATACATTTTGAATATTCAAGCATGTGGTGTATGGGTTTCCTTTGTGCGCCTGCCCAGTGCCCCAAAGGTTAGAGGCAGGCCATGCCCGGTTTCCCTGAGCCAACAGATTCCCAGTGGCCTCCCAGTGCGGCAAGAGCTGACAGCCTGGGAGTGAAAGGGGGCAGCCTCCATCTGTCAGCAGGGCCCAGGCCAGCTCTGCCCTCCAGCACTTTCACATGTTGCCATCAAAGCACAGGAAGTACGTTGTGACAGTGGGGGGAGAAGTCCCCCTCCCCCAGGTGGTCTGACTCGAAGGTCCACCAGCTGCAGAACCTGCTTCTCTGTAACCCTAACCCACCGCTCAGCCCAGCTTGTCCTCAATCCTCCAATTACAGTTGTTTTCTTTCTCTTCCGCATACACCTGTCTCTCAGCATAGAAAAGGCTACAGCAGGTTGGCTGCCCAAGGAGACGGGAAGACAGGGTTAAAGAGATAAGACAGAACGGGGACTGCTGGGCAGGGTCCTGGTGAAGAGGCCCTGTAGAGGGGAGCACGGGAGAGGGGTAGGGACTCAGCCTCTGGGGGGAGGAGAGGGAGCAGGAGCCTCTGCGGAAGCCAGAGGGCTGGGCACCGGCAGGGTGGTCCTGTGGGGAGAGCGGCAGTGTCTGATGGAAGGGGCGGTTGGCTGGGCGAGCCCCCCTGTCCCCCCCTCCCCCCATGCAGCTGAGAAGGGCAGCGCAGCCTCTTGGGGGAACTGCAGCCCCACCACAGGGCCCAACCAGAAACACTGACAACGGCTGAAGATCGACTGAGGAGATGAGGGAAGGTGGAAAGCTGCTAAATATGCCCAGGTGTTGTTCACATCCCATTGTTCCGTAAGGCCCTGCGGTTGGGGCCCAGACGGGGGTGGGGGGGGGGGGGTTCTTCTGGCTGCTAAGAACCTTCTAGGTTCTTCTGGCTGCTAAGAATTAAATTGACATGAAACAGAAAATCAAATTTAATTTCACATTCGTATGGGGGGAGAGAGGGAGAGGAGAGAGAATAATGGTGGCCTGGAACTCCTGGGTTTAAAAGAGGGGTTTTCTGCCCCAGCCGGTTTGGCTCAGTGAATAGAGCCTCGGCCTGCGAACCGAAGGGTCCCGGGTTCAATTCCGGTCAAGGGCACGTACGTACCTCGGTTGCAGGCTCCTGGCCCTCGTCCAGGGCATGCAGGAGGCAACCAATGATGTGTCTCACATTGGTGTTTCTCTGTCTCTCCCTCTCCCACTCTCTCTAAAAATCAATGGGAAAAAATCCTCGGGTGAGGATTAAAAGAGGGATTTTCTGAGTGGAGACTTTCATTTGCATTCAGGGATGATTGACAGAAACTATATTTCTTCTGGGCATGCCCTTACCCATAATGCATACAGAAAAAAACATGGGGGCGGGGTCAAAACCAAAATGCAAATTTTATTATAATTAGTCCAGGACTCTGTAAGGTAGCATTGCGGTCAGGTCGTTTCCCTCTGAGTTTGCACCAAGAACCCGCTGGCTCCGAACCTGCCCGTTGGAGGTCTGCTAGCTGCTGGGCCGCCTAGAGAGAGCCGGTAGTTTGGAAGATAATGTTGGCCCAACCCCTGTTCAGGACACCAGGGCAGGCCCCATCCCAGCCACTCCGGTCTAAGGTCGTACCGAACAGCTCCTTTCCTGCTACGGGCCCCTTTCCAATGCAAATGTAGATCCTTGAAGGGGAGATAGAGACCTTTTCCTGAATCTGCTGGGTTTGGGTTGCTTTTAGCTAAAGCGGCACATTTCAGGAGGACTTGTTCTGAACCCCTTCAATAGGCCTCCAAAGCACCATGGCCCGCTCTCCCTCCGGTCTAAGGTCCTACCGAATAGCTCCTTTCCTGCTACGGGCCCCTTTCCAATGCAAATGTAGATCCTTGAAGGGGAGATAGAGACCTTTTCCTGAATCTGCTGGGTTTGGGTTGCTTTTAGCTAAAGCGGCACATTTCAGGAGGACTTGTTCTGAACCCCTTCAATAGGCCTCCAAAGCACCATGGCCCGCTCTCCCCTTGACCTTCACAGCAGGCCTGTGGGCTCAGTCACCAGTGAGGACAGGAGAAGCGAACAGGTGACTGCCTTGCTCAAGGTCACACAGCCAGGAAGGTGTGAATGTGAGGTTCGGACAACACCAGGCCTTGGGAAAGGAAAACCAAAGGCCAGACTCTAGAGAGGATACGACAACACTCCTCATGACCACCATCAGAGTCCCTACTGGTGGAGCACTTCCTGGATGTTTGTTTGCTCTCTTGCCTAACCCCCTGAGCCTATGGGAGAGGCCCTGGGAGGTCATTATCATTCCCATTCTATAGATAAGGCATCTAATGACCAAAGGGGTCAATTGCCCAAGGTCACACAATTGCAAGATAGGAGATTGACAGCCCAGGTCCGAGCACAGAGCATGTGCTGGCCTGGTCCCCAAATGTGAGCCTCTGCCACGAGTACACACGTACACGTAGAAAACCTATAGAGAACACGTGGGAGAAGGAGGGCCCGACTCCAAGCAGCAGGAACAGCTGTGTTGGCAGGAGCCAGGGAGTGTGATTGAGCACAGCTTTGACAGTGGCAAACAGCACGTGGGAGTGTGTTGACGGCAGGGTGTGGGGTGGCAGCGCCATCGCCATGTGTGTTTCTGCTGGCAGCAGAACGTTCTGGTCTGTGTTGATAAACAACAGTTTGGGCAGGCGCGAGGCTGGAGCAGGGACAGAGGCGAAGCACTGGGTGCGGTGGGGGCGGCGGGGCAGGCAGGAAGGAGGGGCATGCCCAGGGCTGATGGTGGCCACAGCCTGCAGCTCCCACCATGAGCGGCAGCAGGTGGCAGCTGTTGTTTCCCCGGCTGACCTCACTGGGTGCGCATGTCTGGGTGTGGATCGCTCTACAAACCACCTGATGCCTATAAACATGAAAAACAGGAGCTGGGACACACTGTGAGGAAGAGAGTGTTCTTCCTGGGGTGCTAGCTGCACGGATGGAGGTTTAATCAACAGCTGAAGCCAGTGCAAACAATCGTGATTCCCACGGCCAGGCGGATTCCTCAAAAGCCGGCTTCTTGGAAGAGCTGCACCCCTGAGACCTGCCCGGCTCATGACTGTAACCAGAGCCCTTGCATCTCACCCTCGCCCCTTGGCAGACACAGGTGCGAGCCTGCAAGGGCATCTCAACCTGGGAGTCACCCTGTGAGAGACTTCCTGGGGCTCAGTCCCCACCCCATGGCTCCCCCAGCAGGTCTGCCCACCAGAATGCCTCCTCCACCCACTCCCTCTCATTGGCTGAACTACACGCCAACTCCAAGACCCTATGTGTTTCTCGCCACCCCCCGGGAGCCTTCCAACCAGCCTGGGAGGGCCTTCGAACGGCCTCCTTCAGAACTTCAGCTCCTCTTGTTGCCAGAGCCCCTCACACAGTCCTCGCCATGAGCATCTGCTCTGTGCAGGGCAGTAAATGAAGCGAAATGGGGAGCTATAGAGACCCCTGAAGACCAGTAGCCGCCCTCAAGGATCTTATGTTGGGGTGCACAGAGGGCAAACACATGCATGAGGGTGTGATGAAGGCTGAGAGGGGATTCATAATAAACTGGTGGGACATCGGTGAGGAGAGTGGTCACTTGGGTTTAGAAAGGAGGGGACAGTTAACACAGGAGCAAGGGGGTGACCCTGCTCAGTCCGTTTCAGCTCCTCAAGTTCAGGGATCTTTTGAAGCCACACAGGGTGTCCGAAAATTTCCAACCACCCTCTGAAATCCATGGTTGACATCTGGCAGCTCCCCCTTCCCTCCTGCCCTCCCTGGGGTTCGAGGAGAACAGCACTGGCCTGGCTGGGCTGCTGGAGGGGCTGGCGCGGCTCCTCCCTGTGCTGCTGCTGTCGCCTTCCTGCCAGGGGCCTGGGGGTCCCCAGCGAGGGTGACCCCTTTCCCAACTTGCTTCTGTGTCCTCACCAGGGTTCTCAGCTCCTGCTCACCCCAAAGACCAGGGCCGGAGAGGAACAGCTCGGACTGAGACTCCCACTGGGTAAGCACAGACGCCTTCCCCAGGGAGGGCCGGCCTGCCACCTTCCTGAGCTGAGACGTTCAGCACAGGATTCCTGCCCCATGCTTCCCCTCACGGGGCCCTGTCAGGGGACAGACCCTGCCCTTCGCGCACCCAAACGGAGTTATTCTTAGTTTAATATTTTAGCAGGACCAACCTGACACAGAGCTGGCTGCTCTGTTTTTATCTGAACATCACCTTCCCCACTGGCCCATTGGCATGTCTGTACTCGCACGTTAGCCCTGTCTTCAGGAGGCCTTAAAAATAGAATGCATGTGCATTTAAAGATGATTAAACAATACATTTTAGGTTGTGTGTATTTTACCATGAAAAAAAAATGGGGGAGGACATGTTCCAAGATTTCAATAGCACTGTTTTCCTAGATATAAAAATTTGGGTAATTTTACTTTCTTTTTTTTTTTTAAATTTTTATTGTTGAGAATTTTACAGATGTCCTATTTTTCTCCCATTGCCCCCCTCCACCCGGTTCCCACCCCACCCCAGGCCTTCACCACACTATTGTCTGTGTCAATGGGTTATGCATACTGGTATATGCATATAAATTCTGTCCTTAACCTCTGCCTGCATGCCCTCCCCCCCATTTTACTTTCATTCTTATACTTCTCTATATTATTTGATTTTTTTAAAAAGCACAACTGGACATGTATTATTTACATAATCAGAAAGGAAGGTGATGCTCTTTCTGCTTCGAGAAATAAACACTTTGACTTTCAAAAGAAAAAATACAACTCATCCCCTGGAGAGGCAACACCTCAAGTCGGTACGCGTCTCACTTCTTAGCTCAGGGAGTTTTGAGAAGAATCCCCTGGAGGGGACTGCAGGCACACAGGGGCCCCAGCCCGGAGGCTGAGCAGCCCAGTGTCCCTGAGGGCAGCCAGGCCTTGGCATTCCAGCCTCGGAGACCTGGGGTGGAGCTGCCAGGGCGGTGGGACAGGAGCGGGAGCGGGGTAAGGAGAGCGACTGCCCCTGCGTGCTCCCTCCCAGGGGCAGGGACCCAGACAACGCTTTCCCAGTTCCTACGAAGTGGAGCCTTCACATGCCGTTCTGTGTCTGATAGATGCTTTGGGGGAAATGGCGAGGAGGGCCCCCTTGATGGCAGGGTGCACCCAATCTTCAGGGCTGGACAGGACCGGGAGAGGTCACTCGGTCCACGCCTCCAGGCAGCACTGGAATTATCCCAGCCGGGCGGGCAAGCCTTTATCTTGTTTTGAGGACTACGGGAGCCGGGCACTCCACACCCTTCCTTGGTCAGTCATTCTCCTGCCTAAACATTTCTAGCCAGGAAGTCCTTCCTTCTGTCTAATTCAATTCTCTGTGCTATGAGTTTCCATGCTGTGGCTCCTGTGGGTCTGGCTGGAGACAGACATGCCTCCTTCTTCCCTGCCTCCATCCTAGGTCAGAAGCCACCCGAGTCTTAAATCAGGACCAAAGTCCCAACTTGCTGTCAGACCCTAGATGAATTGCTACTATTCTCTGAGCTTCCCTTGGTCTTCAGCTTCATCCGTGAAATGAGGCCAGTGATGTCCGCCGGGCAGGAACTGAGAATATCAAATGAGACTGTGACTGTGAATGTGCGGAAGAGACATAAAACTCACTGCTAACACGAGGCTATCACTATTTTTAATAAGTAATAACCACCCATCCTGGCGGAACCATTGTATAAGATGGTTTCCAATGAGGCGGGACACGGGATAATTTTAGGTAATACAGGAATAAATATTCTAAATTAAAATTTAATGTGTGCCAGAAAAAATAAAACTGGCACAACAAATCCAGGGTTTCACAAGTATTATTGCTTAGAACAAAGGCATGTTAAAACAACAACAGAAACTTAGCATTGCTTGAAGGAAAAAATATTGAGTAAATAATGTTGCGGGTAGCACAGGCCAGGGTAGAAACCATAACGGTGGTTTAGAAGTGCTGGCTGAGTGGAGATGGCAAAGAACAAAAGGAGGAGGATTCTTACGAGAGGGCAAGGGTGGCAGAGTCAGGACGGATGAGAACTAAAGTCCCAAAGGACGGGAGGAGACAGCTGTTGAGCAGCTGTTGTCTGTCCTGCCCACAGATGCCCTCTGGGTACTGGAACAGTCTGTCTCCCCCAGAGCTGGGCTATTAGCAGCTCCAGCAAGACTGTTGGGCAGACAGGACTGGGATTTCCTGTCCGTATTCGTGGTCCCCAGGGCTCAGAGCCCCCTCTGCATCCAGCTCTCCCCTACCAGGGGAACTGGACAACTCTAACCCCACCTTGAACCCCGCCTGCAACGTTGCCCATTCGTGGTTTGTGAACTTGTGCAGTGGAACTCAGTGAGGGGGAGCTTACAACTGCCCAAGCAGCCCCCCTCCTCTACTCCCATCGTGGGACTGGGCAAAGAGGCCCTGGCATAACGGTCCTCTGAGACCCTCTGTGTGCCAGACCCAGGGACACAGAGTGAGTGAGCAACCTCTGGCCTCCAGGAGCTCACAGCTGAGCCAGGGAGACCCCCTCTCAGCTATGACAGAGCTGGGCCTAAGCCTCCCCGGACCATGCATTCTACTGGAAGAGGACTTCACCTCCCTGTGCCCCGGGAAGAGGCTCCAGGCCCCTCACTGACCTCCATGCCGAGCATTGTAATGCTTCCTCTTGGGTCAGGGTTCCCCAAACCCTGGGTCTGTACAGGGGTTCTCTGGAGCCTGAGAGATCTCGACAAGACTTTAAAATGTTTGTGTTGTCATTTTGGATTAATCTGAAAATATCAACATAAACATATTCTACATCATCTGGATGCTTGGCTTACAGCCTATTATGTGATCCCCAAATTTTAGTGTCTATCTTTGCACTGATGTTATGAAAAGCAGCTAACTTGGCCGAGGCTGGTGTGGCTGGTGTGACTCAGTTGGTTGGAGCAACAGCCCAAGCATGGAAGGATCTCAGGGTCAATTCCTGGTCAGGGCACATACTCAGGTTTCAGGTTTGATCTGTGTTGGGGCAAGGGCAGGAGGCAACCCATCTCTCTCTCTCTCTCTCTCTCTCTCTTCCCTCTCTCTCTCCTCATTTCTTTCTCTCTCCTGCTTTCTCCCTCTCTCTCAAATAATAAAAACATATCCTTGGGTAAGGATTTTTTTTAAAAACGGTTAACTTGTTTTAATTTACTAAAGTAGAAGCTACATAAAATAATAAAAACATACCTTTGGGTAAGGATTTTTTTAAAAAGGCAGTTAACTTGTTTTAATTTACTAAAGTAGAAGCTACATACAGAAAAATACACAAACCTTACATATACAGACAGATAAATGTGTGAAACACATCTGTGAAACCAACGTGCAGATCAAGAAACAAATATTATTAGTGCCCCCCTCACCCCAGAGACCCTCCTCAAGACCTTCCATATCCCACAGGTAACCACTATCCTGACTTCCCACCATAGATCAGTTTTGCCTATTTTTGAACTTGATATAACGGGGTCATATAGAATGACTCTTTAGTCCCTGTCCCCTTTATCTCAACATTATGCCCATGAGATTTATCCATGTTGTTGGCGTGTGGCTGAAGTTGATCCTCAGATATGGTTCTTGGGGCTCCATGAATCTGCTAGTTGGAGAAAAGTGCATGGGGGTGCCTGCCGGCTCAGAAGGGGGGTGAAAGCAGCCAGCTGCAGGGCACACAGTGCTGTCCTGGTGTTCACTCCACAGCGTAGTCCTGCCACAATCCACTCCAGACTTGCAGTTTCCCCAGTGAGCCATGCTCAGCCAGGCCTCTAGGTCTTTGCAGATGTTCCTTCCCTGGGTGCCCTGCCCTTGCTCATCTGCCTAGCAAAGGCCTATGTGTCTTGTGTTCTCTCAAAGGCTGCCTCCTCCGTGAAGTCTCCCCTGGTTTCCCGGGGTGGACTCAGGCACCTCTTCTCTTGTGCTCCCACTTATCACACTGTGTGGTCACTGTAGGTCTGTCTCCCCATTAGACTGTGGGCTTTTGTGGGAGGGTAAGGGGATACTGGACTCATTCTCAGAGCGACTGAGGAGGGAGTCTTGCTGCACCCCCACCCAGGGCCAGCAGAGGAAGGGGCAGGGTTCTCTGTCCTGGCTCACTTACCTGGTTAAACATGGGGTTCAGTCGGCCCAGCACCCTTGCACAATCAGCAGGTGTGGACAGCATCAGAACCGCGGCACAGTGCTTTTTCAGACAAGCCACCACACCAGGGAATTAAAAGAGAGCCCTGCTGAGCCAGGCCCCAGGGCCCAAGGGTGGGATACTTTACCAGGCAGGCTTCAGTTTCCTAATCTGTGAAATGGGGACAATGAACTTGGTCACCTTCCTCTTTCCTGATAAGAGTTCAAGGTTAATGAGTGTCCAAGACAGGATATAACTATACCTAACACTGCGTGCAAGCTGCCTTGAGGCAAGGGAATGGCCTTGGTTACCCCTGGCTGTCTCTTCCTGCAGGACTGAAGGACAATGTGAGGCCCACAATTCAGCTGCGGCTGCTCATCTGGGTCCCCCACCCTGCTCGGGGTGGACCTTGTCTTGGAAGCCCTAATCTGCTTACTAGGCACCCTAAGCACTTACCCTACTCATTCCTACCTAAATTTGCCCAGCCCTGTGCCTTGCCCTGCAAGTGCTATGTCCACTCCATTGTAGTAAGTTGGGTTTCTTGTCTCTATTCAGAATGTCCCCCCTCTAGGCAGCCTTCTCTAAACCTTGGGCTAGCCGGGCCTCATCCACACTGCTGGCATTTGTGAAGGGTTTGGGTCCTGGTTGTCGCCCAACTTCCGATCCCCACTCTATCCAGAGGTAGAACTGGGGCAATGGAGTGTGATCCTCAGAAGAGCGGGCTCCGCCCAGCGGGGAAAGCGTGCTGCAGCGCCCTGTTGCCATGGTAACCAATAACTTCTTCATTGGCCACTGGGTTCGAGATCCCGCCTCCGCCATCAGAAGAGACCAATGATAGGCCAACTGGCTGAGAGCCGGTTGGGGGATCCGTGCGGTTGTTGCGTCCTGCAGGGAGGCCCACGGGCACGTGATCCCATCTGAAGGCCGCGGT
>NW_005357076.1:5675114-5694249 GCF_000412655.1 Myotis brandtii
CGGTTCCTCAGCGGAGCTGGGTGGATGGTCCGGGGAGGAAGCCGTTTAGGTCTCGAGGGCCGGCTCCGGGGGGGCTTCGGCGGTTCCCGAGGGCCGCCAGGCGGAGGCGGACTTGGAGGCTCTGCTGGGCCGAGGAGGAAGCCGAGGAGTAAAAGTATTAGGAAGAGGGTGGGAAGGATCCCGCTGGCAAAAGACCGGAGCTCCTGGAGGTGGGGGTCGTGTGGTCTCAGTAAAGTAAGACCCCTGTTGGAACCCACGCTCTGCCCGCAGCAGCGGCGGCCCGTGCACACGCGGGCCTTCCTCTCTCTGTTGGTGGAAGGGGTCCAGCACCGTTACTTCGCGTCTGTCCCTGTGCTGAACACCTAGGGCAGCGGTTCTCAACCTGTGGGACGCGACCCCTTTGGGGGTCGAATGACCCTTTCACAGGGGTTGCCTAAGACCATCGGAAAACACATTGAATATATAATTACCTAATGTTTTTGTGATTCATCACTATGCTTTAATTATGTTCAATTTGTAACAATGAAAATACATCCTGCATATCAGATATTTACATTACGATTCATAACAGGAGCAAAATTACAGTTATGAAGTAGCAACGAAAATAATTTTTTTAAAAATATATTTTATTGATTTTTTACAGAGAGGAAGGGAGAGAGATAGAGAGTTAGAAACATCGATGAGAGAGAAACATCAATCAGCTGCCTCCTGCACATCTCCTACTGGGGATGTGCCCGAAACCCAGGTACATGCCCTTGACCGGAATCGAACCTGGGACCTTTCAGTCTGCAGGCTGACACTCTATCCACTGAGCCAACCCGGTTTCGGCATAAACGAAAATAATTTTATGGTTGGGGGTCACCACAACATGAGGAACTGTATTAAAGAGTCGCAGCATTAGGAAGGTTGAGAACCACTGACCTAGGGAGTCATTCTTGCTGGAATGCCCTCAAAACGACCCTGAGATGTGTGGGAGCCACTTTATTAGTATTATTTTTTTAATTCTCACCAGAGGATATAGTTTCCATTGATTCGAAAGAGAGAGGAAGGGAGAGGGACAAACATTGGTTTGTGAGAGAAACATCAATGGGTTGCCTCCCCAACCGGGGATCAAACCCACAGCCTTGTTATGTGCCCTGACGGGGAATGGAACCCGTGACCCTTCGGTGCAGGGGACACGCTCTAACCCACAGAGGACACCGGCCGGGGCTCTGGGAGCCACTTTACAGATGAGGAAAATGAGGCTCAAGGAGGCTACGGGAGAAAAGCCCAAGGTGAGCTCAGTTCCTAGACATGAGAACCGTCTGGCCGGGTTGGTGGTTCTCTGAAGGGAAGTGGGCGGTGCCGTTCCCACCCCACCCCCACCCCCAGGGGACCCTGTGCCCTGTGCGGAAGGAAGGGTCGTGCCAACCGTGAGACTTGCGTGGTTTCCTTAGCAGAACTGCGTCAGGCTCTCTGGGGGGTAAACCGCTGCTCACTGGTGACTGCGCCTGGACTAGGGGAGGTCAGAATGGGGAACCGACTTCTCCGGAAGGAGGGAGGGTTGTGACATCATCTCGCCCTTTCATTATTCATGGAAGCCCGCATTTTACAGTAACAGACCAATTTAACTTAGCCTGGCTGGGATTGAGACCTGGCAAGGAGTGGGGCACGGGAGGGGCTGAGCCAGCAGAGTGGGCACTGGAGGTAGCCTTACCCTGGATCTCCTCTCTGGGTCCCACTTTTCTCATCTGTGAAATGGGATTGATTAGACTGTGAGGATGAGGAAACATAATCATGACACCCACCAGAGTATTTCCTGGTGCCACCTGTCATCCGGATGGGTCAGGCAGGCCTCACCCCCACCCCACATGCTTACCAGTGTTTCCTGGGACCCCCACAGGTGGCCCTTGCAGTTCCCCTCCAGGGGCCAGAGTCATTAGCCAACACTTCTGGAACACCTACAAGCTGATGTTTTTTGAGGATCTAACATGTGTCAGGTTCTGTGTTAAGCGTTGGACCCTGATCGATCCTTTTAATCATCCCAGAACAACCCTTCCTTTCTCCTGAGAAATACCCCTTATTTTGCAGATGAGGAAGCTGAAGCTTACAGAGAGGTTAAGAAAGTTCACCGCGTGAATCGCAGACTCTTTCTGATACAAATGACAAAAATCTGACTCAAACTGGGTTATGCTAAGAAGGGAGTTTACTGGCTTTGGAAACAGAAATCCAGGCATGACTTGATCTGGAGATTCAAAAACGTCATAAAGATTGAATCTCTCTACTCTGCCTTCACCAACTTGGGGTCATATTTGAGCTCTGTGAGGGGTTCATATCATTCCAAGTTCTGGTTCAGTAGAAAAGAGAGTCTCTTCTTGGTAATTGGGGCACAAGTTCCAGGATTCACTCTAATTGTACAGTTGGGGGGGGGGGGTCAAATGACCACTCAGATGACCACCTCGATAAAATCTGCCCAGGAAGATTCAGTGCTGATTGGCAGGTCTGGTGGTCTGGTCACGGGGCCCCACAGCTTCGGCCTCACCAATGGGCTGATAGGGAAGGAGGGAGGAATGTCTTTTCAAAGGAGAAACAGAAGAGATGGGGAGTGGGTGCCAGTTGCTACCTCTACCTTGTTATCACAGGTCACACAATTGAGAAGAGATGAGGCCTGGATGGAGCCCTGGTCGCCTGACTCCAGAACCCACGTTCTGAAATCCTCTGCACTTTCTGCTGCAGGTGCAGCCTGGTAAGCACTTAGCAGAGAAAACCCAGATGTAGAAGGTGAGGCCCTGCTGTGGGAGAGCACCCTCCCCTTCCTCCCTGGCCTCAGGTCAGTCCTCATCACCTCTGGTGCCCATCCCACCTCCTGCTGAGGCTGCTGCTCCTGGAGGGTCCTGGAGCCTTTCTGACCGCTGGGTCCGGGCTGCTGCCTGCCATGCTGCAGAAGGCCCTCCCCATGTAGCTGAGGTATGCCACTGCCCTGGGGCCTGGTAGCTTCCCGTTTCTCCAAGCAGAAGAGAGGCTCATTAGACACTGGGACTGTGTTCTCCCTTTCCCTGTGGGTGGTCCCTCTCTGGACCAGGCAGGATTTGTGCATTAGGCAACAACTGTGGGTGTTTTTTTTTTAAAGTATATTTTTATTGATTTCAGAGAGGAAGGAAGAGGGAGAGAGAAACATCAATGATGAGAGAGAACCATTGATCGGCTGCCTCCTGCAAGCCCCCCACTGGGGATCGAGCCCACAACCTGGGCATTTGTTCTTGACCAGAATCAAACCTGGGATCTTTCAGTTCGAAGGCCGACGCTCTAACCCAGCGGTTCTCAACCTGTGGGTCGCGACCCCTTTGGCAGTCGAATGACGCTTTCACAGGGGTCGCCTAAGACCATCCTGCATATCAGATATTTACATTACAATTCATAACAGTAGCAACATTACAGTTATGAAGTAGCAATGAAAATAATTTTATGATGGGAAGAAGGACATCTTTTGCTGGAAACAATAGAATATAAATATAAAAAATAATTTTGTATTTCAGAAGTAGTTAATTGCCAAAGGACAGAACAAAATTAAATAAGATAAGATTCTGAACCAAGTATAAAGTATAAAATATTTTCTTCACAAAATACATTAGGTTTAATTTAGTCTAGACACCAAATCTTTCAGATGCTATCTTTCTCTTAACCTATTAAGAGTCTAGAGACAGTGATGGTGAACCTATGACACGCGTGTCAGAGGTGACACGCGAACTCATTTTTTTTGGTTGATTTTTCTTTGTTAAATGGCATTTAAATATATAAAATAAATATCAAAAATATAAGTCTTTGTTTTACTATGGTTGCAAATATCAAAAAATTTCTATATGTGACACAGCACCAGAGTTAAGTTAGGGTTTTTCAAAATGCTGACACGCTGAGCTCAAAAGGTTCGCCATCACTGCTCTAGCCACTGAGCCAAACTGGCCAGGGCACAACTGTGGTTTTGAGGGCCCTAGGGAGCCCTTCTCTACTCCCTTTATACCTTCTTTTAAAATTCTGTCATCAGATAGGATTTCACTCATTTAACTTGCATTAATATTTAAACTCCCCTGAGAGAGGGAACATCGTAGGTCTTATCACTCATTCACACTTTAGTGAGAAGTAGTTCACAGAATCCTTCCTGAGGATTATTATGGCCACCTTTTATTGAATGCTCTCCATTGATTCAAAAGCTTTTCATGCATTATCTCATTTAATCCTCACAACTCTGTCAGGTGGGAACTATTATCACCCCTGATTTACAGATGGGAAAACTGAGGCTCAGGGTCTGCAAGCAGTGGGCTTTGACGGCATGAAGGCTGTTTCCAGAGCCTACACTGCCTGTCACTCCACCGAAATGACCTCTAATACTCTTCAGTTTACAAATGTACTCAGTGCATTTATATACATCTTTTGGACCTCCCTACAACTCAGCAAGGTCGTTGGTATGATCACCCACATTTTATAGAGGAGATCGTTGAGGCTAAGTTTAGTCAACTGGTACGTGGCTCCAGGATTTAGACTCCTTACTCCCATCTGAGACCAGTGCTCCTGGACCCCACGCAACATGCAGTGAGAAGCCTTGAGTCAGCTCACTCTGGTGTCTTGGGGACAGAGGGAGAGTGTGGTGGGCATGGAAGCTAGGAGCTCCCAGAACAAATCTCCTTTCTCTCCCTTCTTCCTCCCTTCTTCCCTTCCTCCTCTTCTTTCTCTCCTTCCTCCAATTGTTCTATTAACCACCTGAGCACCTACTAAGAATGGTGCCTGTGGGTAAGCAGTGGCCAAAACAAGTGTCCCTTGTGTCCTCACAGGGCTGATAGTCTAACAAAATAACTAATAACAAAAATTCCTTACGTGTTTATGGTGAGCTGGGCGCTGTGCTGAGTGCTGAACGTGCCCCATCCTCATAGCCTCTCAGGTGGGGAACTGGGCCTCAGGAAGGGCTGCGTGCATCAACTCCTTTAATATGATTCCAGTCTGATTCCAGAGTCCAAGCATCTCACCACAAGGCTGGACTGCCTCCCTCTTGGGGTGTAGTGGGGAACCAGTGGATGCTTATGGAGTAAAGAATACCGCCTACACACACACACACACACACACACACACACACGCAGTGTTGGCTCGCCCAGCACCAGAGGCAGCCATCACAGTGTCTCCAAGACCCTCCCTGCCACCAGGAGCCAGGCCCCAACCCCAAAAGGAAGCTGAGTGGGGAAAGGCTATCTTCCAAGGCAGGAACAGGCTGGCACACTTCAAGACCTCTGGATGGAACTCCCAGCGACACTGAATTAGAGTGACCCAGGCAGAGGTCCTGTTCTTTCTCCCCAGGTTGTCTGTCAGCGTGATTTCCTTGTGCCTCGGTTACCTCTTCTCTAGGTTCATCTGCGCATCAGCTGCGTCTGAAACATTATCCATCAGACACTTTGTAGAGCCAGCTGGGTGCTTCCTCCTCCCCCCTTTCTGACCTGGTCCTTTTCCAGGATCTTCATAGAGATTATGTTTCCCTCTTTGTAGATGTGGAAACAAGGCTCAGAAGGCTACCCACATAATGATTGTGAGAAATGCAGTGAGAACCCACTTAGGTCTTGAGTCTACTGTCTCAACAAGTACCTACTAAACATTCAACTATATGTCAGAGTCTGCGCCATGCCCAGGAGATGTAACAGTGAGCAAGAGAGAGTCCTCCTACCTTTATGAGCACTAATTCCAGGAGGGGCGGACAGACAAGACAGGAAATGTTGGCAGAATGAGGTGACAAGAGCTAATTTGGCCGGGCAGAGGACAAAGGTCTGCTCTGGGCTGTCTCAGCCCTGGCACTTTGGGGGACCCAGCAGAGCAAAGGTTTCGGGGCTGGGGAGTTGAAGTTGGGAAGATTGAGGGAAGGCTAATTGGGGTGCTAACCGGGAGAAAGAGTTGGAGCTGCCCTACCCTCAAAAATACCCGGACCAAGCTGACTTTGGCCTCTGCCTGCTGCCTCTCAGTCTGTGCTCTGCCTGCCTGGATTTTCCACGCCGACAGTTTCCTTGTCTTGGGTGCTTTCCAGCCCCACCTGCTTTCCTGGAGCCCAGTTCATCCCTCATTCCTGCCAGTCATATGCCAGTGTCACTCTGAGTAACTCTAGGGACCCAGGGTGACCTCACCTGCTCCTGATTCAGTTTGACTCACTCTCCACATTTCTAGAAGGTGTCTCTTGGCCATTTTAATCCCATGTTCAGGCACCCAGGGCCTTTGGCACATCCCCCTCCAGACTCCTGATGGTTAACCAGGTCTGTGTCATGCAGGGGATGGTGGGGGGCGGGAGCGGGGTGGGGCTGAGGCAGGAACCGTCAGCCACCTCTACAGCTCATGTTGGAAATCTTTCCAGTGATCATGAACAGTCTCCAGTCTACATTTTTTGTTTGTTGGTTGGTTTGTTTTTCAGTCTACGTTTTTGTCCTTAACAGAAAAGGATATTATCTAGGAAGAATAGCTTGTGTTAATTGATTGTTTACTACGAACTGGGCACTCTACAGACGTTATCAGAGTCTCACA
Source organism: Myotis brandtii (assembly GCF_000412655.1). Classification (NCBI taxonomy): domain Eukaryota; kingdom Metazoa; phylum Chordata; class Mammalia; order Chiroptera; family Vespertilionidae; genus Myotis; species Myotis brandtii. The sequence continues at coordinate 5,681,640 of NW_005357076.1, forward strand.
ACATTTCGTTATTGGTTTTCATTTTCAAGATGAGGAAACGGAAGCTCAGAGAAGGACTTGACTTGTCTAAGGTCTAAAATCACACAGCAAGGAATTGGCGGAGCTGGGATCAGAACCCAGGCACCCTTGACTCCAGAGTTGTTTAACCAGAACCACACACCTGACCCCGCCAGCTGCCCACAGGTAGGGAAGGGAAGAGGGAGAGCATTCCACCCACCAAGCCTGAGCCTGCTCAGAGCCAGCCCCATGCACCCGCAGGATCCCTTGTGGTGTTGTGAGAGGGAATAGCAACCGTGAGAGGAGTCACCCAGGGATCTGAGGGCCACCACCACGTCCTTGGTGAAAGGAAGCCCAGACCTACAGAACACCCATGGGAGGCACCCCCTTGTGAGTGGGTCCAGCCTGTGCCGGCTGGTGGGAGTCATGGCTGGTCATCCCACCTCATTTTTACGTGGGCCCAGTCCTACCACCTCAGTTTTCCCCGCTTTCCCCTCCCTCACCTGGTCTCCAGTCTGCTCTGGATCCCTCCTGCTGGACCTCTCCCACCCATCCTGCCTTCTCAGCAGACGAACCCGTGCAGCCTAGCGCTGTGCTGTCCAATACAGTGGCCACTGACCACATGTGGCTGTTGAGCACTTGAAATGTAATGAATGCAGCGGAGGAACTAAATTTTAAATCTTATTTCACTTTAATCAATTTACATTTAAGTTTTAAAATTGACAGTGTTGTTATTGGAAAACATTTAAATATGTGTGGAACAACTTGGGTATGTAAATCATTTTTTCAACTGCAAATTTTATGAAATCTAAATACAGGTAATTCTCTAATGAAAACTTAGCAAGTGCTGTAAGTGTAAAAACTAGGCACCAGATTTTGAACACGTAGTAAAATAAAATGGAAAAGTATCTTAATATTTTTATATTGATTTCATGTTGAAATGATCATATTTTTAATATATCGGTTTAAACAAAATATATTATTAAAATTAATTTCACCTGCTTTTTAAAAATAAATTGTTATTGATTTTGAAGAGGAAGGGAAAGGGAGAGATAGAAACATCAATGATGAACACTAGCTGGTTTGGCTCAGTGGATAGAGCGTCGACCTGTAGACTGAAGGGTCCCAGGTTCGATTCTGGTCAAGGGCACATGCCCAGGTGCGGGCTCCGTCCCCAGTGGGGAGCATGCAGGAGGCAGCCAATTGGTGATTCTCTCTCATCATTAGGGTTTCTATCTCTCTCTCCCTCTTCCTTCCTCTCTGAAATTAATAAAAAATATATTTTTTAAAGAAAAGAAACATCAGTGATGAGAGAGAATCATTAATTGGCTGCCTCCTGCACGTTCCACAGTGGGGATCGAGCCTGCAATCCAGGCATGTGCCTTTGACTGGAATCGAACCCGGGACCCTTCAGTCCTCAGGCCGACGCTCTATCCCCTGAGCTAAACTGGCTAAGGTCCATCTGCTTTTTTAAGAGAAAGTTTATTTAGCAAGTTACAGAGGTAGCCCTGGCTGGTGTTGCACAGTGGTTAAAGCATCAGCCCACACACTGACAAGTCACGGGTTTGATTCCTGGTCAAGGGCACGTACCTGGGTTGCAGGTTCAATTCCCGGCCCCAGTCAGGGCTCCTTCGGGGGCAACCAATCAATGTATCTCTTTCATATCTCTCTCTCTTTTTCACCTCTCTCTCTTTCTCCCCCCCTTCCTCCCTTCTACTCTCTCTAAAAAAAAAAAAAAAAAATCAACAGAAAAAATATCCTCGGGTGAGGATTAACAACAAAAGAAAGAAAATTACAGAGGTAGTAGAAGTGAGCCAGCAGGGCTGCGTAGGCTCGGGAAACAAGTTACAGAAGCAAAAGAAGGGCCCTTGGAGCTTCAGAGAGGGAAAGACAACGGTAACACACCTGGGGGAAGAAGAGGGGAGGCCTGCTCTGGAGAGGAAGCGTGCGCCTCACCTGGTTTGCTTTAAGGTAGCTGCTAGAAAAATCTTCAGTTGCTTATGTGGTTCATATTATATTTCTATCAGACAATGGTAGCCTAGAGGTTAAAAGTGTGAGTTCAAATCCTGGTTCTGTGTGTCCTTGAGCAACTTAACCAATCCCTCTGGACCTCCGTTTTCTCGCCTATTAGGGATAATAGTTGCATCTCCCCCATAGGGGAATAAATGAGATAATGTTTGTAAAGCACTTACCACAGTACCTGGCATATAATAGTGCTCAGGGAAAAAACATCATCATCATGGGCTTTCTTTCATCATAACACTCCAAGTGCAGTTCAGTTAAACTCAGTATTTATTGAGGGCCTGCTGTGTGCTGGGCTCTGGGGATTGGATGGAGACAAGCCATTCTGCTCTCATGGAACTCCTATCACTAGGAGGGAGGCAGCCACTAAAAGAAACAGGATAAGTGCAGGTGGTGGCAAGTGTTGGGGAGAAAACGAACATGGATAATTGCTAGAGAGTGGCTCAAGGCTGCTTTAGCAGGAGCGGCCAGGGAAGGCTCCCCGGTGGAGCAGGGGACTTTTGAGCTACACCCGACGAACCAGGTGAGGCTGCGAGGGAGGCATGTTCCCAGCAGAGGGAACAGCTAGTGCAGAGGCCGGAGCGCAAGCCCCTGCCTTGGCTGTCTGTATTGCTTCACCAAATTTTCCACTTCTTGCATCCAGCTCTCTCCTGGCCACTACACTGTCCCGTGCTCATGGCAACCTTTGTAAACCTGGTCCACATGATCTCCCTTCTCATCTCTTCTGTCTGCTCCTGTCCCCTTCACAGGCCTCCTTCTCCACTGCCCCTCCAGCTCCCGCCTCCTGTTCTAGGAAGTTTCCCCTGATGGGCTCTCTCTCGGGTTCTTCTAGGCTGAATACTGTGTTCCTTTGTTCGATACCATCCTGGTCCCCCAATCTCCCCACCCCCACCCCCCGGCCCTTCATCTTCCTGGGGCAGCTGTGCCTTCCCAACACACTTGCCCCCTTTCCTAGGGCAGGAACCAGAACCAAAACCAGAACCAGGTCTTACGCTCACCCCAGCACAGAGCTGAGCCCTTCAATAACTCCTATGGATTGCCAGATCCCTTCTCTGAGAGACATGTCTGCCCAGACAGAATGGAAAATCCCTGGCTGAAGGAAGGGCCGTGGAAATTTCTTCTTAACGTTCCCTTTCCAGACTTGGACTCACCCCAGAAAGCAGTCAAGCATTTGCCCAGTGACCTGCAAGGCAGCGCTGTTCTTCCTCCTCCACCCCCACCCCAGGCGGGAACCCAGGGAGCAGTGATGAGTGGGCGCGGCTGGGGAGAAGCCATAGTGGCAGCGGATGACTGCTCTGCTCTGCCTCGGAGAACCACTCTTGATGTCCTTTAGTCCCACACCTTCAGTTTAAAGATGAAGAAACACGGCTCAGTGGCAAAATCAGACTAGACTGAGGGTGTTTCCACTCCCACTCCAACCCCCTTACATTGCTCCATGTACCTGTGTCCTCATTGTAAAACGGGAATAATAATAGTACCTACTTCATTGAATTGGTGGTATGTCAGATGAGTTAAAGATGTAGAGTATTTTGTAGATATGAGCTCTATATGCTCTCGAGTCCTGAGCTTGCCCTTCCTTGTAGCCCCATGGTGGAGCGTGCTGTTAGCATTCTGCTGATCTCTTGTGGGGACGGGAGGGGGCTTGAATGAGGGCTTGAGTCATCACCAGAGGCAGGCAAGTTCCAATGAGGCCTGTCTTGTCTAGAGATTGTATCCACAGCATGTCTGGCCCATATTAGTCCCACTGCTTTTTAAAATGTATGCAGATGCAATTACAGTGAATAAAATACAAATTCACTTACCATTGTTACTGGAGTCACAGGTTTGTCATATATCAAGTCAATCAATGATAGCTAATGGAGATTCAGAATGGGTTGGGGGCCATTGGGACCGGTGCCTCAATCCTTAGCCCTTCTCCCCTGGGAGGCCCGGGCTCCTCTCCTGTCCTCCAAGGTGTGCGGCTCAAATCAGCTCTACTACTCTCCCCAGCCTCAGCCTTCCCCCAGAGGGTCTCTGACAGGGAATCGGAATGCCTTGGGGGAGGTCCATGTGAGAGAATGAGGAGAGCAGCCCTCACACCTTTGGGGCTGAAGTTTCATCCTTCCTCCTCTTGGAACCTGTCCTCACTCTGCCACCCTCTCTCCTCCAACTTCCTAGAGCATGTGGAGTACTGCAGATCCACAGCCCTCATCCAGCCCTTCACCCCGTACTTATAGGGATGGGTGCAGTGGGACTTGATTGCTGGGCAAATTTGAACTTGGATGGGACACGGAGTGGCACAAAAGTGCTTGGAATTTGTGCGTTGTTGGTGGGAATGTAAAATGGTGCAGCTGCTGTGGAAAACAGTTTGGTAGTTCCCCAAAAAATTAAAAGTAGGATTATTATATGATCCAGCAATTCAACTTCTGGGAATATACCCAAAAGAAGTAAAAGCAAGTCTCGAAGAGGTATTTGTACACCCATATTTATAACAGAATTGTTCACAATAGCCCAAAGAAGGAAGCAACTCACCTATCTATTGATGGATGAATGGGTAAGCAAAATGTGGTATATACATGCAATGGACTATTACTCGGCCTTAAAAAGAAAGGAAATTCTGACAGTTGCTACAACATGGATGAACCTTGAACGCATTGTGCTAAGTCAAGTAAGCCAGGCACAATAAGGCAGATACTATATGATTCCCTTTCCGTCGGGTACCTAGAGCAGTGAAATCCATAGAGACACGAAGGGAAATGGCGGTTGCCAGGGGCTGAGGGGAGGGGAACGGGGAATTGTTGTTTAATGAGTACAAAGTGTCAGTTTTACAAGATGAAAAGTTTCAGAGAAAGGTGGCACAACAATGAGAATATATTCAACACTAGTGACTGTTCCCTTAAAATGGTTAGTACGGTGGATTTTATGTTATATGCTTTACCATAGTTTTTTAACAAGTGTTTGGAAGTGGCCCCAATGGGCTCTCCAGGCGATGGAAGATTTGAGATGTCATGGTCCTTCAATCCCTCCTTTCTTCTGCACATGTTCATTAGCTTGTGGTTTTGTTGTTGTTGTTTTAGGAATTCACAGTTTTGCTGGGCTCAGACCAGAGGAAGACCATTAAGTCTTGAGGACCTCTGTGTATTTGTCAGTTTTCTTCGCCACCTTCTTTTTGGCCTGTTTCTGCAGCTTCATGAGCTGCCATTTCTTCGGGTAATGGATTTTGGCTCTCCCCTTCCCCTCCAGCGTGGCTGTGACTGCCTAGAACTTCCGGCCAACCTCCTGAGCCAGGCGTCCCAGGTAGGCCAACCTCCTTGTAGGCTTCCAACACGCAACCTTGGGGGCCGCAGGAACCACTGCTCTTTCATGTCATAGGCCATCGGGATCCCATCAAACACCTTGAGATGGTCCCAGGGGTCCGGCCTGCTTGGCCTCACACTGTCCGCAAAAGATGCAGTGGGGGAGGGGGGGGGGGAAAAAACTGGTAAGAGCCGAGGGAGGGGTTGGTGTTCATCCACTTGCAGAGGAAGGCCAGGGACTTCATTTTGTTTCTGTAGAAATTGCCAGAAATGTTGATACCCTCACAGTGCACGTCCCCCGCCTTCCGGCCCAGCAGCACCTGCTTGGCCACAATGGTCGCCAGGCGGCCCAGGAGATGCCTTTGCCATTCAGTACCAGGACCTGGCCCTCCGCCGCCTGCAGCAACTGCCTGGGCTCATTAGTAGTTTCAATAGGCCGGGCTCTGTTCTAGACACAAAAAATGCGGGCTGACATTCTATTGGCAGAGACAGACAATACATAAATCTGATCCAAAATATTCATGGCTTTTCTTTTGTTTTCCTTTTCTTAGTGAAAAATCTACCATTTTTATTTACATGTGGTTTACAAATTACCATATTTAATTGTGGAGCTGTAATTTTTTAAAAAAACTTCTGGAGCTCCCCCGGCCAGCGCGGCTCAGTGATTGAACGTAGACCTATGGACTAGTAGGTCTCAGCAGGTCCCGGCTGGATCCCCAGTAGGGGACGTGCAGGAGGCAGCAGACCAATGATTCTCTCTCATCATTGATGTTTCTATCTCTCTTTCCCTCTCCCTTCATCTCTGAAATCAACTTAAAAATATTTTTTTTAAGAGAGAGAAAAAAACTTCTGGAGCTCATTTTATATATTTTGTGTATTAAAACATTTTAAATTTATTTACTTTTTTATGGCATTTATTTGAATGGCACTGGTTAATAAAATTATATAGGTTTCAGGTGCACCATTTTACAACACATCATCTGTACACTATTATATGTTCACCACCCCAAGTTAAATCTCCATTCATCACCTTTATCCCTCCTGTACCCTCCTCCACCTCCCTCCAACTCCCTTCCCCCTGCAATCACCACACTGTTGTCCGTGTCAATGAATTTTTCTTCTCTCTCTCTCTTTTTATATTATGAATAATGCTGCTATGAACATTCATATATAAGGTTTTATTTGGATATATGTTTTCATTTATCTCAGGTATATACCTAGAAGTGAAATTGCTGGGTCAGATGGTAACTCTATGTTTAACATTATGAGGAATTGTAAAATAGCTGCACCATTTTACAATTCCTCCAACAATGTATGAGAGTTCCAGTTTCTCCATATCCTTGTCAATACTTGACATTATCTGTCTCCTTGATTATAGCCATTCTGGTGGTATGAAATGGTATCTCCTTGAAAATTGATTTACTTTTTCCTAATGACCAATAATGTTAAACATCTTTTCATGAATGGCTTATAGGTCATTTGTACATCTTCTTTGGAGAAATGCCTATTCAGATTCTTTGCTCATTTTTTAATTGCTATAAGAGTTCTTTATACATTCTAGATGTAAATCACTTATCATTATATGATTTGCAACATATCTTCTTCCAGTCTGTGGGTTGTTGTTTTTTTACTCTCTTGATTGTGTCCTTTGAAATACAAATGTTTTTAAATTTTATAAAGTCCAACTTGTTGATCATCTGTTTTATCACTTGTACTTTTGGTGTCATATCTAAGAAATCATTGCCTAATCCAAGATCATGAAGATTTATTCCTATATTTTCTTCTAAGAGTTTTATAGTTTAGCTCTTCCATTTAGGTCTGTGACCCACTTTGGGTTAATTTTTGTGTACATATGCCTTTTGCAACAATTCATGGAAGCCCTGGCCAATGAGGCTCAGTTGGTTAGGCGTCGTCCCCGTGCACCAAAGGGTTGCTGGTTGGACTCCAGGTCAGGATACAGGTCAGGGCACATGCCCAGGTTTGGGCTCTAAACCAGTAGTGGGTGTGTGGAAAGCAGCCAATCGATGTATTGCTCTCACATCAATGTTTCTCTCTCTCACTCTCTCTTCCTCTCTAAAAATCAATAAAAATTTCATATATTGAAGTGTAATTTACATTCAATAAAATTGATCAATTTTAGGTATACAGTTAAATTAGTTTTATCTCACATACTTTTAGTCATTCTGTATTGTTGGATTTTTTTCCTGAGAAGTTAGTGTGTGTGTGTAGCGGGGGGAGAGGTAGAAAGAGAAAGAGAGAATCACCTTCTTAGGGGTTCCCACTTACTTTGGCTTTCTCTTGCAGCCCCAGGGATCCATTTAATTATATATGGGTTGAATGAATGAATCAAGTGACAGTCTATCAGTGTCTGCTTTCAGAGCCACTAGTACTACATGACCACAGTTATTGCCACAGTTGGAATGGGGATGAAGACTCCTCACCGGGCTCCTGCGTGGGTATGTCTGGGTTTAATGGGCTGTTTTCTAATTTGTGATTCTTTCATAGAGTCCCCTTCCAGGAGAATGAGAGTCCTGTCGTACCCTATTAATGGGGCCTGGTTTCTGTGCCTCATGTTTCCTCAGTCTTATGGTGGGCTGCCTCACCAGCACTCGGTCACCTCTACCAGCAACAGTAGGATGTGGCTGACCCAGACACCCTGGGCTGGGGAACCAGGAGGGCTCGGGGAGTTGAATGGAAGGACCAGGAAGTAGGAAGCCACACTTCCCATCTGAGGCCTGCAGCCCTGCTCACTGAGCCATGCTTGGCCTTTGCATTTTCTTCTGAACCATGACGTAAAACTATAGGAGCCCCTCACCCCCACCCCTCATGCCCTGACCAGGGATCAAGCAACCTTGGCGTATTGGGACAACACTCCAACCAACTGAGTTACCTGGCCAGGGCTTATGAAAGGAATCTTTTACAGGGCGTAGCCAGGCTTAGAAGAATACAGCTTAGAAGAACAGCTATCTGAGCACATTGCTCCAAAATGATGTCTTTCACAAGAATGTATTAAGGTTATATGTTGACATGACTGTTGTTAAAATGATGGCTTTTGAAAAGATGTTAGAGAAAAGCAGGACCAGAGGGGAAGGAAGTCAAAGGTGGTCCCTGTTGTGCAGGGTGCTTGCTCTACAGCCAGCTTGGGCCTCTCATTTCTTGCCCAGCCACTAGCTTCCTCACCATTACCCCCATTTTACAGAGGAAACAGAAAGTGACTTGCTCAAGGTCATCAGCTTAGAAATGTCTGAGCCAGGATTGAAACCCACATTTCACTATATGTACTGCATGGTGGTCTTAGCCACAAGGACACTCCCTCTCTTCCAGGATCTTGGCCTTTAATATTCCTCTACAGTAGGCAACAGGCGTAATAAAACAACAAAGTGTTCTACCCTGCCCTCCTTTTTCCTTAGCCTGAGAGTCTGAGGCTGGTGAGGGAATCTTGTGTTGTCTGAGCCAAGGGAGAGGGGGGTGATCAAGGAAGAGGGTGTCCTACAGAACTGGACGGATACTAAATAAGTACCTACAATGAGACCAGAAAACTGCTAAACTGCAGTCATGAAGGACAAGGCAAGGGGAGGCAGAGGGGACTCATAAAAGGACTAGAACTTGCTCTGGGCCTTAAAGGACAGGCTGTGCAGGCAAGACAGGGCCCACATCCCTGGTGGAGGGCACTGGAATGAGCAGAGCCTGGGGCCAGAGAAGGGGGCAGACCACACTGACCTGTCCCAAAAAGAAGCAGAGTAGTAGGGAGTACCCTGGATAGTCTGAAAAGGGCCCAATACCAAAGGTCTTGAGAGGCAGACAGTAGAATCTGTTAATAGGGAGCTATTACAGGTTCTAGAGTAGTATCCCAATGAGATGGGAAATAGAAATAAGGGAGGGAATTAGAAACAAAGGGATTCAGTACAAAATTTGTAGGCCTAGTAGAACGATTTTTGAAAGCATTTTCCAAAGTTGGGACTTAGCCACAAGGATGCTACCTCTCTTCCAGGATCTCAGCCTTTAATATTCCTCTACACGAGGCAACAGGCGTAATAAAACCACCAAGTCTTAGCCCCATCTTCCCTTCAAAAGCCCAATGTCTGGGGCAAAGCTTCCTGTTGCATCTTAGGAGGCCCAAGAGCTCCCACTTAGGAGCCCTTCTGTCCTGCTTGTGGAGATTTGCAAGCCTGTGAAGATGAAAAAAGCCCGTCTAGCTTCAGGAGAAGGGTGTCTCAGCTGAGCTGTCTTGGGAACCCAAGCTTTCCTCTGGCCTCAGTCGAACCATTTAAGAAAAGCCAAGTGTGCTTGCTGCCTCCTAGTCCTGGAAAGGGGTTAATGCTCACTGTGCATCCAGCCTCCATACCAGCAAGGCTCTGCTCTGGAGCCGGACACAGTTGTTTTCCTCGCTCCTCTTTTGGGGCCAGGGAAGCACAGCCATGAACATTGGCACGGATCTGCCCTCATGGGAAAGTGACACCACACAGAGGGTGAGCCTGCTTCACTCCCAGTTCCTACTCTGAGGGGCTCAGTGGACAGGTCAGCCATGGTCAGAAGAAGATGGCCTTTCAAGGGCTTGGGCCTCTGATTACTAATCTGTAAAACATTACAACCCCCCACCAGACCCACACCTCACAGGGTGGCTAGTAGGAGGCTGTGCTCAGAAAATGAGTGAGAGGGCTGTCCTAAAACTGCTCTGGGTACCGTCTCATTTGCTAACACCATTTTCAAATCTAGTTCTAACACAGATTCATCCACTTTTGGGAATAAGTCACTCAGTTCTGCCAGAGATGCGAGTTTTCAAAACCATCCCAAAGTTCAGGACCCTGTGTCAGAATCCCTGATGAAAATTCCTGGGGCTCTTGGCCAGCATCTCCACCGGTGCCCAGGGATCTGTGTTAACGGGCGGCCCAAGGGATTAGACTACCCACTCGAGTGGAAGAACTACCGTTTTACAGTTGGGCAAACAAGGCATATCTGGGACCAGGAAGAGAAACAAGGGAGATAAGTCTCCAAAGGCCAGTGTGGGAGGACTGCCTGCCAGTCCCGGGGAGTGAGAAGTGGGAAAGGCCTTGGCCTTCATCTGGCCCAACCTCAATTTCACTGATAAGGAAATTGGGGCCCAGAGAGTACAAGGAGTCCAGGTCATTCTTGAAAACAAGTCGGCAATCCCCTTGCTCTCTAAGCCCTCACTTGTCCTTCCGTCACCTTCATGTGCATGGGTGTCTGTTTGTGTTCTACACCTGCCCGGGCCACACCTCCCATGAGGTCATGTCTCTTTCTGAGCCCTACTTTCCTTGTCTAGTAAGAGCCTGGAAGGAAATAGTCTTTTTCAAAATCCATGTATTGATATCCCTGCCCTATAGCCTTTTTATATCCAAAGATAAAATTTGTAGTTTTCATGATTGCAGCACAAATAGAGCTTTTTAAACAGAAACAGTTTCTTGCAGTCCTTTTATTACCTGTAAGGAACTTGGGCTTAGGGGGCCCTTGTACCTGGGCCTCCTAACCCAGGGGGCAGCTAGGTGAGCTCTGCCTACTGACTGTGGCTCTGTGGGAGGTCTGAGTCACTCACCTTCCAGTGATTTCCCCTGGTAGCCTCAGTCAGCAGAGCCAGGGATCCAGGGTTCTTGGCACAGATGGCACACAACCCACATACCTCCATTACCAGGCTGGCAGGCAGCCCCGGAAAGGGACAGAGAAGCGCACGGGTGGACCTGAATTTGATTGAACCCACCTTTTAACAGTACCCATCCCATCCCACTCCCTTTCATTTCTTAGCACTAATAAGAGACTCAACCAACTTTTAACAAACACTTTTTTTATTAGAAAAGTACAAAATATTGCATAGGTCTTAATACTTGAACATCAAGTGTATTCATGAACAGGGAGTATCTTCATGTAAACAGTTCTAGATGGAAGACCCAGATGGCACTCCTCTGGGGAAGGGGTGCCAGCCCCCACCCCAGTCAGCCCCACCACTCACAGATAAACTCTTCAGTACACTTCGGGGGATGGGACAAGCGCAGCTCCCAGGTGTATTTTTTTCTCAAGTGTCAAAGATCCCCCAAGTGATCCCAACACCCACCCTTCTCTACTCTTACATTCATGCGTCTGTAAGATAGCTGCCTAGAACAGGTCAGTAGTGAAGCTCTGGTCAAAAAAACAAAAGATGCAAAAACAAAGAACACACACATTTGGCCCCTTCAGACCATGAGATACACAAAACACCTCCATGACCTCCCCCTCCCCCCGGGCCAGCTACCTTGAGCACACACGGATTGCAATTGCAGAGGCCAGTGCAGCCCAGCTGCTCTCCTGGCTGTCACACCACTGTCATCTTAACTGTCAGTAACAATAAAAATAAGGTACATGCTACATACACATCCAGCCAGAAGCCTGGTTGGCCCCTAAACCTTTGTTTCATGCTACAGTACTGAGGGCAAGCCTGTGCCCACAACGAGAAGCCACCTCTACACACCTCCGTGAGCTTCCCAGAAACACTTTCTCCCCCACCGCCCCTCAAGTGGCTGTCAGTTCTCTAACTAACAGGCAGCAAGCAGCTCCTCAGCTCCTGCCTGCCAGTGTCCACCCCAAAAGTTCAGTTGTCTGCTGTGGCGTCGGCCCCCGGCCCCAAGTTCAACATTCCTCGATGAGCAGCTGCTCGGAGCTGTACAGCTTCTTCTTGATAACTCGGAAGCCGGTGCTCAGCGTCAGGGACTGGCTGAAGCCAGGGACGAAGGGGCTGTTGGCGGAGCTGAACAGCCCCTGGATCTTGGGCCAGAGGCGTGAGTCCAGGCGCAGCACCAGGGTCAGCTGGAAGGTGGGCACCAGGCTGGGGTCGAGGGCCAGCTGGCCGATGCTGTGGCAGCTCTTGCCCTGTTCGACGCAGACGTCCAGCAGCGCCCCCCGCAGGCCGCAGGGCTCGCTGTAGGCCAGACGCAGCAGTTCCTTGCCCACCTGGCTCACCAGCTGGCCGGGCATCAGCAGGCGCGCGGGGCGCCGCGAGCCCAGTCGTGCCTGGGCCAGGCTCTCCTGCAACAGCTGCATCAGGTTGGCACACAGGTGCTCGTCCTCGGGGTCGCTGAGCAGCTCAAAGTCGGGCAGGGACACCCCGTCCAGGTATGCCGTGTCTGCAAGGGGGAGCACACAGGGGACGGTGTCAGAGCAACTCGCTCGCGGGGGGGATGATGCTTCCCGAAGAAACCAGCACTCCGTGCCTCAGTTTCCACCCCACACTCGTGCCCTACACGCCAATCCCCTCCTCCACTCCTCCATCCCTCCGCCATCTGGGTGCTGGTGGGTTTGACTCCTTCCAGCGCGGCGCTCCTCTCACC
>NW_005357076.1:5694301-5703956 GCF_000412655.1 Myotis brandtii
GGCGGCTGATCGGCGGTGGGCGTTCGGGACAAGGACGCAGACGAAGAGGGGGAGGACGACGAGAAGCGATCCCAAAGGCTAGGCATGGTGCGGACCGACTCCACCACGTTGGCAGATGAGCTCAGGGTACGGGAGCGCCGAAGACGCTGCAAGACAAGAGGGGCACGGACCTGGCGTCAGTGTGGGGGCTGGACCAGACGGGGAAGGCAGGGACCCGCACGGCGGAGGCCTCCCCGCGCAGGGTTCGGCACCTCGAGAAGGGACACTCACCAGCTAAGCGCGGTCAGCGAGAACTGCTGGGACGAGAGCCACTTGAATGAGTGCGCGAACCGGTGCCAGTCCCCGAGCGCTGCCCAGACTTGTCCGCTCCAACCACTCTCACCACCCTTCGGCCAGCCGTGGTCCCCAGCACCAGCGCGGAGAGGCCTATAAGGACTGGCTCGGAGAAGCCACGCCCCGTGGCAGCAGCAGCCCAATCCAGACGCGGGAGTGTGGCCGGCCTCCGCCAATGGGCGCCGGGCGCACGTTCGCAACGTTCTCTCCTGCCCGGTGACAGCGGCCTGGCCCCGCCCCTGCTGAGCCCCAGCACTTTCGGCAGCCGAACCCCGAGCGGTGGCCACGCCCCCTTTCGAGAAAGGCTCCTCGGCCGCTGCAGCTGCCAAGGTCCCCGAGGGCGCTCGCGGCAGGGGTGGATCAAGGAAAGACTTGTTTATTATGGGGTCGTGTTGCGGGGGGATGGGGGAGCCGGCCCCGCGCGGGGGGAGAGGCAGGGGAGCTGGAAGGGGCGGTGGGCCGGGAAAACGGTTGCCCGAGTCTGGGAACTTGGAGCCCAGCGTACCGCTGGGCGCACGGATGGATGCCCGCGGGACGGCAGCGCGGGGAGCTGACTTGAACGTGGCCGGCCCTCCCTCACGTACCCCACGTTAACCCTGCCCTGCGAGTGATCGGATATGGGGATGGGGTCCCCAAACTGAGCAGCTCCGGGCTCCGAGCTCCCCCTTCCCCGCACCCACCTGCCCACCCGCCAGTTACTCCACAGTCCCAGGGGATGGGTTAATGGGGGTGGGGTGGGGTCGGTGTCCCCCCTCCCCCTATGCGCCTAGTCCCCAAACCGTGTCCGCCACCATCTCCCAACTGCTCCCAAGGAAAGGGTTGGGGGAGGGGGTTAAAGGAAAGTTGATGGGCTGGGGCTTCCAGCGCCTGGTCCTGGGGCTGAGAACTGGGACCCAAATCACATGGATGCACTGAGCCACCCTGGTCCCTACTGACGTCCGCGGTGCAAAAGTGACTCTCGGGCCCGCTGCGGCCGGGGGGCCCCCGGGCGTCCGTCGGGTCCTAGCGCCCCTGCGTCCAAGGAGCTTTGTGTAAAAGACACCAAGAGTTGCATCAGGACCAAGGATGTGTATCTCGGAAAGCCCGGGAGCGCAATGGCCATCCCCTGTTTCATCATTCAGGTGGGGCCACAGGAAATCTGGCCTGGCCAGGCAGCGGTGCTGGGAGACACAGTGATTGCTGAGGGTGGGGATAGATTGAGACTTCCTAGACCTTAATTTCTTTAAAGGTTTATCGGTCTGAAACAAGAGGATCCTGATTAAAGAGGGAACCAAACTTACATCAGATGCTTCCGCCCCCGGGGGCAGGCTGGAGCCTAACCGGACAGGTGGGCCTTGCCTCCAGGCGGGGTTGCTCTGACTGCTGTCTCCCGCTGGAGAGGTAAGGCCTCTGCCATTCCCACCCCCACCCCCACCCCCATTAACAAATAATAATAAAAAGGCTGATCCGTGGTCCATCCGCACACATCAAGACTGAGAACTGGAAAGGACCAGAATTCAATCCCTGCACACCACCCCCCTCCCATTTTCCAGATGGGAAGCCACCCTTGGAAGCAAATTTATGGATAAAAAATAAAGGAGCGTACTCAGATGAGGAGATACCTTCAAGACCAGCAGAACAGAGTACTCCCTTAGCCTCTGGGGCTTGCAAGGCCTGAACTCTGCCCTTGGTCTCCTATCCTCCCAACTGCTGTCACTTGCTGGGAACATTCAAGGTATCAGGTCAGGGTAGTTATGTGAAGTGCTTGGAGGGCTGGGGGTAGATGACATCCTCTTGAAGTGAGAAGAAGAGAGTTGGGGGGTTACCCGTATGGTTCTGTCTTTCTGTTGCCCAGGAGAGAAGGTCAGGAAATTAATTCATCAGAGGACCATTCCCTCCTCTCACCAGACTGACTGAGAGCAGGAGATAGACTTAGGGTATTTTTCTTCTCTCTCTCTCTCTCCTCTCTCTCTCTCTCAGGAAATAAATGGGGGGGGGGGCAGGGAGGGTATATTTCAGAAAACTGGAACACTAAGAAAAATGGGAATGTTTAAAAAGTGGATCTTCATAAGCGAACTGACCATCCAGAGCCAGTTTGATAAGGTCAGTTTACTAGGAATCATTCATTCACGCAACAAATACCATCATGGAAGCAGTGGGTTAAGCACCTTTTTTCATTCACTGTCTCATTCTGTTAATAAAACACCCTTTCTCAAATGGGAAGAACTATGTTAATGGACACTAAGTAATTTTGTTTCTTTTCCAAAGAAATACATTTGTTGCTGTCTCATTGTGTTTCCACAAAGTGATGAAACAAGGACAGGCAGTCCTTTATCCCTGGAGCATTCCCCAGAGTATAAGCAACTAGGGTACAGAGTGAAAAACCACCTGGAAGGAGGCCTGGCTGAGGCCTAGAAGGAGGGAGGGGAAAGGACTCTGCATGGCTTCCCCTCTGATACCCTTCACTCTTGTGAAGGAGGGGGCCTTGTCTGCCAGGAGAGCCATTGGAGCTGGAAGGGGAATGTCCTGTTAGGCCCTCTGAGGAGCCAGGGTGAAGGATCTTGGTTCATCCCTGTGAAATGAAGGGTAGGATCCCTTCCACCTGCCTGGAGATGAAAAAACTGTTACTACCTTGTACACCTTTCCCTGCATCGAAGCAGAGGGGATGGGGGGGAAACCCAAAAATGTGTCACTCCTGGGAGGAGGCATCTCCATCCTCTGGCCTTTTGGTTAGGTCTCTTCAGAGCCCTCAAAGATCCTATAAAGCCTGCATTTGGTGTGCTTCTCTCCCCCCCTCCCCCACCCCCATTCCCCTGGGGCCTAGGCTGACTGCAGGTCAAGGTTGCCTTGGAGACCCAGTTCTGGGATCCTTTCCTCCAGGAAGCCTTCCCCAGTGCCCCCACTGCAAACCTCCATCCCTTAGGTGTCACCCCCCCCCACCCCCGCACTTAGGTCATCCTTACACATACGGCTTATCTGTTAATAATTGTTTCCACTTTCATCTTCCCACTGGACTATGAGCTTGTTGAGGGTGGTAGTCTACTTACCTTCCAGAGGCTAGCACTTGAAGAGGCTCAGTGAATGTTCTTTGGGTGAAAAAAATGAATGAATGAATGAATGAATAAAGGGATGGCTAGATTAAGCAAGGTGGTGGATTTTCCCAGAATTGCAGACCATCTGGATTCCCAGCATCTAGGTGGGCCCTTCAGCAGTCTTTGATGCTACTACCTTTCTTTTATTTTTTCTTTTAATATATTTTTACTGATTTCAGAGAGGAAGGGAGAGGGAGAGAGATGTAGAAACATCAATGATGAGAGAGAATCATTGATTGGCTGCCTCCTGCACGCCCCCTACTGGGGATCGAGCCCACAACCCAGGCACATGGACCAGAATCAAACCTGGAACCCTTTAGCCCATCGTCACCAACCGGTGGTCCGTGAGGTCCGAAAGGTTGGCCGACTGCTGGTTTAAGGGAACCTTTGGAACAGCGGTCGCCAACCAGACGCTCTATCCACTGAGCCAAACCGGCTAGGGTGCTACTACCTTTCTATCCCCTTTCTGGCAAGTGCTGCCCAGAGCCTTGGATGTATCTGAACATTTCCTTCCTCTTCAGCTCAGGTCTGGAAGTGGGGGTTTTAGGGTAACCCAGTTCTTCCCGTTGGAATATTGTCAGCAACCCCTGGCAGCTGGGGAGAGAGGTGACATTGTTCAGATGGCTGTCTTGTTGTGGAGAATCTTTAAAAGCAATTAGTACTTTACTTTCCAGCGCCTCAAAATACTTTTAAAAATTGAGATGAAATTTACATATAGTAAAACTAACTATTTAAAAGTGAACAATTCAATGGCATTTAGTGTATTCACAATGTTGTGCAACCACCACCTCTATTTAATTATAAAACATCTTTATCATTTCAAAGGAGACCAAACCCATCAAGCAGTTACTCTCTTCAAGATACTTTTGAAGTTTATATTCCCTTGTTGTAGGGTGTAAGGCTGCCATTTGCATAACTCCCAGAGGGCACCATTCCCATTGGTCTCTGCATTTACATATGTCTTCTTGGGAGTTGTGCTCCAGGAAGCATTGGTCACATAGACACCATGGGCAGAGAGAATCTGCATCGAGACAACCCGGATGGAGAGACTGGCCCGGGCTAGTGTAACGTCCCCAGTGACTCAGGCCCACGGAGTTAACCAGGCCCCATGTCCCAGTCTCTGTGGCCAGAGCCCTGACCATACAGACATTGTCTCTTCCTGAACTCTGCTCCATTCCCGTGGGACCCGCTGCAGCCTGCAATTTAAAGTCAATGAGCACTCATGCCTGGCCACCTGCCCCTCCCTGTTCAGGCGGTTTCTGTCCTGCGCATGGTTCCCAGGGCCTCAGTCTGGCAAGTTGCCCCAATCGGGTTTGGGGAGTTAAACCAGATCTTGGGGTGGGAGTGTGATCCTGGGAACCCCAGAATTCAGGATGGGAACCCCTGAAGGGCAGCCAGCTTGCCTGTACCTCTCTGGCCTACAGCCCTTTGGAAACTTCTTAGTAAGGGAGTAGGTGGTAGGAGGAGCCAGTGGGTCAGAGGTGCTCTGGCCTACAGCCCTTTGGAAACTTCTTAGGGAGTAGGTGGTAGGAGGAGCCAGTGGGTCAGAGGTTAGTGGGTGGAGGGAGGGAGGGTAGTATGGCGGTAGGAGGTGGGACAGTGAAGCCAGCAAAAGTGTTCCCAGGACTTCTGTGATTTTTTTTCTTGAAAAACAACAAACAAGTTAGTCAAAATAGCAGGATTATAAGTGCACCTGGTTTACTTGGAGGGCTGTTAAGCTGTTGACAGCCCAGGGCTTCATGGTTGGATTTTCACAGTGCTATTGGAGGGAGAATTAAAAACTTAGTGGGGAGTCCTTTTGCAAACAGAGCCACTTTTTGAAATGGAAATACTAACAATACATTGTATTGTGCAGCCCTTCAGAGAAGCTTTTAAAATGTATTATATTGCCCTACCTGGTTTGGCTCAGTGGATAGAGCATCACCCTGTGGAC
Organism: Myotis brandtii; assembly: GCF_000412655.1. Classification (NCBI taxonomy): domain Eukaryota; kingdom Metazoa; phylum Chordata; class Mammalia; order Chiroptera; family Vespertilionidae; genus Myotis; species Myotis brandtii. The sequence goes on from NW_005357076.1 coordinate 5,699,639, forward strand.
TGAAGGGTCCCAGGTTTGATTCCGACTCAACCCCTAGTAGGAGGTGTGCAGGAGGCAGCCATCAATGATTCTCTCTCATCATTGATGTTTTTGTCTCGCTCCCTTCCTCTCTGAAATCAATAAAAATATATTTTTAAAAAATGTATCATGGTGCTCGCTTCGGGATGATACAGAGATTAGCTTGGCCCCTGCGCAATGATGACACGCAAATTCGTGAAGCGTTCCATATATTTTTTTTAAATGTATTATGTATTTACACCCTGAGGAATGAATATAGTGCCAGTCTACAGATGAGGGAACTGAGGCCCCGAGTGATCCTTCATTAACCAGTGCCTTTCAAGCCTGATTGGTACAATCAGAAACATCTGAGGAGCTGGGAAACCATAGATTTCCATCTCCCTAACCCCATTCTCATTTGTACAAAAGCTCCCCAGGCCATCCTGATGCTCTACTTTAGTTGGGTTGTCTGCTGACCTCCCAGAGAGTTGGGTCCTGGGAGGAACACTGGGTTTGCTCCCCAGTCTATCAAAGGGCCTCTCTGTAGGTTGGGGATGGGTTAGGGCAGTGGTTCTCAACCTTGGCTGCACATTAGAATCACCTGGGAATCTTTTTAAAATCCTGATTTCTGGGCCTCGTCCTCCGGAAATTCTGTTTCTTTGTTATGGGGTGGGGCCACAACATTCATAACAAAGAAACAGAATTTCCGGAGGATGAGGCCCAGAAATCAGGATTTTAAAAAGATTCCCAGGTAATTCTACTGTGCAGCCAAGGTTGAGAACCACTGGGTTAGGGCTAGTGTGATGGCATGCACCTGTCAGGACTAGGCCCACAGGTGATAATGATGAGCTCACAGCCAGACAATTCTGCTGGGCTCCTAGGTTTCACAATGAGACAGGATAGTAAGAAGTTAGGAAAATTCCCTGGGAAGTGGACAGAGGGAAACTGAGACAAGATAGTTAAACAAGGCGAAGCAATTAACAGCCTGCTAGTAAATCACAAGATCTTATCTTCCCCAACCAAGGACACTTAGGAGGGGATGGTGTATACCTCTCCTTCCCAACCAGGGAGTAAGCAGCTTAAATCACCCTGGTCAGGGAGAGAGATAACAGAATCCAGTTGGTGCCAGTTAGTGCCAGCCAAACTCCAGAGAATGAAGTCAGGGGAATAAATAACAAAAAAGCCCAAGCAGAGCCAGACAAATCCAAGGTACAAAGAAAGCAGTAAAACTAACTAGGGAATGATCCCAAACTCCCCTATAGGCTCATTTTGATGTATCAGCATATTAAAGAACATACCTGGAAAACTGTTGAATATTCTGTTGAGACCCTTCCCTGAGGTCTCCCCTAAAACTCCCACCTTTAGAAAACAGATAAAGACCCTCAAGACAGGTGGTGTGGCGTGCCCCTCTGCATGTCTGGACAGAGGTCCGAGGTCTGGTATGGAGAGCCCATCATCCCTGAAAGGGGGCTGACCCCTTGCCTGTCATGCAATGCATGTTTGTGGGGAACCTGATGCTAAATCATTGTTTAACTAACTTTCAAAGTTTTTTTTTTATTTACAAACCCTTGTGTTGAAGGCTGACTTTCAATAGACCACAGTGAGGCTGCTTCATATGAAACCCCAACCCAGAAGCAGGTCGGCCTTGATTAACTATCTTGTAGATAACCTGCTCCTGGGTCCGGGTTTCATATGTAGCAGAGCAGCTCCCTCGCTGAGATCTACTGAAAGTCAGCCCTCAACACAGGGTTTGTAAATAAAAACTTAAAAAACCCTCTGACCCAGTGCACACTCTCTCTCTTTTTTTTTTAAAGGGGAGAATGATGATTTTTATTTTTTAAAATATATTTTATTGACTTTTTACAGAGAGGAAGGGAGAGGGACAGAGAGTTAGAAACATCGATCAGCTGCCTCCTACACACTCCCTACTGGGGATGTGCCTGCAACCACGGTACATGCCCTTGACCGGAATCGAACCTGGGACCCTTGAGTCCGAAGGCTGACGCTCTATCCACTGAGCCAAACCGGTTAGGGCCACACTCTCTCTCTTGAGCACTCTTGGGTGCCCCCTCCCCCTCACTTTTCCTCAGGAGTGCACTTTGCTTTCTTTCTCCTAAACTCTAAAGGTCCCCACGAGACTCTCAACCAGGGGAGCGGCAGCAGCAGCAGCTTGTCCTGGGCTAACCCGTTGAACTTGTCTTTAAGGACTCCTTTGCCTCTGTAACTTCCTGTTCTGCATCCACACAGCCCGACATGGCTCAATTCTGTTCCTGTGACTTCCTTCCCTGAATCTGAGCCCGGTCTCGGCTCACTCCTGTTGCTGTGATCTTGCCCCTTCTATCTTAAGCTCCTCCTTTGTTTCACTGTCCCCAGCTTTAATAAACGTACTCTTAAAAAATCACCTGGACTTGTGTCGTGACATTTTTCCTACACAAAGTCAAGAACCCACACATTCCAGATTGTGCTGGGACAGACCTAACTTGGTCCTGGTTCCTCTCTGGTGACAAGAAATTATTTCCTCTGGGAACAGTGCAAGGGCAGTGGGAACCCCACAAAGGGTTGGCTTGATCAGCCACCATGAAAAGGGATGGGGATTTTGAGAACCAGGAGGGTAGTCTTAGGACACTGACAGAACACCATTAACACTAGGCATGGAGGTGAAAGGCACAGAGGCCTACCAGCCGTCCACTGCTTTCCACCTTGTTTCTCACACACCCAGAGTGGTCAAGTGAGCTGTCGAAGGGACTCAGCCACACTCCAGGGCACCATCTCTTTTCTCACTAATACAACCTTCGGCCTCGCAGAAAGGAATCCCATCTGCTCCAGGGCCAGCTTTCAGCCAGGATCCCCTGTCTTCCTTGGCTTCTGAACCCTTTTGAGAAAAGAAAGCAGAAGTAGAGGGCGTCTGAGGCAACATCCCCCTTCAGTTTGTACCAGAAGCCTAAGCACAATGGCTGAGTTGCCTGTGAGGGCCAGGAGTCAGCTGATCTGAGGTCAGGCTATTTGGCCACTAAGGATGATTAGGGTTCTAAGCTGTGACCTGAAACAGCCTGTAGGAAATATAATACGTCTTTGAAGTTCCGTACTTTTATTACAAATAATGCAACTTTGCATTCTAGTTTTACATCCTGTCTGTGTTAAATTTTAGTGGCAACTTTTAAAATTATTTACTAGTTAAATTACTTAGTTTCACCTAGTAAAAGTTAAGTTTTACTTAACTTTAAAGTAAACATTTTTTACTTTAAAATTTTTTAGCCCTGCCCAGCTGGCGTGGCTCAGTGGTTGAGTGTTGACCTATGAACTAGGAGGTCATAGTTCAGTTCCCACTCAGGGCACATGCCTGGGTTGCAGGCTCAATCCCCACTGTGGAGTGTGCAGGAGGCAGCTGATCAATGATTTTCTCTTATTATTGATGTTTCTATCTCTCTCTACCTCTCCCTTTCTCTCTGAAATCAATAAAAATATATTTAAAAAAAATTTTTTTTAGCCCTGCCAGCTGGGTAGCTCAGTGGATTGTCACCCTGTACACCAAAAAAAGGTTGTGGGTTCGATCCCCAGTCAGGATGTGTAGGAGAGGCAGCCGATTGATGTTTCTCTTGCACATTGATGTTTCCCTCTCTCTCTCTCTCTCTCTCAAAAAATCACTAAAAATATATATCCTCAGGTGAAGATTTAAAAAAATTTTTAATAGAAAGAAATCCTGTGTTGGGATTTTCATACTCCAGTTTTGAAAACCCACACCTAGAGAATCTCAAAGGCCTCTTCAACTTCCATAGGGATCATACCGCAGGAAAGGAAAATCATGAGTTTCATGGAGCTACTTTGCTAAAAATCCCAGGCCAGGCCCGTAAGGGTGTGGACCATCCGGAGGAGGCCTGCCAGAGAAGGTAGAAGCAGACATTCCAGTCCCAGCCTTTCAGTGGTCTTGCCCTTTGAGGGTTTCCGATTGCCACGTATCAAAGGGGAAGGTGGGGTCGGGGTGGCTTTGCTCCTCACGCTGCGGGGAGTGGGAGAGGGAGAGACAAGGATGATCAGGAGCTGCTACAGTGGGGACAGCCTGAATCCAGGCTCACTGCCCGCCTGGACAGCAAAATGAGGTCTATTTTTTTGTTTGTTCTTCCAGAGCAGAAAGACCAGAAGGGCTTTGTCCAGCCTCTGGATACCCCCAGGAGCCGAGGTGAGTGAGGCCGGATTAGAGTGTTAGCAGAGAGGAATCAGCCCTCTCACTTGTCAGAATTCTTCATTCGGTGGAATAAACCTTACAATCTTTGAATGTTAGAGTCTGTGGGTCCTGGGAGAGCGTCCCCCCCCCCGCCCCCTG
>NW_005357076.1:5704011-5705325 GCF_000412655.1 Myotis brandtii
GAAACTTGCTGGAGAGCCAGGAGCCTTTGGAGGTGAGGTGCCAGTGATCTCTCACTCTCCTGGCAGTTAGGTCTCACTCAATCCCCAGGAACTTTCTTTTCCCAGACGTGCAACTGTTTGTTTCCTTGCCCCTCTGCCAAGTCTCTAGCCTCACTCAGAAGAGTGTTGTTTTTTAAATCTTCAGTGCCCGTAGTAGCCAAAGGCTTGGGAAACTCAGGTTTATGCAAAAAGCAGCCACCCAGGGTCTGCAAGCTAGGCCTTCTGCTGGAATTCCTTGCTGCAGGTGATGGAAGCTGCCAGTCCCACCTGGCAACTGTGCCGCCTCTCACAAAGAGCTTTCATCTTTCTGGAGCGCTTCATGGTTTTAAAAACACTTCCATATCCTTTAGTATTTTCGTAACTCTGTCAATAAAAATAACTACTAACATTTGTGTAGTGTAGACCGGTCAGGCCCCATCAGTGTCATTTTGCAAGTAAGGAAACCGAGGCGCGGCCCTGGCTGGGTGGCTCAGTTGGTTGGAGTGTCATGGGGTACACCAAAAGGTTTCAGGCTGGATCTTGGGTGGGGCAAGTACCAGAGGCAACCAATCGATGTCTGTCTCTCTCTCTCTCTCTCTCTCTCAAAATCAATAAAAAAAAACATATCCTGGGATGAGGATTGAAAAAGAAAAGAAAACTGAGGCTCAGATAGGAGCAGGGGCTTGCCGGTCAGCAGGCTGGAGCCATGACTCTGGCTATAGGCTCATTTCCTTGATCCCAAGTTACTAACACTCCCAGTTGTGAGCCTGTGTGGGGGATGGAGGGGGCCAGTACATGGCGGGGAGTGGTGGGTAGAAGAGGTAGAGTGAACATCTGGAGCTGTTGACAAAAAACTTTCTCTCCTGGGTTGGCCCCTGTTTTCTCTCATCAGGTTCTTCCTCCCCCTGCCGAATTAAGCAGCCCCCTCCTCTCTCTCTCCCTCTCCCCCCCCCCCTTCCTCTCAAGGGGTGTGCCTTTAGCTAGACACCCACGGGCCCAAAGTGACAGTGGTTCTGCCACCACATCCCTGCAGGTACCTCCCTGAGCGCGCTCTCCCCTAGGAAGGCGAACTTGGGGAACTCCAGAGGGACTCTCCTCGTCCCCGTGTCCACAAGGCAGACTCGGCGTAGGAATCTAGGAGCCACTGCTGGAGTTTTGTACAGACTTAAAAACAAACGCAGGGAGAAACAAAAATTCTAAGTTCCTGGAGTCTGCTCCGGGGAGAGGTGCACACAAGAGCTTCCCCGACTTCCCCGAGGTCTGCAGTCGGGCCAGCCGGGGTGGGGGGAGGGGAGG
>NW_005357076.1:5706178-5717246 GCF_000412655.1 Myotis brandtii
TCAGCGCTTTGGACCCAGGGCCGCGGGGTGGGGGCAGGGCGGAGGGGCCCGCGCCTTTCGGGTGAGCACGGAGGAAGGGGGAGAGGTGGAGGGAGGGAGAGGCTGGGGAGCTCCCCCAGCCCTGAGGCTGTAACTGCCCTGGACCTGGTCTCTGGTCTCGTAACAAAGCGGCCCCTGTCGGGATCGGGGAGGCCTCTTGGGTGCGCGGAAAACCTGATAGGGGTGGGCTGGGGAGTGCCCATGAGTCACCACCCTAAAGCCCCGATTTAGCCCCAAGACCTCACGTCAGAGAGGCCAAGCCGTTGTGCCCTCTGACCCCAGGGTTTGTTTGGTGGAGGGAGTGCAGGGAGTACTGCCCAGCCCTGCATGGCCGCCTGCCAGAACTGCCCAGGCCACCTCCAGCGAGGGCAGGCAGGGCCTTCTCTCTGAGGCAACCTTAAAAAGATGCAGGAAGATCAGCTGAGAGGAGACGGAAGAAAACCCTCTGTACCCACCTGGCACAAATGGTTACTCAGGACGAATGGGTGGGTGGCTATTTTTGAGTTGGCCTACATACCTATTTGCCTCTTTATCTTTTTAATATCACACATGGTTATTACGGGAGCTTTTCTTTAGCACTTGGTGCAGCTGCTGCATTTGCTGAGGGCTGCACAATGAGGCGTGTTGCCTCACTCTCCCAGGAAGTTTTAAGAGTCTCTGGCCCTGGAAAGCAGGACATCAATAGGCCAGCAGAAGCTTCACCAAGCTCTTTTCCCAAAGAACAGGATCCTAGCCCTGATGCACCAGCTCCTGAGCTGGCCAGCCCTGGGGGCAAGGACTGCCATCCAGACCTGATAACACTGTCACTGGGTTTTGCTGGGCCGACCTGAAGCCCGCAGGGCCTCTGGGCCTCCTTGCTTGCAAAAGTTGACCTTGTGGTCCTGCAGCCCCACACTGGCAGGCTTTCTTTTACAGATGGGGAAGTGAGGCAGAGATGAGTTATGGACAGAACTGGTTTGGGATTTACTGCTCTGATTAAGTAGAAACAAGGAGAGTCTGGAACTTTCTATGTATTGTACCTAGTGTAGCCTCCCTAGGACTTCTATGAACCTTTTCATAGCTCCCTATTGCCTTTAATACAGATCTGGCTCCTTATTTTGGCCCACCAAGCCTCCAGGACAGACCCTTGCCTATCTCTAGAGTCATTTCCCTTCCACAGCACAGGAGGGGAAAAATCACATATGGTTCTAATTACCTCTGAAACGCTCTTAAATTTTCCATAAAGTACAGTGTACATAGCTTTGTGTATACAGCTTTGCAGAGTAATATGCATGTAGATGTGCAAAATATATACAGCCATGTACAGTGGATCATAAAGAGGACATCAACAAAGTAAAAGCATGTAATTTACAGTATTTTTAATCACATAAAAGAGAAACAGACACATAGACCCAGAAGTGAGACTGTAGAGGTAACAGCAGATTTCTGTCTTCTCCCATCTGGTGCCCTCTCCGGGGCATGGAATTCTTGGCCCAGGGGAAGAGAATGGGGGACGCTTGCGCTGCTTAAACTGCTCTTTTTTGCTTGGATGTTTTTTCAACACTGGTATGACTGACTTTACCCAGGTCCCGTGACCTGTGGGATGCCTTTCCTCTATAGTCTTAAGAATCTTCTCTTTCCACTTGCTCCCATCTTCACAGCGATTACTTTCCTCAGATGCCCTTCTAGCTCTGGCTCACACTGCATGCTTGTCTGAAGCTCAGAGCCCTCCAGGAGCCCTCTTTCAACACACTTGGGAAGCTCCATGTTCCCCTGCCAGGTAGTCCAGGGCAGGGAGTCCAGCCCAGACCTGCTTGGCTTTGAAGCCAGTGCTCAGTTCACATAACCATGATGAGTTGCTCTCTTCCCACTGGACATTGTGTATTGAAATGATCCTATTCTGGGTCTGATGCCTCCTCAGACTGTAAACGCCTTCAGGAATCACATGTTTTAAATCGTTTAAGTACCTACCACTACCACCACCCCAACTCCCCCCAATACCTACACATACTCTCACACACACCTTCTATATGTTCATACATATGGTGTGTGCTCAACAAATATTTGGCTCAGAATTGAATGGAATTAGAGCCCACGTGTGAATCAAGTGTGAATCAAGGTTAGTGTAAAATCAGCAAGAAGTCTCCCTGACCTTCCCAGGCAATGGGGAATTCTGCTTCCCTTGAACTCTAATAGCATTTATTATTGTCACAGAAAGTTAAAACTGGGAAGGGGATTTCCCTTCTTGTCAGATGAGAAGACTACAGGGCAAGTGTCCAGAGTGGACTGGAATGGGAACCAGATCCCCTGGTCTGCTGGCTTGCACTGGCCTTCTCCATTGCACCTCCTCACCTCCTCATAGAGGCCTTCCCTGTGGCCCCAGCCCTCCTCTGTCGTTTCCTTTCAAAGCACTTATCCCATATGTAATTATACTTGTGCTTATCGGTGTGGGTGTCCAATGTCTGCCTTTCCCACTGACTGTAAGATCCAGGAGGCCAAGGTCTGTATCTGTTTCATCCTGGAGCTCCAGTACCCTGCACAAAGTCAGGACCACAGAGTTCCCAATAAATGTATGTGAAAACCAAGAATGAGGATTCACGTGGCCCGAGAACCTCCTTACATTTCCCTAGGGCGGCACTGAGGTTGGCTCACAAGTTGCAGAGTTGACAGGACTAGAGTGCTCCTTGCCAGTAGCTCCTAGGCAAACACCCTGTCTCGAGGAGCTTAAGATGTAGGAGGGGAGATAAAACACCTAGTGAATAATCCTAACACAAGGAAGGTGGCTGAGCTGGGTGCTAGCATTGAGCAGTGGTGTGGAGGGCAGACTGGAGGTTTGAGACCTGAGGCTGAGAACCAAGTAAATAGTGATTGCAAAAACTGAAAACCACCTAGGTGTCTATGCCAGGAGAATAGTGAAATAAATTCCAAATCCTGGAGTATTATGTGGGCGTTAAAAAGAGTGAGGTAGATTTTGGAAAGATGTCCAAGATACATTGTCAGGTGAAAACAACAAGTTGCAGAATAACGTGTAGGCTATAATCTCATTCTGAAGAAAAAGCAGAGGACACGCCCCTGCAGACACATTCTTCAGTGTGCAAAGAAAACATCTAGGAGGATACTGGAAACTGTTTACAGAGGTTATCTCTGAGGGAGGGAGGGAGGGAGGGGAGCTTTTACTTTTCATTTTCACCTTCTGCACTGCTGGGTTTTCACCATGAGCTCATACTGCTTTCACAAGAGTTTGTGTTTTTGTTATTGCAGGATTGGGGGATGGGTAAAGAGGTGGGTGGGGCCGGAGAGGTGGAGACCCAATGAGAAATGCTGCAGGATGAGGGGCACTGACAGGGCCTGGAAAGATGGAGGGAGGGTCTTAGAAGGCCTTGTGGTTCCAAATGTGGAAAAGTAGAGACTGTTGTGGAGACAGGGGCATCAATTGGAGATGGGATGTGGGCGCATAGTGCAGTGTAGGACGACTCATTCAAGGTGACTGGCCACAGTGCTGGTGACCCTGGGCAAGAGACTAGAAACCCAAGACCAGGGACCCTGGCTCATAGGAACAAGGGCAAAGAAAGGAATAAGGTGGACGTTTAGGACCCTACGGATGCCTTGGCCGGTTCACCATCCTTTGAGTACAGACCGTTCTGGCTGCAGCTTGGAAACAAACGAAGCAAGGAGGGGCCAAAGCCTAAGCCAACAGAGGAGGTCTGCCTTCCTCTGGCTGGGGTGTGCCTGCCTGGGTCTCTGGGCTCCTCCTGCTTGCTCTTCTGGGCTCTCAGCCAGGCCTGGGGTGAAAGACCAGGGCTTTTGGCCCCTTCTGGAGGCGAAGCCCCTTCCCAGGACCAGGAGCAAAAGGAGTCAGAACAATGCTGTCCATGGAGAGATTGGGGGAGAGAGAGGGAGCTGAGTAGGGGCAGGAGAAGTTTCTTGGCTCAGATAAGCCAGTAAAAGACTGGAGAAGGTCAAAGATGAGGAATGTTCTGTGATTTCTAGACAGCAGCTAATTTATCTCATAAACACTTGCTCTGAGCCCGAGTCCAGTGGTAATACTGCCCCCACGCAAGCTGGATAAAGAACCGACTTTGAGGGGACTGTGCTTGAAGTCTTGTCTCCACGTCTCTTCACAAAAGCCCCGCTGAAAGGAAGGAGGAGAGCATCTGCCATGTGCTAGGGCACCTTCACAGGTGTCTGTTTAGTCTGCACTACAACCTTCTCAAAGGAGGTATTCTTGTACAAGGCAGGATGCTGAGGCTGGGGAAGATGGTGCCTTGCCCTGGACCACATGGTTAGGAAGTGTTAAAGCTGGGATTCGAACCTGGGTGTGCCCGTGTCCCACTTATAATTTGGTTGCTTGGAGCTCAGAACACATTTTCCCATCAAAATAATGCTGTAAGTGGTGGTTTGGTTGCCATAATGGCCTCGCTCACCCAGGGTATAGCCAGAATTAATTCTATGTTTCAGTGTGGTTGTGGATGAATCAGGCTTTTGCGGGCTAGCCTAGAAACCCACAGGAGAGGGAAAATGCGTTTGAGGGTGTGTCCACGCTGGGAACTGTTGCCCTTACTATAGTACCTGATTCAGGGCAAGCAGGGAATATGGTGGCTCAGGGAGCACTTGTCCTTTCCCAGCCCTGGAGAGGCCTAGTTGTTCACAGGAGCGAGGAAGAGCATCAGCAGGTTTGGGGTTTATAAGGCAGGGAGTGCTGCATGAGAATGTGCACTAATTTCCAGACTCTGCACATTTTAGTCCTTTCTTTTTCTTCCTTACACTGCTCCTCAGCTCTTCTACTTCTTCCTCTAGGATGGAGCACTCCAGGCAAGATCTAGGTTCATTTTCCCCACTAACTCTGATGTCTGTGTATGAAGTGGCTGGTGATAATCACTGCATAGGAATAGGAGTGACTATAGGACCTCAAAGCAAAGATCTGGAAAGCTTTCAGAGTGACTTCAGGGAGAGCACTCATTCGTTCATTCCCTCACTTATTCACCAGACACTTGTGGGTGTGCTGGGCACTATGCTCCTTCCTTATCGGCACTTCTTTTGCCAGAAGAATCCTGGGCAGGACTGACTGTGGGTCTTAGACCCAGAATCTTAGCATTGGAAGGAGCAGATGGGAACTGCTGTCATTCACCAGTTCAGGAAGGGCTGAGTGTCAGGCTAAACACTGAGAATATGTAAGTATGAAGGATGAAGTCTAGAGAGAGGAGGAAAGTGCTTTGCACAGTTTGTTAGTCCAGGGTCCCCGTGACTGGACCAGTACCGGCTCTTTCTGGCCGTACCGATGGCCTTCCTCCTTCCTGCCTCAACATGGGTCCCAGTTATCTTTTAGGATTGAGTCTGGGGCTGGGGGGAGGCCACAGAGAAGTAGGAGGATTCCTTTCTCACTGATAGTAACAATGGCTGGGCTCTCCCCTGGAGTGAGAACTGGATTTCCTGTAGGTGGGGTTCAGGAAGACTTAGAAGACTTTTCTCATTCTTTCAATGAGCCACCTGCTTGCTAAATTCCAGGTCTTCATGAGCACCATTCATTCTGCATGTACCTCTGTTTCCCAACCTCCTTCACCTGGCTAATTCCCATTGGGCCACGGCTTAAAGGGCTCTTCCTCAATAACTTTGCTCACCCGTAGCACTCCATGCTCATTCATAGCACCTTGGACTTCCCATAGGATGACCATGGACCTTGGGATTGCTCTTGCTTATTTTTTTTTTTTGAAATTATTTTTATTGATTTCAGAGAGGGAAGGACTTGAAATGATATCTCAAAATCAGTTATCCCTAGAGTGTCAGGAGACCTGGGTCCCAAAACCTTGATACTGACCTTGGTTGTTCCTCCCAATATCCAGAGCTTCTGCTTTGTCATCTGCAGGTTGTTTTGTCAGGGGGGACATGCGATGCTACTGTGTGACAGTGCCAGGCACAATGAGGATGCTTCAGAAAGGAGGATGAATCAGAAGGTAAGTGCTCACAGTCTGGTCACTGGGGGCCTCACTCAGTAGGGAGGACACAATGGAAATGGCCTCCCGGGGCCCTACAGTGCACTTCATGCAGGTGCAGGCAGCTAAGGCTGAGGGTGTGAGAGAGGCAGCACTAGGACCCAGAGGCAGTGTCTGGAGCCGGCTCAGCTGGGTAAGTTCCCAGCCAGAACACAATGTTCTCAGTGTACCCACAGGAAACCCTAAAGAGGAGAACTGCACATGGCCCTCTGCTGGGTGTGTTCTGGCCCCAGCCTTTTATTCTTCTTCCTAACCTCAGTCCCCACTTTCACATCCTGTAACCTGCAGAGCTGCCCGTCCCACCCCGCTGGGCTGGTCCCAGGCCCTGGGAGAGCAATCAATGCAGGAAGCCCAAGGCCTCACTGACCTTAACCATTTTCAAATAAGACCATTTGCCTCTAACCTTGGCTTCCTGAATCGACCCTTTGTGATGGAAAGTTTTCACAGTACAGAAGGCAGACTCAGGGGACAAAGCTGAGTTGCTGGCTGAGGCCAGGGTCTTGGCTCAGAGAAGGGAAACAGCTGATGCCGCTGAACCATCTCCTCCCTTCCTCTCTGAAGGCCAGACCCCACCTGGGACCGGGCGAGGGCCTGCACTGCTGCTGCATAAATCAGGAGGAACTGGGAGCTGCCTGGGGAACCAGGGCCAAGTTTGGAGCAGAACATCCTATGATGTGGTTCCGAGTTTTTATTTCCACGAATGCTAGAATACGTTGTCCCACCAAGCTATTTTTATTGAATGAAAATTTTTTTTTTAAAAAAAGCAAACCTCTGCAAAACCAACAGCCCTCTATTACAGGGAAGGACAAGGTGAACTTTTCACTTCCTTCCCCCCAGCCTATCAATTCATCTGTGGTTTGGTGTCACCCACACTTCTGTGCTATATTCAATCTCAATTTTTGCCTCCTTGTTTTTGAAGCAGCAAGAGCCAGGCTCTTAAACCCATGTTGCTCTACAAGTTGCATGAGGCTTTCAAAACAACCTTTAGTGAGTTCACAAAACAGATTGCAAAATGGAGACCCACCAGCCTTCTGGGCAGGTATGGAGGCCAGATGCCAGCCTCTCTGCAGAGGTGGGCGGAAGAGAGTGAGCCATGGGAGAGAGCATGCGAGAAGCCAGCACCACCCAGCCATAGTCTGGCTAACTGCTCTGTTGGAGGGCTGCAAGGAAGGAGCCAAGTTCTGGGTGACACACTACATATCTGCCTCCTTAATGAGCAGCCTGACCATGGAAAAGAAACCTCAGTGCTTCTATTAAGCTCCATGAATAGGGCTCCTTCCACTCTGACATTTTAGAGTCTTTTTCCAAATATTGTTTTGTAAGAGTTTTATGGTGTCCTCACCCAGGCCAGTAAAAAGATTCTATGGGTGCCTCCAGACTTGTCCAGGCTCAGGGATTCCCTTCTTGGAGAAGGGCCTATAAGAGCAGGCAATGCTGCTACTCCTGGGGAAGTCTGCTCAAGGCTCGGGGTCCCAAAGTACCTGGATTCTAGTCTCAGTTTTTTCAACTTGCTGCATGACCCTGTGCAAGTCACTTTCTCACTCGAGGCTCTGATATCCTCATTAATCAAAGGAGAAAGTTTGGTAGACATCACTGTTGTAAGTGGAGTTGTGTCCCTTCCCAAAGTTCATATGTTGAAGTACCAACTACACCCGCTACCTTAGAATGTGACCTTATTTGGAGATAGATCTTGACAGAGGTAATCACATTATAATGAGTTCAGTAGAGTGAGCACTAATCAAATATGATGATGTCCTTATTGAAAGGGGAAATTTGGACACAGACATACATAGAGAAGAAATGATGTCAAGAGACATTGGGAGAAGATGGTCGTCTACAGGCCAGGGAGAGAGGCCTGGAATGGATCCCTTTCCTTGGCTTCCAGAAGGAACCAACCATGTCAACAACTTGATCTTGAACTTCCAGCTTCTAGAACTGTGAGACAATTACGTTTCTGTTGTTTAAGCCACTAAGGCTGTGGTACTTTGTTATGGCGGCTCCAGTAAGCTGTTACAGCAGCCTGAGCCCAAACTAGTACAGTTGCTAAGGCCCCTCAGCTCTTGGGCTACAGGATTCTTTCCTGCCATCTTGGTGGCTTCCTCTGTCCCACATGCTCTTTCTCTTACCCTCTCCCATTGAGTAAATGACATCATGTGTGAAAGTGCTTAGCACAATGCCCCACATATGGTAACTCTTCACTATCCATTAACCATTACAAACATTATTAGGGCTCTCAGTGTCTAGAGCAGCCGTGGGCAAACTATGGCCCGCGGGCCGGATCCGGCCCGTTTGAAATGAATAAAACTAAAAAAAAAAAGACCGTACCCTTTTTTGTAATGATGTTTACTTTGAATATATATTAGTTCACACAAACACTCCATCCATGCTTTTGTTCCGGCCCTCCGGTCCAGTTTAAGAACCCATTGTGGCCCTCGAGTCAAAAAGTTTGCCCACCCCTGGTCTAGAGCCAACCTCGACCTACCCTGAGACCCTCTGTGCCAAAATGAGAGGTGTGGGTTCTAAGCCCAGGCCCTCGTGATCAGTTAGGCCTTCATTATTGAAGCCTTACTACCCCCCGCCCCCCAGCTTTTAAATCTAAGAGTATTAACTTGGCACCTTCCAGGAGCATTAACTCTTTTTAATGGAAAGCTTAATGGCCACAGAGCCAGTAGCACTCAAAGGCTGCAAAGGCTCAGAATGGGAGATTATTTCTCTGTCCTTGGACTCCATGATCCCCAGGGTCATGCAGAGCTGCAGAACTCTAAGGCTAAGTCTCTGCTTTCCTGTTTGCCTAATGAGGACACCCTTGGCTGGCAGTGTACTGGATAAGGCTTAACTACAGGTGGGGTCAGGGTTTGTGCTTCTGGACAGCGAAATGCTGCCTTCCTCCTTGGTCCTCCATCCCCCTTCTGCTTCTTTTGAATGAATACTCCTCTGTACTGAGAGATGGCATGGGGACCATGTCCTGCTTTCTTCCTGACTCCCTGAGTCCATAGGTCTCTGAAGGTCAGAGCGCCTGGTACTCCAGCTGCAGTCTTGGGCTGGTCAGGAGAGTCCGTTTCCTTGGCATTATCAGGAGTGCTTTCAAAAACACTCTGGCCCTGAGTTTGTTGAAGCGGGATCACAGAATGAACCTTGAGTCTTCTCTGGGCGATGACACTGGTCCAGGACAGCAAAGTGCTAGGTTGTCCTCCAGGCAGGGCGTGTTTGTTTGAGAGCTGCATTGCCCTGACTTCACAGGACACACCAGATTGACTATATTTTGGAGACTCTGCAGAAGGTTAAGTGGGTAGAGTCTGACTTGAACAGCCTCAAAACATGACCTTTGGGTTTGCTAAACAAATGAAGTGCCCGTGCTTGTGTGGTTTATCCTGAAATATATGCCTGAAGATTTCTGAGAATAAGGAGGGGAGAGAGGGCGTGGGAGTCTCCTTCAGGCTTTCAGGGCCAGGGAAAGGGGGAGGAGAAACCGTGTAGGGGGGAAAACATCTTCCCACAATGTCCATATACTTTACATTTGATCATTCTAGGCTGCCTCTTATTCTGGTTTTTGGCTCAGAGCCCAGAAGGGAGGCTCCTTCAATAATCCTGTCTGAACTTAGGACATCTGCCTTTCCCTCAAAGTAAGTAAATACATATGAATCTGTAAACACTTAGTTTCTAGTCAGAGCAAAAATACTGTTCACCACCTAGTGGCCTGCAAAGATCACATCTGCTGCACTACACCAGCCTATGGGTCTAACCCTTCCAGGCCTGAGGAGCCTGCTTTCGAAGTTATTTACTGTGAAAGTCAGGATTCTTGGCCTCTCTCTTAGGTGCCCCTTGGCTGTGCCAGACAAATGCTCTTTTGATGGAAAGTGGAGCAGGGTGAATGAGGCTCAGAACAATCTGGTTCTTGCTTCCTTCTCCTGAGAGAGATCACCACTCCCCTGTTTACACGCTTTGCTGCAGCCACACCAAATGACTTGGAGTTCCACAAATGCCGCCCTGCCTTTGCACATGCTGTTCCCTGTATTTGGAGTGCTTATTTGGCTTCTTCCCCTCTTTGCTCAGCTAACTGATTCACCAGTCACACTCAGGCACAGGCTTCCCTTGTCTAGGAAAATTTCCCTGTCATCCCCTCTATATTCCCACCTCCAAGCCCTCTTGGCTTCCACAGCACCTTGTACAGACCAGAATCATGGGGTTGTGGCACTGTATATATCCCTCATGTCTGTTTACTTGTCTCCTTTTTCCTTATGTGCCCCCCAACCTGAGACCCATTGAACCCTAGGAATGAGGCCCGGGAGCCTGTATTTTTATTAAGCTTGATTCTGAGGCACAGCCAGGTTTGGGAAGCATTGCCCTAGCTTTGTTCTTCTGTTTCCCTATAGATTACTAGACATATACTAGACCCTGAGTAAATGTCTGGCCCTTCTAGTTTCTCTCCTAGCCTCTTCTTGTTTCACTTCTGTCCCTTGCTAGCCCTAGACCAATAATTTGCTTATCCTCTTGCCCTTGCAAAACTGTAACCACCAACTGCTCATTTTTTTCCATTCCTACTGCCATGCTGCTAGGAGCTGTTGGTATACTTCCCCAGAGATTGGTGCCCTTGCAAGTTCAGGGACTCTGACCGCAACTGGCCCCTGAATGTGGTTGGCAATCGTCTGACCCTGGTCAGCTCTATTCCATTCTTCTCAGAGACTATTCCCAACCTCAGTGTTCACCTCCTCTGGCCCCACAGACAGTACACCAACTTGCTTTCTCCTTCACAGAGAAAATAGAAGCCACCAATGGGAACTCCTTCAACTTCCTGCCACCTCACCTCCACATTTACCCACACCGGCACTATCCTTTTCACTCTCCCTCCCTCTAAGACAGTGGTTCTCAACCTTCTGGCCCTTTATTTTTATTTTTTTAAAATTATTTATTGCTTAAAGTATTACAAAGAGTATTACATATGTCTCCTTTTTCCCCCCGCCCTTGACAATCCCCTGGCCTCCCCTACCCCCCAGTGTCTTATGTCCATTGGTTATGCTTATATGCATGCATACAAGTCCTTCGGTTGATCTCTTACCCCC
>NW_005357076.1:5717876-5735334 GCF_000412655.1 Myotis brandtii
AGTTCCTCATGTTGTGACCCAACCATAAAATTATTTTCGTTGCTACTTCATAACTGCAATGTTGCTACTGTTATGAATCATAATGTAAATATCTGATATGCAGGATGGTCTTAGGCGACCCCTGTGAAAGGGTCGTTCGACCGCCAAAGGGATCGCGACTCCACAGGTTGAGAACCGCTGCTCTAAGAGTAATCAGTCCTACTGGGCTCTGGATCCCATTCCCTCCCACTTCTTTAGGGCCCTTACATCCTCAATTGTCCTCTTTTTCTCTTTGACCTTTCCCATCATAAAGAAAAACAAATGTCTTGACTGGGTGTCCTCCTTTAACTACCATCCTCTCTCATAATTCCCTCTCCTTCCCATTGAACTTCGTTAAAATGTTGCCTAGATTTGGCCTCACATTTCACCTTCCACTGAGCTTCCCACCCTCGGCAGTCTGGCTTTGCCGCCACCACAACCCCTACAATGGCTACTCTTGAGACAAGGTCACCGACAATTTCCTTGGTAAAATCCAAAGACCTTCTCCATCCCTTATCTCATTTACTTGCTTGGCTACCCCAGATACTGCTGTTTGCAGCCTCCTTCTCACAATCTCTTTCTTCTTGGTTTCCCTGATGCCAAACTCCTCCTCCTTTTCCAGCTCTTTCCTGCCAGTTGCTTTCCTCGGCTCCTCCCCCTCTGCCTGTCTCTTGCATGTTAGGATTCCTCAGGGATTCGATCCTGCTTGGTCCAGTTATCTTCTCACTCTATGGGCTCTCTCCCTGGACAATTCCATTCATGCTACCTTTGATTCAACAAACACCTCTAGGCTGGTGAGTCCCAAACTTAACTGTAGCTCAGCTCACTCTCCTGGGCTATAGACATAGTCACTTGCTTACTGGACATCTCCTTGAGTCCATTCCTCTTCCTGTACCTCCATCTCAGTGAACAGTACCTGGTTTTCCTCCCTGAGTTCTCCAAATTTGACCAGTCATCAGGTCCTGTATATGATACTTTTTGAGTAACTTTCAAATCAAATCCATCCTCTGCCGCCACATCTTTGATGCGGGTTGCAGTTATCTTTCACCTGGACTTCCACAACAGCTTCCTAAGGATCTGGATCTTACTGCCACTCATTCGTCATCACCGCCCCCCCCCCCCCCCCCCCCCCCCCCAGTGAAACTGGATGTTGTCATTCCCTTACTTCACAACCATGTAATGGTTTCCCACTGTTCTCTGGTTGAAGTTCAAATTCCTTAGCAAATCCATGAGGTCCGATCCTGTCTCATCTTTGCCCTTATAGTCTATGAACTAGCCAGGACGAAGCTCCTGCAGCTCCCCGAAAGCACGATGCCCTTTCTCACCCTTGGACCTTTGCATATTTTTTTCCTTCCACCTAGGAAGTCCTTCCTTCTCACCTCACTTACTTGTTCTTCGGGTCTCGGCCTAAACATCATCCAGCTAAGGAAGCCTCTTTTGGCTCAAAGGAATTAACGGTCTCTTGACTTTGTAGGATCTCATGCTTTCTCCTAGCCGACAGTTTTTACACTTAAAATTACCCTTTTTCTCCCTTAATATATTTATAAACTCGAGGTTGGTGACTGTGTCTTGTTTGATAGTGTATCCTCAGTATCTAGCAGATGCTAGATGCATAGTAAGTGCTCAATAGTTGTCGGTTGAATGAATAAAAGACATTTTGAAAGGATCATCTCGTTTTGTTGCCGGTAGTAAACTATATGTTTCATTACCTGCCCTAAAGAGCTTATATTATAAAAGGAAAGGATCATCCTGTTTTGTTGCCGGTAGTAAACTATATGTTGTTTCATTACCTGCCCTAAAGAGCTTATATTATAAAAATGAAATAAGCTGCCAGGAAAACTTGACCGACTGGAGTAATGAATGTATCTTGAGAGGTGGAGAAGAGCTTGTGGAAGCAGACACGTGGCATTACCACCGGGCATGTGCGTAGGACCAGGAGGAGGGCAGGAACCCACCAACTCAACTGGCCTTGAATCCTCATGAGGATGGGATCATGTGAGACATGGCTGCTTTGGCACAGTTTTCATTTATTCCACAGCTTCCACCTGTCAGTGTAGCACTATAGAGAGGTCTGGGTTATAGTTTTGGCCCTGCCCACTACTTATCTCAAAGACCTTAGGCATTACTCCACTATGGATGTTGCTCTGCAGATAACACAGCGTCTAAAACAGGGAAAACACACATCAAATTCATTCACTATAACACACTTACTATGTGCCAGGTAGTGTTCCGGGTGCTGAGTGTATGAAGGTGAATGAGACAAATTCTTGACATTGTATTTGTAAACCGGGAGTGAACTATATGATCTCCAAGGTCTCTTCCTCTCTAAAATTCTGTCTCCCACTTTGACCAGTTGCAAATAAACAAGGCAGACTAGTGGCAAAGCACCGTGCTCCAGCTTCCTTCACGTCCTCCTCTCTTGGTGCCATCTCCACTCCAAACTCAGCTCGGGTATCTTTTACTCTGCCTGTAACTCGAGATTTAACTCTCCAAAGGATCTGCTAGTTAAGCTTTTCCCTTTTTGTGGAAAGGCTTTGTCTTGGTTGGACCAAGGAGACCTGGCAAGATGTGTTAGGTAAAGTTAGGTGCTTTGGCAAAAGCACAGGGAGAGGCAGAGCGGCCTTACCCTCCAAGTGCAGTATTTTTTAAGTTTGCCTGAAAGGGCACCAGATTATTGGACAGGTTCCTCCCTTTTCTCTGGATGTTCGGCATCCCCTGGTCCTCTCTCCTTTCTTTTACCTCTGCCTTGGCCTTAGGTCCACAGTTTCTACCACTTCAGTATCTGGTGTTTCAATCAGGAAGAAGGGATTCAAGGACTCTCAACCATGTGGGGGAAGGAAAGCCATAGGCTGCAAGTAACTGGACAAAGCAGAGAGGTCCTTGGGTCAGGAACATGACTTATACTGTCATTCCAGGTGAGTTGTCAGGTATGGGATGGCACTATTAAGTAACACACTTATGTGTATCAGTGAAAAAGAAGGACTTTAATACTGATCCTGGATAATTAATTATGAAGTCAAAAAGTAAAATTTTTGTCTATGTAAAAAGTCTAGCCGAAACCGGTTTGGCTCGGTGGATAGAGCGTCGGCCTTCGGACTGAAAGGTCCCAGGTTCGATTCCGGTCAAGGGCATGTACCTGGGTTGCGGGCACATCCCCAGTAGATGTGCAGGAGGCAGCTGATTGATGTTTCTCTCTCATCGATGTTTCTAACTCTCTATCTCTCCCCCTTCCTCTCTGTAAAAAATCAATAAAATATATTTTTTAAAAAAAGTCTACTATTTATGTCTCATTACTATGAGATAAATTACATGTCATTGTATATCAGATTGACATGACTAATTCTTTATTAACAGCAAATATTGCCTTCAAATTTCCTAGTATGTGATGAACTAGAAGGTATGGAGAAAAGGATTTGAAAGACCCCCTTTGCTTAACTATAATCTTGGTGCCTTACCGTCTCTGTGCCTGTTTCCTCAACTGTAAAATGATGACTGCCTCACTTCTCTCACAGGGTTGACGTGAACTCACACTACCTATGTGAAAACGCTTTGGAAACTGCAACGTGCCTTACGCACAGAGGTACCGTTACTATCCGCGTTCCTAGGACGCTGTCTGTGCAGTCCTGGCCATAGCTGCCATCTGTCCTCTTGCCTTCCCCCTTGCTCACTTGCTGGTAGGTGTCCCTCAAGGACATAACTACATTTTCACCCACTAAATCTTAGAAGGTTATGCAGGCACAAACATAAGCTAATTCCTATCAGTTTTTAAGGAAGAGGCTGTTCCTTCATTGTGCTTGAGACCCCTTATCACCAAGTACTGGGACAAAGGCTTCTTTCCTCCTGGTAGCTAGTTCATTTGGCCATAAAAAAAGTGTTAGGCTTTTTCTTTGTATAAGGCAGTGGGATGGGCTCAGTGGGATGCAGCACCGCGCATCAAAAATAATCTCAGCTTCGGAGTCCGGCAGACTCTGAGTTCAAATCCGGCCTTGGCCATTTACTTAGCTATGCAGCCTTGGCAACTAATGCTCCCTCTGAGCTTCAAGTTCCTCTTCTGTATCAGGGGATATTTCATATCTTGCAGTGTCACTGAAAGGATTATAATTAATGCCTGTGAGTGACTGGCACATAATGAGTGCAGAGATGACAGATGAGCAGCAAGGTCTGTCTCTAGGGCCAAAGCATGGTAATTGGAGTTGTGGATGATGAAACATAATAACCAGCTGAAAGGTGCAGAGAGGGAGGGGCCACTTAAAAACACAGCGAGGGTCTCTTTCCTGGCAGCACTCAAGTAGAAGCTGAATGATCACCGTGAAAGGTGCTTCAGAAAGCATCTCTCTCTGTTCAACCCTAGAATCTCTTTAATTTCTAAGGTCAGAAAAAGAAATGTCCCAATTTTTTTTTTAATCCTCACCATAGGATATTTTTCTCACTGAGTTTTAGAGAGTGGAAGGGAGAGGGAGAGAAAGAGAGAGAAACATTGATGTGAAAGAGAAACCAAACACTCCATGACTGGGGCCAGGGTACAGGGTACATGCCCTTGACTGGAATTGAACCCAGGACCTTTCAGTCTGCAGGGCAACGCTCTATCCACTGAGCCAACCCGGCCAGGGTGGAAATGTTCAATTTAAAGAGAAAAATTTTGTAAGTTCAAATACCAAAGGGTAAAGATGAGCTAATACAGTGTCTGTGTTGTACAATTATACAAATGAAACCAATGAGAGAAAATTAGTGATTGCTTCTAAACTGTCACTGAAACCATGATTTAAAGGCTTACTGTAGTCTATGTATTTTTATTTTTTTTCTTTGGTAATAATTCACATGATTGATGCTAAAAAGTACATTAGGAAACTCAGTGGTTTTCCAATATGGAGTTTGTTTGGGTTGAGAAATTAATATGGAAACAGATGAGCTTTTGAGGCTAGTAATTTTTGTGCTCTGATGTGCTTTAGAGACAAGAATAGTGGGCTGAATTATCAATCAACTGGAATCTATTCCAGTTCCAAGATTTTCTTCTGCCTGGGCTCTGGATCACGAGCAGGTCTTTACCTTCTCTGTGCTCAGATTCCTTAGTGACTCAATGAGGTCACCACCTCCCTGTCAGGTAGTACATGTTAAACATTTTGAGATTAGGGCCAATTGCTACTGGGATTATATTTATTCATAATTAAGTCACTCTAAGCAGGTCAGGTACAAGTTATTAATAAGGAGAAAGGCAAATGTTTCTGAGGCAAAATTTGCATAAAATCTAATAAAACTATTCTCTCTCTCTTTTTTTTTAATGGTGGTGGTGGTGGTGAAAACTATTCTCTTAATTGTGCAGTGTCGACCTGGGCTCTGTGAGGGAGAACAAAGGGTACCGTTTAGCTTTCCAAGTTTTTCCCTATCATAATATAAAAACCTACTTAGATACTGATAAGATAAATTCATATATTTTTTAAAGACAATATTCCCATTTGCTTAGGATAAATGGTTTTCAGATTCCTGTCTTATAAAAAATAATCTGACCTCTGCCCCCTGTCCACAATCTCTGAGACTTTGAAAGGATAAAGAAACCAATTTGGAGCTCGTTCAAAGGATTTATTTGCCACAGAACTGCTTGAGCCCACCAACAAGAGGAACTCAGGATTTCTGTGTTTAAAGGATATTGCTCACTGCTTTATTCTTAGCTTGAACATTCAAAAAACAATTCTTTTGCCAGCATTTGGCATGTCTAAAAGAGGTGAGAAAAAGTTAGAATCTATAGAATTAGATGTCTAAAAATAGAAAAAACCCTAAACATTTAAATATGCCTCATTTAGACAGGTCCTGAGTAGAAATCATATTCATCAGCAAAACAGAACGTTTTACGTCAGAAGTGCTGAATTTTATAACTCCAGATCCTGACCTGGACTTGACTGGTGAGGATTCCACCCACTGCACAAGTGTCAGGAGAGAAGCCATTCCGTTGGCTAATTCTGGCCTGTGACCTACCCGGCTTGCCAAGTTTTATAACTCTCTTAAACCCAAACCTCCTGGTTCTCTGATGCCGACTGTCTTAACCTAATTCTCAAAGCTTTTAAAAACAAATAAACACAAATTTTCCCTGCAAGATCACACATTTAAATACTGTTGCTTGTGGATAGATACAGAGAAACTAAGTACTGATGAGAATGAACAATTCAGCAATGGAGCTGTGAACCTCTGGCTGGCTATGTAAGGTGTAGGAAAAGTCCCCCGCTGGCTCTGCACTTGCTGTGCACACCAGGGGTGCCCATCCAGGCAAGGTCAACACGAAGAGGGTGTGAACCCCAGCAGCTGCTCGATGGGTTTAAACCGCCACTCATCTGCCTCCAGCTCTTCTACCAAACCAGCTAGTTTTTCCATCCGAGCAACTTGCTGATCTGTAAAGAGTTAAGGAGGTTATATATAATACAATGTATTTCCCATTAGAGTCACCAATCACCAACATGATGACTGGTTTAAAAGTAATTTCTACAAGGAGTTTCCCCCTTAATATTCTAGTAATGGGGTCTTATTCTATGTTGGTCAGAAGACTTAATCTTAAAAAAACTAATAAACACCTTATCCTGCATGCCATAGTGACGTGTACTAAAAGCCTAGGGTTACAGGCAATTGCAGCTTTCCCCCAACATTATGCCTTCAATGGTACAATGGTCTGGTTGGGGAACATAGTTCCCTGATGCATAAATGAAGGCCTGGTGAGGCATGATGGGACAGAGAAGGTGCTACCAGGATCTTAGAGTCCAGGTAGACCATGAGGTATTACATAAATACTTGAAAATGAAGATGATGGTAAACCAGGGGAGGATTACAGTAAACAAAGTTTTCAGAAAGGGGAGGAAAAAGCAACATAAAAGTAGGAAGCATTAACTCCCCTAGAAAACTAACCCTTTTGACTTCAACTTTAAGCTTTAATGAGGACATTATGTCTGGATGAAGGCTGCAGAATGTTTTTGTTGCAGGTAATTTAGAAAGTCCACTCAAACAGCCTTGCTGAATTTCAAGAGTTTGTCACAAAGTACACCAACCTTTATGAATCTCACCCTCACCCTGGAAATTTATTCTCATAGTTAAGTACACAACACTCATGTGCTTACCATGTTTTACCTGCTTCAGTGTAGAAGCCACCTGATAGCTGAAAACAGATTCACAGAGAAATCTCTCAGAGCCATCTACAAACGAGAGAAAAAGTTTTAATCTGCTTTAAGGGTTTTACGGCTCCTGTAAACCAAGTAAACATGTCCCCTTTCCCTGCTTTTACATTCAGGGTCTACTTTTCAGTGTTTACAAAGAGGGTTTCTGTTTCATTTAGAACTAACATTGCTCAGTTATAAAAGCTATTTCTATACCTAGAATATTAAAATAGTTCCTCTACTTGTTTAAGAATTTAAAAATAGTGTTTAAAAAAACAAAAAACAAGAAACCTTAGTCTGACGTCCTGGTCAGCATTTCTCCCCTCCCAACCCAATAGTTTCCTAATGTTCTCCTGTTCTGTATGTCAGGCAAACACTGACAGCTGACACATTTGGCCATGTGACCACTGTGCTATCAAAATACAAAGGTACACCAAAACGTGAACTAATTTTCATTCTAAAAAGTCAAGCTGAGGGAAAAATAGCTGTTGTTGTTTTTCAGTATATCAAATTACATCACTATGACCATGACAAAACACTGCTGGGAAATTTCATTCTGTCAACGCAAATTGTAACCTTGATTTTCCCAATGAACCAAAACATTGCAATTTGGATGGCGATAAGAGTACAGTGCAATTTTAGAGCCTAGTGCTGTACTGGTGCCAAGCACTGGCAACAAGAAGGTAGCTAACTCTGTCACCACAGCGTTTGGAAGATGATTGTGAAATACAACTTAGTTCATGTTATTCCTTGTCAGGCAGGGGCTGATAGAGCAAAACATACCCCAAAGGACACAGAGCTCATGTAGGAAAATGTGACATTACAAGGGTAGCTCAAATCATTTGGGGAAGGTAATTTATTGCAAAAATCCTAAAACAAATGGAGGCAGAGGACACAGTTGTCTTTTTTTAGGTGGTAGTTCATGTCAGCACTCCTTGGTGTCAAGCACTCAGCCATCAATCACGGGTTGGTGCGTCAGCCAGGTATTAAGTGATAAGGAGTTAGGACTAATACATTCTGGCTTCATGCTGACTTTTACACAAGGCAGACCTTATTTCAGAAGTCATGGTAAACAATAAAGAAACACCACGGATATTGTGTCCAGATGGCTTGAATATACAACCAAGAGGGCTTCTTTTGCCCAATATTCAAAATTGATGCAAAAAAGGAAAATATAATTATTTTCATAAAGTGATGTGCAGTTTAGGGAGAGTGCTACATTCTTTAAATTTGATCTCTTTTCTACATATTGTGCTATATGGGATATGATCTGATCTTCTCCTCCCACTCCCATGTCATCTATGAGCAGATCATCTACACTGAGCAAAAAAAAATTTTTTTTCCAATTAATTGAATATTACACTGACTGTCCAGTTTAAAGATCTAGGTAAGCTAAAGATATCATTGAGTTTTTCAGATAATCGGGCAGCGAGTAGCTATAAATTCCACTATGGGAAGAGGGACTGTGTGAACATTTGACAACAATAATGCAATTTATTATGGCTCTTCTGTGTAAATATACCAGTGTTCATTATCTTATTCATACCCCTGCTTAAAGAGTCAAATTATAACTGAAGTTTCATTTTAGAATGAGCAAAGCATAGAGAATTAGAGCTCAATTCTCAGGTGGTTTGACCCTGAACTATATATTGAGCTTTAAGATCTCAAACAAGGCATTGGGGATTATGGGCTATAAGGATCAGGCCAAGATGTATTTGGAATGGAAACCTTGGAAGTGGTACCTTCTACTTACATTTAATCACTGGTGCTAGCTATTAGGATAAAATGCTGCCCAGTGGGTGTGGCTCAGTGGTTGATCGTTGACCCAGGAACCAAGAGGTCATGGTTTGATTCCAGGTCAGGACACATGCCCAGGTTGTGGGCTCGATCCCCAGTAAGGGGTGTGCAAGAGACAGCAGATCGATGATGTTTTTCTCTCACTGATGTTTCTATCTCTCTCTCTCTCTCCCTTCCTCTCTCTCTAAAAATCAATAAAATGTTTAAATTATAACATTTGCATATTTCCCTTGGTAATCAACTTCAAAGCAAAAGGATGTAAGCTAACCTTTCAGAGAGGCACTCTGTAGGCTTTTGCCGCGATCACTTTGCCACTCTCTATGTCTATAGAATACACTTTTGCTGATGTGCAGCTCTGTATTAACCACAAAGTCCACTGCTCCTCAGCCACATCCTATTAAGTGTGATATCTGTACTAATCTAAAGCCTGGAATTTCTCCAGAGAGGAGTCAGCCTGGGGCAATCTGTCTTCCATTTAGAAATTGTAATCAAACCCTTTGCAACACACCAAGTAACAATGCATCAGCTTTCCTCTTAAGAGACAAGCAAAGGTTATAAGTAATGAAAAGTTCAGTAAATTGCCCAAATCTAACACCACTGCAACTCCAACAAATAGGATGCTAACAAATTCATTTAAAAGAATATTACCTCACAACAGGAAATTAGACAATGCCAGATAACTTATACCGCAGTGGCCTACAATGTCACTAAAATTCAGCCACTTCTGAGCAGGAGGGCTTACTAATAATTGGGTGAGGACAGTTTGGTCAAGGGCAGGAGAATGCTGAAAACTGTATACAGCTTATGTGATACTGCTTATCAGGGGGCAAGTAGGCACACAAAAAAGTTAATTCACAAGGTTAACTACAGGTTAATTGGGTTTATTATCCTAGATGTAGGAGGATACACGATCAAACTGAACCTGTTAAGATTATAAACAGCATCCAACCTTTGTTTGAACAGGCAATTCTTCTTACTCTATTTTCATATTCAACTCTTTTTACTCTATTTTCATATTTAATTAAACTACTGTAAGAAAAATGGTTTGATACATGGTAATATTAATTGCATAACAGTATCACTCTAAGAATGGTAGAAGATGGCTTTCAAATCTAACGTCTTTATTAACTCACATTTAGGAGTATTCTTTTCAATTTAACATTCTTTTTAAAAAAAATTATTTTTATTGATTTTAGAGAGAGAGGAAGAGGGAAAAATATAAAAAACAATGAGAGAGAAACATTGATTTTCTGCCTCCTGCATGCCCTCTACTGGGGATCAAGCTGGCAACCCTGGCATGTGCCCTGACAGAGAATCCAACCTGTCAGGCTCAATTTAACATTCTTGATTTGACCAGGACAGTTCAGGGATTGCCATCTCTAATTTTTCATATTCTGTCCTTAAGTGCAAGCAGCTTTAAAATATGGATGAAACTTTAAACTTAAGAATAAAAACTGTGTACTGTGAATTTAAACTTAATTCCTCCTACACTAAAAAGCCAACACATTCCTCCATAAAGCACACTGAGATGAATACAAATGGATAGAGCTGTAACTTGTTAGAACATCAACATTCTGACTAATCTCAGAAGCCTTTCTTCTTTTAATGTTTCCAAGTAATCTGGTGAATACTAGCAAAGAATGCTTATAGCTTTGAGACTAAGGAGGGATCTCCAGTATTAAATTCCTCCCACAGCCAGAATTGAAATGACTTCAATCTTAGAGTCTGCTGTTAAACATTGATTCCTCATCTGTTGCTATAAAACTCATTAAGCAATTTAGTTTTTTGTTGTTGTTCATTAAGCAATTTAAATGCTTTCAACTTTTGATTTGTTTTGTGGGAAAGTTGCTTAATACCAGGTCTATGCTATGTATAATCGAAGTCATAATATACTTTCAGTGTCAAATATGGTAAGGTACCAATTACTACCTCCAGACTCAGTGACACTAACTTGAATATTTTGTTAACAAAACTGAAGAAAATGAAAATGAAAAGGCAAAGACACAAGTACAGACTCTTCAGATGTATCACTATGTTACCCTACCACCTACTTCAATAATCATGATTTGAATTAATTCTAGAAAGCCTATGGTCCCAGTCTTTCCATATTTTCCTGCCAAAATGATTCTTCTATTTGCCCTGGCTTAATCCAAAACTTTTTATGATACCTGATATAAATGAATAAAGATCACCCCTGGAAGCCAACTACTATCTACAGTTTGTAACTTTCTCAGAGACATTTTCAGATTAAATATATTTACTGAAATTTGCAGTATTTAAAACAAAAAGATCAATACATAATTAAGCACAAAAGTGCTAGAATCAAGTAGATTTTGAATCCTTGATAGGTTCTTTGTTGACTTTTTTCCAAATTATGATAAATAGTATAATAGTTAAGGATCATTTTCATGAGACTCCCCTGGGTGTTAGTCAAAATAAAGATTCCTGTGCTGCACCCTAGACTAATTCAGAATCGCTAAGGGTGGGCCAGAAATGGGGTCTTAAATAAGCTCTTCAGGTCATTTTTATGCTCTCCATTAAGAATTTATTGGTGTAAAAAAAAAAAAAAGAATTTATTGGTGTAGCTCCTAAAGCGACATGAATCTGATGAATTCCAGGTACCAATGCCATTTCATGCTTCCAGCCTGTGCCCTGATCTTGCCCAGCCAGTTTGCAAATGTGTGCAGAATAAGATGGCGGATAGTATGATGCAAAAATCCAGCTCCAGTGCTAGAAAAACCACACAGCCCTGTCCTGCAGTGGGCCAGCACAGTCACCTTCACCTATAACAGTAGTATATTACTTTTGATTTCCTCTCAGAACCTCTTTGATGGGGTTCATCTAACTTTAGATTAACGACATAAGACAAAATTTGTCAAGCCCACTAATCATAGGGAGACAAGCTAGTGCTAGGATAAAGCAAACTGGAGCAGGAGATCAAGAGAATTTCTGACCCTAACTGGTTTGGCTCAGTGGATAGAGCATCAGCCTGCGAACTGCAGGGTCCCAGGTTCAATTCCGGTCAAGGGCATGTACCTTGGTTGCGAGCACATCCCCAGTAGGGAGTGTGCAGGAGGCAGCTGATCAATGTTTCTCTCTCATCGATGTTTCTAGTTCTCTCTCCCTCTCCCTTCCTCTCTGTAAAAAATCAATAGAATATATTTTTAAAAAAAGAGAATTTCTGGTTCCAGTGCTTACTTTGTCTTTAACATGGGCAAATCACTTGAACTTTCCTGGGTCTAAATAACTCTAGATCAGTGGTCGCCAACCGGTGGTCCATGAGGTCCGAAAGGTTGGCAACCGCTGCTCTAGATGACTTCTATGAATTCCAAAGTCTTTTTCAGCTTCAAAGTTCTGATTTTGGAGATTTGTGTTTTAAAGATATTATTTTGAAATGGGGACAAAAGATGAAATGTGGAGCTGAAATCAGGGCAAATTCTTCTAATCCACTGAATAGCATCTTTACAATTAACATTTATTGCAGGTCTGAATCCAATTATCAGCAAAAAGCAGCCTGAGCTCACCTTCTAACATCTCCCCAGCGCCTTTGGGGTAGGTGAAAAGGGCCTTCCGTGGTGGGGCAAGGTCTGAGACACTGAAACCAGATCCACTGACAGAACTTCCACTGACCCCACCGGCTGAGGAGGACGAAGAAGAGGCAGCCATTTCCTTCCTAGCAGAAGTCTCACTTCACTGTGGAGAAAGAAAACAGCAGTTGGCACATTTATGGGAGTGAGAGTGACATTTCATTCTAGCTGCCATAAAAGCCAGCACAAGTTTAGTAGAAAATTGGCTCCCCCTTTTTCTACCCTCTACTCCTACGATCTTTTATTGAGCCTCAGGCCAAAATGTCACTCAGGATTTTAAGTGAAGATATGTTTATTCTTAGTTTTTCTACTTAAAACACTATTTCCTACCACTAGTAAACTGTTTATGTCACTTGGGATTGACTGTGGGTGATTTACGGGTTAAAAAGGGTGGCAGGGCCAGGCCAAGGTAGTAATTTGACTGAAGAAATACATTATATGCGGATAAAACAACCATGCCTCATTGGACAGTTTGTCTTGGATACATCCTGACCAAGCCACAGCAAATATTCACTTACAAAATTTTCCAAGAACATGTTAAATGTTTATGTCACTTGGGATTGACTGTGGGTGATTTATGGGTTAAAAAGGATGGCAGGGCCAGGCCAAGGTAGTAATTTGACTGAAGAAATACATTATATGCGGATAAAACAACCATGCCTCATTGGACAGTTTGTCTTGGATACATCCTGACCAAGCCACAGCAAATATTCACTTACAAAATTTTCCAAATAAAATTCCAGAATAACACTGTGTTCTGGTCCCAAGGAAGGGGAATTGGTTAGGAAGTACATATTGGCCCTTTATTACGAAGTAAAAAAAACCCCTTTTCATCCAAGTGTAATATGCAAGTTGATCACTTGGTGGCGTCCCAAGACTAGAAAAAAATAGTTCAGGAAATGATTTCAGAATTCATGGCTTATTTAATAGGCCCTATTAGGAATAGAGCAGCTATTGAGTGTTTCATCTCTTGCCATATCAATAAAATAAAAAAGTCCAAATGTAAATGAGAAAATCTATACTGAATACACCTTACAAAATAAAACAAAAATACTTTTACCATAGAAACTTACACCATACATTTACAAAAGATTCTAAAAAGTGTGTTTTCTTAAAAAAAAAAAGTCTAGTATTGTGCTAACAGAACTTCTGCATCTATTAATGTTCTAATGTGCTACTTCTGCCTGTCCAACATGGCAGCGACTACCCTCATAGTGGTTATTAAACTAGTTGATTGAAAAACTGTATTTTAAATGTTATTTAATGCTAATTGAAATTTAAATAGCCACAGGGGGCTGGTGTTTACTGTACTGGAAAGTACAGCTCTAGTATTTAGACTAAAAAATGACTTTAAACTGAACTGTATACTTGAAAATGGCTAATGGTTAATTTATGTACCGTGAATTTTGGTTCACATAACATAAAAAAAGATAAAAATGACTTTACATGGATTTTTAAAATAAATTCCCCTTTTTAATGGCCAGAGAGAATTTTTGCTAAACTTTTATTTTGCTAATTGCAAAAGGAATACATTTGTTATAAAAAGTTGAAATGTATTTTTTTTAATGAATTTATTGAGGTGACATTGGTTAATAGAACCATATAGGTTTCAAGTGTACAACTCGATAACACATCACCTGCATGCTGCATGGTGTGCCCACCACTCAAAGTCAAGTCTTTTCCCACCACCATGTACGTCCCCTTTGCCCAGTTCTACCTCTGAAACTTATTTTTGAAAAAAAAATATTTTTTTTTAATGAGGAAAAGCTATACAGATATAAACCCTATATATGCATAATCCAGTTTCCTAGCAAGGGAAATAATATACTGTGCATTTCTGAAAATCTGGCTGTTTCCTTAATTTTGTGATTATGATTTAAGGTTGTGAGGGAAGCAGGCCTTAGTTTCTGATTTCATTACATGTCTATAAGTAATACTGATTAATACTGCAGTGGGATATGGGAACAGTAAGGCAACTGCTATAATTAGAATGTCAGCCCATTTAAAAATGCACTGACTAAGGACATTTTCAACCTTGTATTAGTCACTTTTCCTTTTTTCCTCTGAGCTCTATAACTTTCCAAATTGTATTCATATTCATAGAGGCAACACCTTTTGAAGTTAGATTCATATCCAATCCCTTGGACCATACTAGCTCAAAACATAGCGTGACATGTTTAAAAATTCTCTTTAGATTTCTGTTGGGATCTAAATAAAGTATACAGACAGCTTAGCTATCTTTTGGAGAGTAGCTCAGTCTTATTTCCCATGAGTTCAGAATAGAACCCACTGTGAACTGTTTATAACTCCAATCTTTTCCCTATACCTTGACATAAGCTTTAACTAGTTGCAAATGTAAGGGATACTTTGTATTTTAAAACCCAGTTGGTCAGTAGAGCACTCAAGCTAACTGCCAGAATGCCGACAACTTCAAAAGCAAGACACAGTGTGACTTCTAAACTGCATATAATCAAAGAAATTCCCTTCATCCTATTTTCTCTCAAATTCAGAACAACTAGCATTCAATACACAGATCAACCAGAGCTAAAAACTGGAGTGCAGAATTAGCACAAAGCTAACTTTAACATAAACAAGCAGTTTTCTGCTGAGGTGGAAAGATACACCTGAGTAAGTTCAAACTTTAACGATTTAGGTTAAATTTTGAATGGTATCAGGAGGTGGTAACAGAGTTAAAGTGAAACTAATAATAAACCCGAGTTTGAATGGCTCTGTTAAGGCAGGCATTATGATCACCAGAACCAAACATAATGCCTGGTCTATACTAAGTAGCTGTTGGTTTAAATTAATGTTTACTACATGAACTAAACATTTCACAGGAATCATAAAGATTCCTTAAAGGTCATCTAATCCAACTCCCCCATTTTATTAATGATAAAACAAAACTGAGGTATAGAGACTTTAGCTTATTTGCTGTGACATTTTTTAAGCGATGGCTTTGTTGGCATGTCATGTGTCATGTGAGAGGTGAAATAGCATAGTGGTTAAGAGCTCAGATCCTGGTCCTGGCGAGAGTGGCTCAGCTGGTTGGAGCTTTGTCCATACACCCAAGGGTTTTGGGTTCCATTCCCCATCAGGGTACATACCCCGGTTTTGGGTTCAAGCCCAAGTGCGGGAGGAAACCCATTGATCTTTCTCTTTCAGAGCTCAGATTCTGAAGCTTCTAGGCCTACGTTCATGTCCTGGTTTTTGCTACTTATTGTATAACTCTGCACAAATCACTTAACCTCTGTTCCTCAGTTGCCTCATCTCTAAAATGGGAATAGTACCTACCTCAGAAGTGTCATGAAGGTTAATATTAAATAAAGCAATTGGGACATTTACGGCACAGTAAACAATACTATTAGCTCTCCCAAATCACTAATTATTATTTACTCTTGAATCTTTTTTTTTCTTCTATGCAGATCTGCTTTTCATACATACTGTGTCCCAATACACTCACAGGAAAAGTTCTAATTCTCTCCATTTGACATTGAGTCAGCAAGTTCCTAGAGGGGAAAGGATCCGCTCAGGAAAAGGAAAAATGCCCTCCATTAATGCACTTCAAACTTTCATTTTAAGGTTCATGAACTTAGAAAGAATAATGTGATCTAGAAAAGGAGGAAGGAGTTGTCTTTCTACCTTCAAGTCCTAGCACAAAGTTCTGGTCAAAATGGCCAAGTAGAAAATAATAATGAAAGTCGATTGTAATTGAAAAAAAAAGACCTAGCACAGAACCTGGATCACGTTTCCTGCAGGAATGATGAATAAATGACACAACACAGTGCTAGCAGCTCAGCAAAGGTTATGAAGGGGATAAAGGATTGGTTCATTACTGTTTTCTTTTCTTCCTCATTCTGCAGATCTATCTGCCACTAGGCTGCCACGCCCAAAGTAGGTGGTTCAGTAAGATTTTGTTGAATAAATATTGATGAAGTAACCTGGAGTTTGGCCCTATCAGTGAAGCTGGGACTACTGGCAATAAAGATCCTCATAGAAGAGCAATGCTATTTGGGGGACACACACAATGTCTGTGTCCACACTAAGATGATTCAATATTTTTTTAAATATATATTTTATTGATATTTTTTTGCAGAGAGGAAGGGAGCGTGTTAGAAACATTGATGAGAGAGAAACATAGATCAGCTGCTTCCTGCACGCCCCCTATTGGGGATGTGCCCGCAACCAAGGTACATGCCCTTGACCGGAACCAAACCCGGGACCCTTCAGTCCACAGGCCGATGCTCTGTCCACTGAGCCAAACCGGCCAGGGCAAGATGATTCAATATTTACTTCACATACGACAGGGATGACCTTGTATTCATAAACTATTTTCCTTCCTAGCAGATTTATGCCTATTTTGTTAAAAAAAGATTCCTTCCTTTTGAAAAAGTCTTATTGAAAAGATAGACTCTTAAAGATGGTACCGTGGTACAATGACAAATTATTGTAAGCAATCAAATTCCATCAACAAATCGTTCCACTGTATCCATCCCACTTAAATAGCTGCGTTACCATTCAAACAGATGCTGCAGCGAAAACCAGGTGGGGTGGAGAGAAAGGGCTGAAGAGGGGAGGAGTCAGAACGCCAGAGGCTCCCAAACTCCTGCCAGGCCACACTCCCCCCAACCCCGGTTCGGCCCCAAGGGGCCATCGCGCATGCGCCACCACCAGGCGCGCATGCGTTCTCAGTCCGTCGCGGCCTGCGGGGACTTCCTTTTCCACGCCCTCTGCGGCAGGCTCCCGTTTCTCCCAGCTTCTCCTTTTCGCTAGTCCCTGCAGGTAGGATCCTGAGGATAAACTCTCTTTCTGCAAAGCTCCTGAGCGTCCCTGAGCCCTTGGCAACTTACCTCAGCGGTCTTGGCACTTTCCCCTTCAGCCCCGCCCCCAGGCCTCAGCCGGAGCGGCCGCGCAGAGAACGACTGC
>NW_005357076.1:5735368-5737790 GCF_000412655.1 Myotis brandtii
CGCGTTGGACGCGCTTCCGGAGAGGACTTCCGGGCCCGTGGTCTCTGCCGCCACCGCGGTTTACCTGCAGCAGCGGACGCCTCCGCAGTTACCTTGACGTACTCGCCCTTTTTTTGCTCGCGTTTGTGATGCAGGGCTTCAGCTTCGATGTCGCAGGCCTTGTGCCTTCCTCTCCCTCTGCAGGCCACCCTGAAGCCGGGCCAAACTGGGTTTCCCCCTTCCTCCCGAACGGTTTCGGGGCCCTGGGAGGCAGATGACTGTGCTGTTGTAACCCTGCCTCCCTTCTTCCAGAGCTCCTGGTCTGAGGCCCACCTGGGCAGGAAAGCCTTTGTGGAGAGCCTTTTTTTATTTTTAATAGAGGTCCTGGAGACATCAGGGTATTGCTAATTATGCTCCCTCTTCTCCGCTCAAGTCTCCTTTTCTTCGTTGTTATTTCTCACAACACGAAATGTCTCCTTGGTTCTGTAAGCAAACTGTCAATTACAGTGACTTGCTGAGGGGGGACTGAGTATTAGTGTCATTATTAAGGATTAATCTGTTTTCTTGGGAACTTTATTTTGGGCTTCAAGACTAACCAACCACCTTAGACTTACCAACTAAAAGCCTCTGTGGTAGGAACACTGGTTAGATTTAAACACAGCCGGCCCATCAGCAACCCTTTGTTTCCTGAATTATTGGTTCACTGAGTTGTGACTAGAACGTCGGCTTCTCAGTGAGTGGTGTGGTTTGCTGGGCAGTGGTCTGTGGGAATTGGATTCCTCCTCTCAGCAATGTGTCCTCCCCCCCCCCCCCCCTTTTTATTGAATTTATGGAGGTGACACTGGTTAAAATTATACAGGTTTTAGTTGCACAGTTCCACACAACGTCGCCTGTACACTGTATTGTGTGTTCACCCAAGTCAAGTGACAATGTGTTGGTTTGAAGAATCATGTTGGTTAAGTCATATTTTAACTGTTTTCATAGGCAACTGGGTCTGTTTGTTGGGTGTGTATTTCAAGCACCTCTGAAAGTAGTCGGGGCCTTTACCCCCCTCTGAGGGATAGGTGTGTTAAATATCCCTGATTCTTTTTAAAGTATATATATTTTATTGATTTTTTACAGAGAGGAAGGGAGAGGGATAGATGAGAGAGAAACATCGATCAGCTGCCTCCTGCACATCCCCCACTGGGATGTACCTGCAACCAGCGTACATGCCCTTGACCGGAATCGAACCCGGGACCCCTCAGTCCGCAGGCCGGCGCTCTATCCACTGAGCCAAACCGGCTTTGGCGAGGTACATTATCTTATCTAACCCTCCCAGCAACCCTCTGAGATAGGCACCACCAATATCCTGAAGATACAGGGCAAGACAACATAGGACAGGGAGGAGTCCAGATCTGACCAGGAGCCTGTAACCACCATCCTGGGGTGATCTGTCTACGAGCATAGGAACCCTACTCATGAAGTAGCAACGAAAATAATTTTATGGGTGGCTCACAACATGAGGAACTGTATCTAAAGGGCCAGAAGGTTGAGAACCACTGGGTTAGGGCTCCCTGATTCTTTTAATTATCATGCTTCATAGAACGGGTGAAACACTTTGCAAATGGTTAAACACAGAAGGTTGCATTTTACTCCTTTTAGGTTAAAGTAATAAACAAACCTCTATTGTTTTTCTTTCAAATCCGTGGACAGGCTGTATATATTGGGTTTAATATAGTTTTATTACCTTTTTTGGAGTGCTGAATAGTTTACAAATTACTGTCTCCAGTGAGCCAGGAATGATAGAATGTAGTGGAAAATGAAGCGATTGACTCACAACAGTTCACAAATAGGGAGCTCTAATGGAAACAGGGCAGCTGTGGCTCAGGAGGTGCTGTGAACGGATGCCCAGTTTCGTCCTTTCAGGGCTGAGTAATGATCCATATATAGGGTTTTTCTTTCTGATCGAAAGGTAAGGTGCTCATTTATTTTTTCCAGGACTTCACTGGAATATTGTTTGGGAACGTAGCATGGAAGTTCTGCGCCCACAGCTTATAAGAATTGGTGGGCGGATTTATAGGAAGAATCCCATTCAAGAGCAGACTTACCAACATGAAGAAGAGGAGGAGGACTTCTATCAAGGTAACCCCAGTTGCTCTTTGGTCAGATTAGAAGTAAACTGTTCTCTGTATTGTAGAAGCAGTTCTTTGTTTTGTTTCAGTGTGCTGCTTTCTTGTACTGAGATTTGAGATGATTGGTTTCTCAGCGCTCCATTTGTGTTGGTGTGTAAGGGGACTGATGTGTTTGAGTGTAATGAGGATTCTCAGTGGCAGTTCAAAATCTAGTTACATTTCATCTTTGTACAGAGGCTTAAATGTAAGAGGGGGCAATTTTAGTTAACTGTTAAGATTAGCCATTAGTATTCTGTAACAAAAGTAACTTCCTTTATCTATAAAGTTGT
>NW_005357076.1:5737936-5740050 GCF_000412655.1 Myotis brandtii
ATATAAATTATTTAAATAAACGAATATATGTAAAGTATTTTATCCAGTGCCCAATAATGTTAGTTGTTATTATTGTTGTTATTTTTCTCTTCCTTGCAGACATATACAAGCAGTTCCAAATACACAACTTTATTATGATGTAGGGATAATTTAAGAAATAAATTAAACAGCTGAAACCGGTTTGGCTCAGTGGATAGAGCGTCAGCCTGCGGACTGAAAGGTCCCAGGTTCGATTCCGGTCAAGGGCATGTACCTGGGTTGCGGGCACATCCCCCGTAGGAGATGTGCAGGAGGCAGCTGATCGATGGTTCTCTCTCATCGATGTTTCTAACTCTCTATCTCTCTCCCTTCCTCTCTGTAAAAAAATCAATAAAATATATTAAAAAAAAAAGAAATAAATTAAACAGTCAAGATGGATTATAAATATTTTCAGGCTAATTAACTTGGGCTTGGGTTAAATGCATAAATTGGCAGGGCCTTTGAGGTCCTCTGCTTTATTTTTCTTTTGCTTTATAAGCTTTTTCATTGGGCCCTAAGTCTTGGAGTTTAGTCTCTTCCCTGATGCTCCCCATGATTTCCCTTCAGCCTTGGAGCCTTTGGGCTCCTTTATTTCACTTTGTCTCTGCTGTATGGAGTAAGTTCTCACAGTATCTCTCCAACTTTATGCATTAGAAGAATTTTATGTCTTAAAACTAAAAACAACTGAGTCGTACA
Organism: Myotis brandtii; assembly: GCF_000412655.1. NCBI lineage: Eukaryota > Metazoa > Chordata > Mammalia > Chiroptera > Vespertilionidae > Myotis > Myotis brandtii. Next base: position 5,738,651 of record NW_005357076.1, read on the forward strand.
TTTTTAAGAGGATGAATTTATGTTATGTGAATTACATCTCCATAAAAAAATAGTAAAACTTAAAAATATATATATATTTTTATTTCAGAGAGGAAGGGATGCTCAACAGTGGTTGAGCCACGTCGGTGGGGCAGTAAAACTTTTTTAAAAAATATATTTTTCTTGATTTCAGAGAGGAAGGGAGGGAGAGAGAGATAGAAACATCAATGACGAGAGAGAATCATTGATCGGCTGCCTCCTGCACGTCCCCCACTGGGGGGCCTGCAACCCGAGCATGTGCCCTTGACCAGAATTGAACCCAGGGCCTTCCAGTCCATAGTCCAACGCTCTATCCATTGAGCCAAACCAGCTAGGGCAAAACATTTTTATTAGGTCTTTGCGTTCTGGGAGAAACAGTGGTATGTACTTACTAATTTTCCAAGGTTCCAAAATTGGAAGATTTGAAATAGGTGTTTTTTATTTTATTTTTCTTCTAATAGCTGGTCACAAGGACTGTCAGAGCAGTGCTCTGCAATGTAAATTGTTGGGCTGTTGTGTGTGTGTGTGTGTTACTTTTTTTTAAACCTTGAGAGTGGTTGTCAGCTTGGGGAGAAGACTGTTGTCCACAGAGCAGCACTCTGTGCAAGATTTTATGGTTTCTGTGCAGGCTTCATGGAGTGTGCAGAAGAGCCCTGTGATGGCTACGAGGTGGTACAGACCCAGCAAGGTTTCCAGTGTACCGTGAAGGCCCCCAGCCTGCTCTACAAGTGAGTGAGGTCCTGGCAGCTTCATGAGGAGGCTTTTCCAGGAAACTCAGCAGCAACCTGACTCTTCTCTCTTCCACACTTAATTGCAATGGTTGATTACTAATGACAAAGTAGTTTAGGGTTTTATGTCCTAGAATTTCTTTTTTACAATAATTTTTTATTTTTCAATTACAGTCAACATATAATATTATATTAGTTTTAGTTGTACACCCCAGTGATTAGACATTATACAACTTACTAGTGATCATCCCAATAAATCTCATACCCATCTGATACCATACCTATTTATTAGAATACTAGTGGCCCGGTGCATGGATTCGTGCAAATTGAAAGGAAATTAATTAGAAGAAAGATTCGTGCGGTAATTACGTCACTGCAAAAAAATTACATGTCAAAATAGTATATATAATATCTATACTAATAAAAGGGTAATATGCTAATTAGACTGGGAGACCTTCCGGAAGACCTTCCGGACGTCCTTCTGGACAAAGCCATGGTGGCGGGGCTGAGGCAGAGGCAGTTCGTGGTGATCAGGCCAGGAGGGGAGGGAAGTTGGGGGCGAGCAGGCCGGCGGGGGCAGGGGCAGTTGGGGGAAATCAGGCCAGCAAGGGGGAGCAGTTGGGGGCAAGAAAGCCAGTGGGGGGGGGGGGCAGG